>NC_142873.1:8321578-8635394 GCF_051225735.1 Oryctolagus cuniculus | reverse complement strand
CGCCCTTGGTCTCCCCCAGCCCGGCTGTCAGCGCGGCCAGGGAGGGGAGGGCCAGCTCCCGGTCTGCTCTCCTCTGGCCCTAAGCAGGTGCCACCCGCAGCCTGCAGGATTCGGGCTATACCAGGCGGGGGAGGCTGGCATCCCAGCAGTGCCCCCACAGTTGAAGCCCACAGTTCTTCCGGGGAAGGCCCACCTGAGCAGCCACTTGCTGGTAGGACAGCTGGGGCTCAGGTCACCGAGCTCTCGCCCTCCAAGGCCGCAGGGAATCTGCCAAGTGACCCCGGCAGTCTGTGTCCTCAGGGGCTACACAATCCTTCCGGCTGGCACACTTCAAGTACCAGGCGGAAAGTCAAAGACAGGTGCCGTCACCTTGGCCAAGTCGGGAGGAGGGGCTGATCATCTGGCCGACTTTAAGGACTTGTCCCTGGGGCCGCAACACCGGCATCCCACAGCAGAGTGCTGGCTGTAGTCCCCACTGCTCTACTGTCGGAGCTCCCTGCTGATGCACCTGGGAAGGCAGCGGATGACGGCCCCAGTGCGTGGCTCCTGCTACCCACATGGGAGACCCAGCTGGAGTTCCAGGCTCCTGGCTTCCATCTGGGGAGTGAACCAGCAGATGGAAGATCTCTATCTCTGCCTTTCAAACAAATAAATAAATCTCAAAAAAAAAAAAAAAAAAAAAGGACAGGCAGTGCTGTGGCATAGTAGGTTCATCCTCCACCTGTGGTGCCGGTTCCAGTCCTGGCTGCTCCTATTCCGATCCAGCTCTCTGCTGTGGCCTGGGAAGGCAGTGGAGGATGGCCCAAGTGCTTGGGTCCCTGCACCCTCATGGAGAGACCTGGAAGAAGCTCCTGGCTCCTGGCTTCGGATTGGCCCAGCTCCAAATGCGGCCATTTGGGAAGTGAACCAATGGATGGAAGACCTCTCTGTCTCACCCTCTCTCTGTAACTCTCTATCTCAAATAAATAAATAAATCTTAAAAAAAAAAAAAAAAAAAAGACAGAGCTCAGGAGTGGTGTGGGACAAATCAGTCTTTCCCTGAGACACCCAGGGCTCCTGGGTGAGTGCATGGAGCAGGCGTCCCTGCTCCAGGGGGAGCCTCCCCCCAGCCCTGCAAGGAACGGCTGCTCTCGGGGGCCCTCTCCCGGCCTCGGCGGGCCTCACCTTGTACAGGTCCACGTACTTGGGGTGCGGGAAGTGGATCGTGGCGATGAGCATCCTGACACAGGCGCTCCTCTGCCCGTCTCGATACAGGTTCTCAGCCAGCATCCGGGCCACGAAGTTCTTGCCAGTGCCCGACCAGCCGTGGAAGGACAGCGCCAGGGCCTTGTCGGGCCGGGGCACTTCCAGGTAGCCCTTCACCGTGCGCAGGACCAGCTCCCGGGCCAGATGCTGGCCATGCAGTCGTCCACTCAGGTCCGAATCTAAGCCTGGGGGCGGGGAGAGCAGGCCACGTGAGCCACACCCTCGGCAGCCCCTCCCCCCAGCACCTCTGGACACCTCCAAGGGGGTCAGCTGTTCACCCTGGCTGGCCTCACAATGACAGGCCATGGGCAGGTGTGGGGAGCAACCCGGACTAGACTGAGTTACTGGAATTAAGACTTATTCTGTGCATCTGCTCTCCCACAATATGGTGCTGGGAGAGAAGAAAACAGCTTCTACACAGCTGCCTCCACTTCAGCCAATAAACAGCAGGACCTGCTCCTGATTGGAGGAGAGCAGCGTACTCGGCGTGTGGGCAGCCGAGTTAGGATTGGCGGAGGAGGACTATAAAGGAGGAGAGAGACGGCATGCACCAGGAACATCTAAGGGGAACATCTAAGGGGAACACCTGTGCAGCCCCCGAGAGAGCCGGCCGGCGGTGTGCCGCTCCCCTGCGGAAGTGGGGAATGTGGCCAGGGGGGGCTGCCCTTCCACAGAGGTGGAAGGGATAGTAGCCAACCCGGGAAGAACCAGCAGCAAACCCGGGGAGGGCCGAGCAGACGAAGGAACAGCGCAGGGTCCTGTGTCGTTCCTCCATGAAGAGGGGGAGCGACAGGCAGGACTTCAGGGCTATTCTCATTAGAGTCTGAAGCCAAGGAGGGGCAGGTGTCTGGGGCTGTGGCTAGGTCCCTGCTTGGGACTCTCACACATCCCCTATCTAGGGCCTGGGTGCGAGTCCTGCCTCCACTTCCTGCTACCGTGCACCCTGGGAAACAGAGGGTGATGGCTCCAGTACGTGGGTCCCCACCACCCACGTGGGAGACCTAGATGGAGAGAGAAAGACTGCACTCCGCCAGGGCTGCAATTTAGCAAACATTGTTGCGATGCTGTGGCACACACCAAGCCCTTCCTCTTAGCATGAGGACAGGAGGGCCGTGTTGCCTGCTGGGGTGAGGGCCAGGCCGAGGACAAGTGACCCTGGGAGAGGACTGCCCCGAGTCTGGCAGCCGGGGGAGGCGAGACAAGGAGCCCAGCACAGGTGCACCTGTGCCCCAGCCAGAGCAATTTGGACGTCCGAGCCCCCAGGGGGAACAATGGGCATGCTTCGGACAAAGGTCACCGGTCGGCTGACCGCCCACAGCTTATCCTGAGTTGGCAGAAATCCTGACCTGCACCAGTCGATATTTTGTTCTGAGCCACACCATGGCCCCTAGATACACTGTGTCATTGGCATCTGACACATTTGTCATTGACATTAAATGACCTTTTTCTGTGGTTGTTAAAGATTTATTTTATTTGAAAAAGAGAGTTTGCGAGAGACAGAGAGTGAACCGCTGGTTCACTCCCCAAATGACTCCAATGGCTGCGGCTGGACCAGGCGAAAGCCAGGAGCCTGGAACACCATCTGGGTCTCCCACATGGGGGCAGGGGCCCAAGGACTTGGGCCATGTTCTGCTGCTTTCCCAGGTGCACTAGCAGGGAACTGTATTAGGAATGGAGCGGCCAGGACCGAACTGGTGTCCTTGTGGGATGCTGGCGTCACAGGCGGTGGCTTTACTCTGTTGTGCCACAGCACCGGCCCAAATGACCTTTTTTTTTTTTTTCCAAATAACCTTTATTTAGGGTGGCCCTCACTTAAATAAGAGACTGCTAGGAGTGCACAGTTAGTCTAACGGTTACGACACCTGCGTCCACACTGGAGGGTCCTGCTCAATCCCTGTTCTAGCTCCTGGTTAACTTCCTGCTAGTTCGACCCTTATAGCTGATGGCTTGCTTTCTCTTCTCTAAAATAAACTAAAAAAAAAATTTTTAGGCAAGAAACTGCCCCCTGGAAAAAGAGGAACCTTTTGCACAAGACTGAACCAATGGTTTTTTATCAGAATAAGAGTCAAGATGCAAATCAGCTGTCCTATGCAAATTAAGCCACCTGAACTTAAATAAAACAAAACACCGGAAGAGGGCAGGTGCCGTGGTTAAGATGCCACCGGGGATGCCTGCCGGTGTCTGGGGTCAGTTTCAGCTCTGTTTCCGACGCCAGCTTCCTGCCTGTGTACACCCGGGGAGGCAGCAGGTGATGGATGTAATAATTGGATCTCTGACGCCCAGGGGGGAGACCTGGATTGAATTCCTTCCTCTTGGGTATCTGGGGATGAACCAGCAGATGTGAGTTCTCTCTGCCTCTCAAATAACAAAGTGAAAACAGATATAGGGGCTGGCGCTGTGGCACAGTGGGTTAACTCACTGGCCTGAAGCACCGGCATCCCATGTGGGCACCAGTTCGAGACCCAGCTACTCCACTTCACATCCAGCTCTCTGCTATGGCCTGGGAAAGCAGTAGAAGATGGCCCAAGTGCTTGGGACCCTGCACCCACGTAGGAGACCTGGAAGAAGCTCCTGGCTCCGGATCGGCGCAGCTCCAGCCGTTGCAGCCAACTGGGGAGTGAACCATTGGATGGACGACCTCTCTCTCTCTCTCTCTCTCTCTGCCTCTCTCTGTGTAACTCTCACTTTCAAATAAATAAATAAATCTTTAAAAAAAAGATATAAATATTTTTAAAACATGGGAGGGAGGCTGTTTAGTCGTGACAGACATGCAGCTGGATTGGAGGAGAGAAGGCACAGGTTCGCTGGTATGGGCATTTTCTTTTTCTTTTTCTTTTTCTTTTCTTTTTTTTTTGACAGGCAGAGTGGACAGTGAGAGATAGAGACAAAGGTCTTCCTTTGCCGTTGGTTCACTCCCCATTGGCCGCTGCGGCCAGCGCGCTGTGGCTGGTGCACAGCGCTGATCCGAAGGCAGGAGCCAGGTGCTTCTCCTGGTCTCCCATGGGGTGCAGGGCCCAAGCACTTGGGCCATCCTCCACTGCACTCCCGGGCCACAGCAGAGAGCCGGACTGGAAGAGGGGCAACTGGGACAGAATCTGGCGCCCTGACCGGGACTAGAACCCGGGGTGCTGGTGCCACAGGCGGAGGATTAGCCTAGTGAGCCGCAGCACTGGCTATGGTATGGGCATTTCAACCCAAGTGACGGCTAGTATTCTGCACTGGTTCATAATCAGAAACAACTTCCTGTTTCTCTCAGGGTGGAGAGCCGCCAAGGCATCCTCACTGATTCCGGATAATCCAGGAAAGCCACGTTTGCTGACTGAAGGTCAGAAAGGGACACATCGGCGGTTAACGCTCCGGCCTGAAGCGCCGGCATCCTACATGGGCGCTGGTTCTAGTCCTGGCTGCTCCTTTTCCCATCCAGCTCTCTGCTGTGGCCTGGGAAAGCAGTGGAGGATGGCCCACGTCCTTGGGCCCCTGCACCCACGTGGGAGACCTGGAAGAAGCTCCTGGCTCCTGGCTTCGGATCAGCACAGCTCCAACCATTGTGGTCAATTGGGGAGTGAACCAGCGGATGGAAGACCTCTCTCTCTCTCTGTAACTCTTTCAAATGAATAAATCTTAAAAAAATAATAATAATATAGGGACACTTCTCATCAGAACCCAGGCTGCCAATCAGTGACCTCACCTGATACTCCAACCACCCTCTGAGGGTGGCGTTCCCAGGTACTGGGAGACAAGGTACTCTGGCCTGACCCTGAGAGGTTACCGGCTAGGTCAGACTCATCCCTGCCAAACCTCCCAACACGTTCCTGCACACAGTAGGGGCTTAATAGATGCCAGCTCTTCCTCTTCCATGCTCCCAGGGATGGCGGGACGCAGCGAGGAAACAGGTGGCTGGGGGGGAAACTGTCAGTCTGGGTGACAACCCAGTCTAGTCCCCACCCAGCTATTTCCTCTCCGGCCAGTGCCCTACTCCGGCCCGTGTCCTAGCTGGGGGTGCTTGGCCCAGAGGATGGATGGGCGCCTGCACCCTCACATTTCCGCTGGTCTCCCCAGCTCCTTGAGGCCACAGGGGGTCCCACCTGTATAGTTGTTGGAGATCCTGCAGTCCCCGGTGTCGCAACAGGCCTGGACGCTGCAGTACCACGTGGCCAGGATTTCCAGGTACTGCTGGCCCAACACGGGGAGGCTCCAGCCTGGAAAAGGAGTTGCTGTGAGATGGGGGGACGGGATCCCCTGGCCCATGACCGGGAGGCGACAACTCTGCCAGCCGGTGTGCCGAAGCCAGACCCCGAAGTCAGCTCCGGGGCGCAGCGCAAGCTCACACCCGGCCTCCAGAGGCCGCAGCGGGCAGGCACCGTCGCGTCCATCGCTTCAAAGCCATCAAGGCGGACGACAGACCAGCACCTTAGCCCCCGGGCGCCAGGTCTGCGGGGTCACGGCCAGGGGGTTCGCAGGGGCTGCGACTCCGCTGGGCTCCTGCCCAGGCCTGGCAGGGGAGGGAGGCAGGCGGTGGGCGGCGGCACCGGCTCTTACCCGGGGGCGTCGCGGCAGCCTCGGCCTCCTCGCAGTCGCCGGGCCACACCCGGCAGCTGAAGAGCGCCCAGTACCGCCTGGAGAGGGCCCCGGCCGCCTTCAGCCGCTCGGGCAGGCGCTGGAGGCCCCGCCAGAGCCACGCCGAGCCCGGCTCCTCCGCGGCGCCGGGGCCCTCGGGCGCGCCGGGCAGCGCCGGCGGCGGCAGCAGCAGCAGCAGCACCTGCAGGAGGCCTCGGCCGAGCGGGCCGCGAGGCATGGCCGGGCCCGGGACGTCCGCGAGCGCCGGGCCGGGCGGGGCGCGCACTTCCCGGGCGGGCGCCGGCAAGGGCGCGGGCGGCGATTGGTGCGCCCTCGGCGACCGCCGCGCCGGCCGCGGGGCAGAGGGCTATTCCGGGGTGGTGCCGCTGCCCGGGGGGCAGGCTAGGCGAGCTCGCGCCCGGGGATGGCCCCTGCCGGGCCCCCTGCTGCCCTTCTGGGGCACCTCCGACGCGCCATGCCTGTGAGCGCGCGGGATCCGGCTCTCTGGGCCCGGAGCCTGCCCTGCGGATGGGGAAGCGAGGGCTCCACGGCTCCAGCAGCTGAGCTCCGGGCCGGAGGTACTTGGCTCTTGGAAACCCCCGAGTCATGGGGAAATCACAAGGGTTCCCGTCAGTGAGATTCTGTAACGGGGAAATTGTTAGCTCGGTTCTTTGTCTCACACGGAAGAAGCGTTCCCAAGCGGACAGCAGAGAGATTGAAAGATTTATTAGTAAGTGTCAAAGCCCTCCAGCCAGAACCACATGGAGGTGGGCTTCCAAGAGAGGAAAAACCCCAGAGGACCTGGAGCACGGGGTTTTTAAGTACAATTTCGGAGGGGAAAAAAAAAAAAAAAAAACTTGACAATCAGACTGGAATACCAGGCGGGGAGGAGAACCCATCAAAAGACCTGATTTGCAATTCCTTAGCCTATCTGGCTCGCACAGGAGAAAACAAAAAACCCTCCAGAAGGGTGGCTAGGTGACTGGCTTTCACAATGAGCTGTGAGCGCAGGAAGATGGACATCACCAACCCCTTGCTATGCTCCTGGTACGTTTGGAGGGCGGCCTGTTTGTTCTTGCTAAAGATAACCTTTTCTGGGGGAAGGAAGCAAGTATTTTACACCCCGAATTCCATCAGGACCACCCGACCAGCCCTCTGACCCCTCACAATTCTATCTCATGAAAATGAAGTTAGGGTGGCTCTGTGTGCACTTTCTTGACTGGGCCTGCCGCTTGCTCGTGCAAGCCCAGCGGAAGCCACAGGACTTCAGGGCCTCCTTGCCTTGGAGTCCCTTATCTTAAAAAAAATTATTAAAAAGGCAGAGTGACAGAGAGATCTTCCATCCGCCAGTACACTTCCCAAAGGGCCAGAACTGGGGCTGGAGTCAGGAAGTCCCCCCAGGTCTCCCCCATGGGTGGCAGGGACCCAAAGACTTGGGGCCATCTTCCGCTGCTCTCCCAGGCCCGTTAGCAGGGAGCTGGATCGGAAGCAGAGCAGCCTGGATTTGAACCGGCGCCCGTACGGGACGCCTGTGTCCCAAGTGGCGGCTTCACCTGCTCCGCCACAAGGCTGGTCCGCAGAGTGCCTTTTTCCAGAACACGGAGCGTGGGACAAGGCTGTCAGAAAATTGTCAGTTACTGAAGTCAAGGGCCGGCGTGTCCTAGATGGACACAGCTGATGCAGGGCACATGTCTAATGACCTCTAGTGGCTTTAAGCATGGGTGCGTCAGCCGGTCAGATGCACCCTAGGGCCAGGTCTCACCAGCACCACGGGCTCATGTAACTCTTAGCTTGCAGTCACGTCCAGGGAGTAGCACAGTCGTCCCTGTGGTTAACGGGGTTAACGTCTCAGTGGCGGCCTCGGATTCACTCGTCGCTCCTACAGCTAACAGCCTCGTTTTACGTATGTATTTATTTTTCTGGGATCTCAGAGGCCCGCACGCACTTAGCCTGCTCATCCCTCAGCTCCGAACTACAGGATTCACTGCCTTTACTCCCGGGGTGTCTGGGACCTGAGTGACAGCCACCCAGCCCCTTGCTCTGTGCACTGCAATACCTAGTTGGTTTTTGTTTTTTTGGGACAGGCAGAGTGGACAGTGAGAGAGAGAGAGAAAGGTCTTCCTTTTGCTGTTGGTTCACCCTCTAATGGCCGCTGTGGCCAGCGCATCGCGCTGATCCGAAGCCGGGAGCCAGGTGCTTCTCCTGGTCTCCCATGCGGTGCAGGGCCCAAGCACTTGGGCCATCCTCCACTGCGCTCCCGGGCCACTGCAGACAGCTGGCCTGGAAGAGGGGCAACCAGGACAGAATCCGGCACCCCGACCAGGACTAGAACCCGGTGTGCCGGCGCCGCAGGCAGAGGATTAGCCTAGTGAGCCATGGCGCTAGCCTTGCAATACCGTCTTTTCTACCCGCCTCCCGCCATTGATTGGCTTCCTACACGCTGGGTTAAACAGCAACTCCTCCGGTTCTGATACGGCTGGGTAGGCAGGCAGCTAGCGAGCACGAGGGGCTGAGGACTGCCAACGCCTAAGCCGCGTGCACAGAACTGGTGCCGATTCAACACGGCTGAGGGTTCCTTCAGCACACCTGCTCCTCTCCATGCAGCTAAGCCCCGCCTTCCACCTGGAACTTCCTGGAGCTCAGAATCACTGCATGCAGCCCCCCCCCCGCCTATTTTTTTTTTAACTTTTATTTAATGAATATAAATTTCCAAAGTACGGCTTATGGATTACAATGGCTTCCCCCCCATAACTTCCCTCCCACCGCAACCCTCCCCTTTCCCACTCCCTCTCCCCTTCCATTCACATCAAGATTCATTTTCGATTCTCTTTATATACAGAAGATCAGTTTAGCATACATTAAGTAAAGATTTCAACAGTTTGCTCCCACACAGAAACATAAAGTGAAAAATAATAGATGATTTTTAAATGATGATGAAATCAGATCAGACCTATTATCATGTTTAATCCCAGTGAGAGTCAAGTTGAGAATTGATAATTTCTTCTTTTTTTTTTTTTTTACAGAGGATCAGTTTAGTATACATTAAGTAAAGATTTCAACAGTTTGCACCCCCATAGAAACACAAAGTGAAATATACTGTTTGAGTACTCGTTATAGCATTAAATCTCAATGTACAGCACATTAAGGACAGAGAGCCTACATGAGGAGTAAGTGCACAGTGACTCCTGTTGTTGACTTTACAAATTGACACTCCTGTTTATGGCATCAGTAATCTCCCTATGCACCAGTCATGAGTTTCCAAGGCTATGGAAGCCCCTTGAGTTCTCCGACTCTTATCTTGTTTAGACAAGGTCATAGTCAAAGTGGAGGTTCTCTCCTCCCTTCAGAGAAAGGTACCTCCTTCTTTGAAGACCTGTTCTTTCCACTGGGATCTCACTCACAGAGATCTTTCATTTAGTTTTTTGTTTTGTTTTTGTTTTTGTTTTTGTTTTTGCCAGAGTGTCTTGGCTTTCCATGCCTGAAATACTCTCATGGGCTTTTCAGCCAGATCGGAATGCCTTTAGGGCTGATTCTGAGGCCAGAGTGCTGTTTAGGACATCCGCCATTCTATGAGTCTGCTGAGTATCTCGCTTCCCCTGTTGGATCACTCTCCCCTTTATTTATTCTATCGGTTAGTGTTAGCAGGTACTAGACTTGTTTATGTGCTCCCTTTGACTCTTAGTCCTTTCATTATGATCAATTGTGAACTGAAATTGATCACTTGGACTACTGAGATGGCAGTGGTACATGCCACCTTGATGGGATTGAATTGGAGTCCCCTGGTATGTTTTTAACATTCAAGCACCACCCCTTATCCTACAGGTGGGGACAGTTTTCTCTACTGAGGTTGCCTGCACTCAAGTCTTGGTACTATCCCTTTGCCTTTTTCTTAAGATTTATTTATCTGAAAGGTAGAGTTACAGAGAGGTAGAGACAGAGAGAGAGGTCTTCCATCCGCAGGTTCACTGCCCGAATGGTCACACTGGTTAGAGCTGAGCCGATCTGAAGCCAGGAGCCAGCAGCTTTTTCCGGGTCTCCCACGTGGGTGCCGGGACCCAAGCACTTGCGCCATCCTCCGTTGCTTTCCCAGGCGAATTAGCAGGGAGCTGGATCAGAAGTGGAGCAGCCAGGACTTGAACCAGCGCCCACATGGGATGCTGGTGCTGCAGGCCAGGCCTTTAACCAGCTGCATCACAGCACTGCGCCCCTCCCTTTGCCTTTTAATAAATCCTGCTGCCCTGCTTGCTTTTAGCTACATCTCCTGGGTGTGTTCCTACACACAGGAAGACAAGAACCTGGACTAAGTCTAGACGGGCTGCCTGATCCTTAGGGCATACTTCAGGGGTCCCGGTGGTCACCATGGTCTCTTCACATCCGGCGCTGTAGGGATAGGAGAATATAGGCAGGGATAGGCGTGCTCCGGGAAGAACCTGGCTTTGTTCTCCCACTCCTCCAATTAAGGCCTCCCACTCTGCAACCCAGTTTTTTTCTTTCCTTATTTCTGTAGTAAAAGAAATCAAGCACCAGGTCGCACTCGCCTGCCCCTACAATGGCAGGTCTACCCCATCATCAGTCCCAAATTTGCAACCTCCTTTTGTTCAAACAACCACAGAAACCCCACTAGCACCTTTGCCAGGACGTCCTGAGAGTTCAGCTGAATGTTATTTATGTATATTGAGCCTTAGCCACTTGCAGTGATGTCAAAGTTAAACCCAGGGATGGGAGTGTGCTTAGCAGGTAGACACCTATGTCCGACCTCATGGTGCCGGGATTCAATGCCTGGCTCCAGGCCCTGAGTCCAGCTTCCTGCTGGTGCAGACCCTGGGAGGCAGCCGTGATGGCTCACGCAGCTGTGGGAGACCTAGACTGAGTTCCCCAGCTCCCGGGATCAGCCCTGGCCTGGCCCCAGCTGTTTGAGGACAGCAGATAAGGGCTTCCCCTCTTCTCCCTCTCTCTATCTGCCTCTCGATTTTCTTTTCAGTTGGTAGAAAATGGAATTAGAAGGACATGTGCGTTTCCACAAATGAAACAACACAAGGAACCCAAGCCGTCCAGGGTAGCAGCCATGGCACAGGTACACACTGTGCACTCAAGGTCATGGACGCCCTCAGAACAGTGAGACCGTAAGCTATGAACACATCACTATGCTGATCTGCAAGTTGAAGACGTGAACTCGGTCACCAACAGGGCATGAATGGCAACCCAGCATACCGAAGAATCGCAGGGCCCTACCACCCATCTGTGTGACCTTGGGTGTGACTTACCTGCCCTGTGCCTGCTTCCTCAACTATAAAATGGGTAACACAGTCACCTGGAGGTGGTGCACTGCAAACACATGTGTTTATATTTTACATCCTTGGGCAGCGGCCTTGGATGGCTTTCCTTTGTATACAGGTGAACTTATGGTAATGAAGTTACTAATAATGAGCCGTGTCACCCGTGTATGTGGAAGAACAGTGGCTGTGAAATCTGTGGACTGGGCGTGACTGACTTCATGGCAGGTGCAGACGCTGATGCCCAGTTGCAGAGCGCTGGAATGAGGAAGTCTCTCGCAGGCAGAATGAACTGCGCCTGGCCGTGGCTCTGCTGAGCCTGTTCTTCAAGTTCAACCCTGATACAACGACCCAGCGTGAAGCCACAGGAGCTGGAAGCTGTCTGTGCTTCAGCTATGACGTTCCCCTGCCTGAATAAGCTAACGTCAACTCAACAACTCAATTCGCCCAATGAATTATGGATCTGGAAACAAAAGTGCTAATAGGGAAAAAAAAAAAGCTTATGAAAGCCGCCCCAGTTCAAGGACTTTGTTGGGAGAAGTCTCCCTCCTAGCAGTCACGGACGACTAACTGCCAATGTCTACAGCGCTCCAGTGTGGACTTAGCACTTCATGGTAATGGGAACTGGGGAAGTTCTTACACAGCCAACGTGATCTCAAGGAAATTTTTCCCTGATATAAATTTTTTTTTTTCCCACCAAAGGGTCAGTTCCACAGAGAAACGGCAAAGCCAAACACCAGTCTCTCATTTCAATAAACCCCAGCTTTGGAGGCTGCTGGTTTTAAGCCTCCCAGGAGCAGGGTCCCCCTTGGGTGATGGGGCCATCTAGAGGCTGACTGTGAAAACTACAGGCAGCTACTCCTGTGTGGTCCAAGGACCCACAGCACTGGAATCTCCCAGGAACTTGTTAGAAGTGCAAAACTCTTGGGCCTACTGAATCGTGCAAACCTGCATGTTAACGAGTCTTCCCAAGGGAGAATGGGCACACGACACCTTCACTGAGGCCACACGGGCAGGACCTGGCTATACAAGCCAGCTTCCCAGCCCCGCTGAAGGCAGGCAGAACCATCTGCCGGAAAACAATCCTTGGGCGAAACTCAGAACCAACGAACGCACAAACAGGCCTTGCATGTAAAAGGACGAGCTCTGAGCATGTGACCTGTGCTTCCCAGCGCCTCCCGGCCCCGGGCTCCCTTAACACCTGTGCCATCTCCCCTTCCTCAGGGTGGGGCCTGCCTGCCACTCCCCTGCCGCCCGGGCCATGACTCTGTCCTGCTCCTCGGCGCCACTGTCCTCAAATTACATCGCTCTGGCAATGGTGCCTCTCCGGCAGTCCTCTGCCACCAGGGCCAGGCCACAGGCCCTGAGAGCGGACAGCTACCACCGCCCTGGTGGCACCCACAGTCACAGCACGCCCAGCTGTCTCACATGCCGAGACTCACCCCACTCACGGAAACCCAGGGCGTACACCCACTGCCGTCCAGTGTACAAAGTAAGGCCTGTGAAATCTGTGTCCCAGGGCGCGCCACCCTCCCCGCCAACAACTGCTTTCTTCAAACTCTGATACGAGTCCTTCAGACTCTCCCAAAAAGCCGATGGACGCCGAAATCTCCCCCCCGGAAAAGGACTTATAGATGGTGAGTCAGCGAGGAGTGCACACGGCTCTACCTTCCCACACATATTCAAGTGCACGAGAAAACTGGCACAAATATGCGGCCAACCACGGAAAAATCTTTAGCACTTTGCTGTTTCCGTTTGCTGAGTTTCCATTTTAAAAGTTAAACTTGGGACCAGCATTGTGACGTGGAGGGTGAAGCCGCTGCCCGCCGTGCCGGCATCGCATATGGGCACTGGTTCATGTCCTGGCTTCTCCACTCCGATCCAGCCCCCTGCTTATGGCTGGGAAAGCAGTGGGTATCTGCACCCAGTGGGAGACCTGGATGGAGTTCCTGGCCCCGCCCTGGCCAGCGTGGCCCCCTGGGCAATGAACCGGCAGATGGACGCTCTCCCCCTGTCTCTCCTGGTTAGTCTTTCAAATAATAATCTCAAAAAAAAAAAAAAAAAGTTAACATGTGGGTGTTGAGAACTGTGGTAAAGTAACTGAACTTCTCTTCCTGCCTCCACAGTTGTATGCTGCCAAGTGCTCCAGGATTCAAAATTCTTTACCTCTAGGCCTGCGCCGCGGCTCACTAGGCTAATCCTTCGCCTTGCGGCGCCGGCACACCGGGTTCTAGTCCCGGTCGGGGCGCCGGATTCTGTCCCGGTTGCCCCTCTTCCAGGCCAGCTCTCTGCTGTGGCCAGGGAGTGCAGTGGAGGATGGCCCAGGTGCTTGGGCCCTGCACCCCATAGGAGACCAGGAAAAGCACCTGGCTCCTGGCTCCTGCCATCGGATCAGTGTGGTGCGCCGGCCGCGGCGGCCATTGGAGGGTGAACCAACGGCAAAGGAAGACCTTTCTCTCTGTCTCTCTCTCACTCACTGTCCACTCTGCCTGTCAAAAAAAAAAAATAATAATAAAATAAATAAAATAAAAAAAAAAATTCTTTACCTCTAAGCAGCTACAAGGGGCCGGCGTGGTGGCACAGGTTCCACCACCACTTACAACCCGGCTGCTTCCAATGCAGCTCCCTGCTAACGAGCCTGGGCAGCAGCGGATGACGGTCCAAGTACGTCTGTCCCTGCCACTCCTGCGGGAGACCTGGAGGGGGCTCCTGGACCCTTGCTGCAACCTGGCCCAGCCCCAGCTGTCGAGTGAACCAGCAGATGGAAGATTTCTGTTGCTTGGTCTTTCAATCAACCTTGGAGGGTGGGGGAAGCAGCTGCGAGCTTGGAGCGAACCGCTACATAAAGAAAAAGCACCTACGAAGGATGCTGTGGGAGGTTTTGGATGGGAGAGTTCAAGGTCTCCTCCCTCGAATACTGTGACGCAAGCCCTGTGGAAGTGTGTGCAATATGCAGTCTTCTGTCCCTGAGAACACAGGTAGAATGAGGCGTCCCACCCTTCCGATGGCTCTGTTACCATGAGTAAGCCATGCAGGGCGAATACGATGACCAATCAGGTCTTTGGGTGGGTTTTGTCCCCGCCTTGTAACTGAATGTCACGCTGGCAAGTTTTCTTCTTCCCCAAAATTGTGCTTAAACACCCCAGAATCACCAAAAACCTTTGGGTTTTGCCTCTTGGAGCCCCCTCCATGCCACTCTGGCTGGAGGTCTCTAACTTAGATAAATCTGGCTTCTAAACCCTAAAAACAAACCACAGGAAACTAGAATGGGCTTCCCTGAGAAGCAGAGAGAGGGTGGGGTGGAGACGGAGAGGAAGAGATACGCCCGTATTTATTAAAATCTTTATTCATTTTTTTGTCAGAATCGAAACCCATGGAACACATTAGAAATTTAGGTGCATATCTGTCTCGTCTGGGGTCTCACCAAGTACAACCTCTATTTGCGCAGAAGCTCCCAGAGGGAATCCTTGGCGGGTCAGAACAGAGGGCAGTGGTTCCTACCCCTCCCCTGTAAGCAAATAAATTAGCTTCCCAGTAAGCGCTCCCCAGTTCCCCGACATTCTGTGCGCGAGGAACACCTCGGTTCTGAAAACCCGGTGGCAGCACAGCGTCCAGCCCCTACTTTCCACCGAGACGTGCGCAGTCGAGGGAGGACGGCTGCCGCCCCGGGAGAAGCAGCTCCTGGCTCGCGGGCCGGGGCTGGCGCGGCGGGCTCGCTGCAGGTGTGTCTGCGGGATGCACCGTGGTTCTGTCCCTCGGGGTCCACGCCCAGGGACTGAGGAGAGAGCCACTTACCAGCGACGTTAAGGTCAGTGTTTCCCTGTGTCAAAATAAATACGTTTTCCTGCAAGAACACATACATGACTATATACACACACACACACGCCTTTAGTGCTGCTGCCTGCGGCCCCGGCGGCTGCTTTACCATTAAAACCGAATTCAGGGAGCACACACAGGAGAGGCTGCAGGGGAGGCCAGGGCTTGCCTGCCTTTAAGAACAGAGGGATTTCTTTAGAAAACAGCGCTGCCATCCGGTGACACTGAGCAACTGTTTCGGATGGGATTCAACACAAAGGAACCCACCTTGAACTTCAACTCCCTCTGACATTCACCCCGGCACAAACAGGGAGACACATCACCCAACAACCCTCTGAGCGAGGACGACTCCACTGTCCGGAATCACTGTGCCCCTCCCGGCCCACACTGCAGCCTCAAACCAGCCAACGGCTTTAGAAGGAAACCCTGTAACTAACCTTGCTCGTCCAAACGTCAGCGCTGACCCCTACCCCCCAGCGACCTGCCTGTGATGGCCTTAGATCCTAACGACTGACTCACAGAGGGCAGGGTCACAAAACGTTGCAAAAAGGTGTCTTCCTCTTTTTCCCAAATAGATCTCTGCGTCTGTGAATTTTTAGGGTTATTAGCTTTTTTCCCTCCAAGATTTGCCTACACAGAGTCTTCCAGCTCCAGCCCATTCTGACTGAAGACACACATTTCTGCGTTCAGCATCATGCCGCACCACTCTAACTTGAACCACTTCTAGCAGCATCAGTTAGGAAACTGTAGGGGCGCGAATGATATAAATTTTCTGCAAATGCGCTGAGGAAAAGGGGAGACAGTGTGCGAGGCAGAGCGTTCTCTCCTGCCTTTTTGCCTAGCAGCCTCTGCCGCTTGCAGGGCGATGACCGGAGTCCCCAGGCGGAGGGCAGCTACGGGTTCAGTTCGGCGTGGCACTCTGAAGGCATCAGGTCTGAAAGCACACCAAGCCCTACGGGGTTCAGCGAGCACTGACTAAGGAGGGCAGGCAGAGCCGCCGTCTCTCCTCCTGCCGCCCACCAGCTGGGTCCCAGCACTCTGCAGCACCACTGCCCTAGGTATCCTTGAACTGAACTGTCAAGGCCTCTGGCCACGCACAAGCAGGGATGAATGTCTCCTGTCAACTCTTAACTTCAGTTTGGTGTGCTGCTATCTATCAGCTCATCTCAGCATATAAAAGTAAAAAAAGCTGCTTGATTTCATGCTGCTTAAAGTAGTTACAGGTTACTCATTGTTCTTTCAAAGTGAGAAAACTGGGGCCCGAGTGTTGATGCTGTTTTTGAAGGGGTGGCTGCCCACAACTGGTCTCCCATGGCTGGCACTTAGTTTGTGTGGCCACAATGTTTAAAAGAAAGCAAGGCCTGTGGCTCTGAGTCCACGTGGGAGGGGCCGCACCAGGCCTGTGCTCCTCTGGCCCTGTAGTCTACAGGTGTCACGTGTCACAATCACGTTGCCAGAACACGGAACTCAACCATGTTTCAGCCAACTCGAGAGCGCTAAGCAGAGCTGGGAGGACACCACGAGCTCGGGTTCAGGACTCCACAGTGAAGGCGGATCTGACAGGGGTCACACCTTAAGGCTCCGTCCTGCCAGCGTCCTTGATTTCCAAAGGCTCAGGAGGCTTAACCTTCTGCTTCCAGGGCCCTGCACGGCCCGAGTCACAGGTCAGTCTGGCTACCGGCAAGGGGAACGCCATCACCTGCACAGTGCGCTGCCTCTCCGCACGGGAATGGCACGAACAGGGCTGCCGACCTCGTGGGAGCAGCTGCTGTGGTGACCAAACGCCTTGAAGGCGGAGGGGGGACTCACTTCAGAAGAGCAACAAGGATGGCCGAGGTCACAGGCGGCCGGACAGGCTCCTGCCCCAGTCCTACTTCAGTCTGCTTTGGTGGCCTGGGAAACGTTTGCTTGCTTTAGGCGAGAAGAAAAAGAAATGAGTTTCCCTAAGAGATTCATGTCGGGCCCTAACAATGTTTTCTTGAGGAAAATTTTTGGGTGAATTTGGATTCAACTGTGGAGAGAGCAGCAGAAGCAGGTGCGAAGTCATGTTTGGTGTTTATACAGCGGTAAGATCCGGAACAGAACCTGTTTCTCACCGGCTGAATCGCTTCCATTCTGGCTGTACCAAGTGGCTCCCTCCTCCCCTTCCTAGTGACTGTTGAGTCACAGAAAGCCTGACCACCCTCCTGCCTGGGCCTTCCCCTCCGATTCTATCCAGTTCCATCCCTTCGACAGCGCGTGCTGCTCCGGCTTGACAGAACCCAGGTTTTATTTGCCACCACTCCACAGGAGGCGGTAAGCTTTCCAATTTGACTTGTTAAAAAAAAAAAAACAAAAGATGCAAGAGGTTGCAAAGTGTTTCCATGAAATCCACAGGCGTGGACACAGGACTGCAAAGTTCAAACTAACAACACACACTCGGACCCCAGAGCGGTTCCCGCATCCGCCTGTCCACATGCCACACCTCGGTCTGTCCTTTGCCACGGAGCGAGGACTGACCAGCTCTGAGGCCCACGGCTGGGCAGGGCGGCTGCGGGGGCGGGCCGGCAGGCGGTGACTCGGCCAGCAGCTCGCCGTGCTCCGCCCCCTGCGCGCCCTGCCGCCGCCTGTACTGCACACACGCCACACATGCCCGGGCCACCCCGAGCCCGGCGCGGAACTTGCTGCTGGCCACGTCCAGTCCGTCTCGGCCCACGCGGAATGGATTGTGCTCTTTCTCTATCTTTGTAAAAAGTGTGGAGGGTTACAAGTGGGAGAGAGGCATCCTGTCTTCCACCAGCACAGTGTCCATCCCAAACTGGTCGGTGCACTGCTTCACGGTGGCCAGGACGCTGAGGAGCCGCTGGTCCATGGCGTCCAGGTGAGGCTCGGACAGCACTGGCGAGATGGGGTCGTGGGCCATGGCAGAGTGTAAGGCAGACTTCAGCACGCCATTCTTCAGGTAGTTCAGTCTGTTCCAGGTGGAAACCCGAATGCTGCAAGAAAGTTTCATGACGTGTCACACAGAACCTCATCTCAGATGGAGTTAAAAACAACAGAAAAATCCATGTAAAGTGCTTTCCGTTACCTCTCTACTACGAGTAGCCACGCTGCTACAGTTTGGTACTTGGGGGAGGAGGGTAACTAATCAGACACATATATACATATTTGCGCATGCTCACTAGTGTTACTTATGATGCAAAATGTGAAACTACCTGAGCGTGCAACAGTCGGTTGGCAAATACTTAAATCACCCACCCAAAGGCAGCCCGGGAAGCCGGTAATGACCGGTTTGAAGGGGAGATGTCGTGCACAGTAGTCACGCTGCCCCGAAGAACGCGGCCTTCCGTGTCCGAGTGCCTGGAAGAGCCTGCTACACCTTGATCCAGCTGCCTGCAAATGCACCTGGGAGGCAGCAGACGACAGCCCCAGCACCGAGGTCTCTGCATCCACGTGAGGGACACGGAGGGAGCTGCTGGCTTCTACCTTCGGCCTGGCCCACCCCGATGCTGTAGGCAGTTAGAAGTGAGGCAGCAGATAGAAGAGCCCTCGGCCTCCTTCTCTGTCACTCTGCCTTCCACAAAAATATAAATGAATAAACATTTTAGAAACCAGTTTTGGGGCCAGCACTGTGGCATAGTGGGTAAAGCCACCGCCTGCGATGCCAGCATCTCATATGGGCACCAGGTTTAGTACCAGCTGCTTCACTTCTGATCCAGCTCCCTGCTGTGGTCTGGGAAAGCAGCAGGAGAAGGCCCAAGTACTTGGACCCCTGCACCCACATGGGAAACCCGGATGAAGCCCCTGGCTCCTGGCTCAGGTCTGGTCCAGCCCTGGCAGTTTGGCCCATTTGGGAAGTAAACCAGCAGATGGAAGATCTCTCTTTCTCTTTCTCTCTAATTGTGTGTGTGTGTGTGTGTGTGTGTGTGTGTGTGTGTGTCTTCCTCTCTGTAACTCTGCCTTTCAAATAAAATAAAATAAAGCTTTAAAAAAATTTAAAAAGACACACAGCACCCTGTTTTGAGGAGCAGGCACCAGCTAGAGGGTGAGAGGCTGCGTCCGCAGTGGAGTGCTGGGCGTGACGCCTGGCTCTGGCTCCTGACTCAGCTTCCTGCCAGCACAGACGCTGGGAGGCGGTAGGTGATGGCTCAAGTAGCTGGGCTCCTGCCACCCGTGTAGAAGACCAGGATTAAGTTCCTGCTTCGTGGCCCCAGCTACTGGGAGCATTTGGGGAGTGGAGAGTGGATGGGAATACTCTCTGTCTCTCTCTCTCCCTCTCAAAACAAAACAAAAAACCTTTTAAAATTCAGTGGCACAGGAAAATGCCCATTATATAATGTTGAGTATGGGGAAAACGTTGCAGGAAAAAACTGTTTAACTCAAAATCTGTGGGGAGGGCTGGCGATGTGGCGAAGTGGGTAAAGCCACCACCTGCAGTGCCGGCATCCCACATGGGCGCCAGTTTGAGTCCTGGCTGCTCCACTTCCGATCCAGTTCTCTGCTATGGCCTGGGAAAGCAGCGGAAGACGGCCCAAGTCCTTGGGCCCCTGCACCCGCATGGCAGACCCAGAAGAAGCTCCTGACTCCTGGCTTCGGATTGGCGCAGCTCCGGCCATTGTGGTCAACTGGGGAGTGGACCGGCAGATGGAAGACCTCTCTCTCTCTCTCTGCCTCTCCTTTTCTCTCTGTGTAACTCTGACTTTCAAATAAAATAAATAAATCTTTAAAAAAAAATCTGTGGGGAAACAAATATGGGCACACACAATAGGATGAAATAAGCAACATGTTAACAGAAATTATTCTTAGGTGTTAATGGGCAGTTTACATTTTCCTCAAAATGTCTGAATTTTAAAAAATTTCTTGGGTTAATATTAGTATTACAAAATTTACTTATTTACTAAGGATTTATTTATGTATTTGAAAGGCAGAGTGAGAGGAGATTGATTGATCTTCCATCCTCTGGTTCACTCCCTAGATGGCCACAATGCCCAGGGTTGGGCCAGGCCAAAGCCAGGAGCCAGGATCTTCATCCGGGTCTCCCATGGTGGTGCAGGGGCCCAAGCACTGGGGCCATCCTCCACTAATAGCTTTCCCAGGCCACAGCAGGGAGCTCGATTGGAAGTGGAGCAGCTGGGACTTGAACCGGTGCTCATAGGGGATGCTGGCGGTGCAGGCGGCAGCTTAACCTGCTGTGCCACGGTGCTGAGAGGTGGGATCTTGAAGAGGTGGTTAGGCCAGGAGGCTGGCTCTGCCCTCAGAGGCGGAATCGGTGCTCCTGCGCCAAGGCCAGCTCAGTGCCCCCTTTTGCTCGCTCGCTCGCTCGCTCGCTCTCTCTGCCTTTCCGCCTTCCACCTTGTGGTGATGTAGCAGCAAAGCCTTCATCAGACACCAGCACCCTGGTCTCGGACGTCCTGGGCACCAGAACTGTGAGCCCGTACATTCCCGTTCATTTGAAATGACCCATTCTGGATATTCTGACAGAGGCACAAAAACTGATGAAAACGCCAGCCAGGGCCGTTGCTGGAGCACAGTGGGTTAGGCTGCCACCTGTGAAGCCAGCATCCCATACAGGCGCCAGTTCCAGTCCCGGCTGCTCCACTTCCCACCCAGCTCCCTACTAATGCACCTGGGAAAGCAGCAGAAGATGGCCCAAGTGTTTGGGCCCCTGCACCCACAAGAGAGACCTGGATGAAGCTCCTGGCTCCTGGCTTGGGTCTGACCCAGCCCTGGCTTTTGTGACCGTTTGGGGAGAGAATCAGTGGATAGAGGATCTCTCCCTTTCTCTCTCTGTACTTTGCCTTTCAAATAAAAATAAATGAATTTATATATATATACACACACATACACACACACACACCCCAACTGAAGGTGAGAAACGCTCTTACCTTCCTGAGGGCTCTGTGGAAAGGACTAGGCATGTGGAAATGTCTGGCTCTGCAAGAGGGAGCCTGTTCTGCAACTATCTAAAAAGTAAGGGAGGAGCCAGTGCTGTGGCACAGCAGGTTAACGCCCTGGCCTGCAGCGCCGGCTTCCCGTATGGGCGCTGATTCGAGAACCGGCTGCTCCACTTCTGATCCAGCTCTCTGCTGTGGCCTGGGAAAGTAGTAGAGAATGGCCCAAGTCCTTGGGCCCCTGCACCCGCATTGGAGACCCAGAGGAAGCTCCTGGCTCCTGGCTTTGGATCAGCGTGGCTCCTGCCACTGCAGCCAACTGGGGAGTGAACCAGCAGATGGAAGACCTCTCTTTCTCTGTCTCTCTCTCCCTCTCTCTGCCTCTTCTCTCTCTGTGTAACTCTGACTTTCAAATAAATAAATCTTAAAAAAAAAAAAAAGGAAGATCCCTCTTTGCATCAAGCATTCTGAAAACTGCCAGGAAGCCCAGAGCATGAGAGCTTCCTGTGTGACCGAGTTACTGCTTACTGCACGTCAGCTCCAAATTCACTCTTACACAGACACTCTGCAAGAACGAACAGAATTCCTCTAAGCTTCTCCCCTCCTGAGCTTTCCAAGTGGAGGATGCTGGAGGGACACGACAAGAGGCAGGCGCAGAGAGCTTCCGGCCACGACAGCAGGTCTGTGGTGTGGAGGCAGGTCATCTGGCGGAGCTCTTACCAGCCACAGTCCCCGGAGGTGTAGGCCCTGGGAGACGCTCAAGCCTCAGGGTGGCTGGTAATAACATCCTAAAGCCTTCTCAACAGGGAGATGCAAGCCTAAAAGGCCGTTTGCCCAGGCCGTACCCCAGGTCCCTCTGCAGGGCCCCAGGCAGCCTTGCCTGCAGCCCCGAGGATTCTGAGCGAGTACCCAAGCTCTCCGGCCACGACAGTATCTGCTGAGTGACTGCACCCCACCTGCGAACTCCCCTATCTTCTCCGTCCTGGGGACAGACCCTACCTCTCCACTGAGGCCCACACTCCAGCCTCGGGTACTCGCCTTCACCCCGGGCTTTCTTTTCTTCTTTTGTTTTTTTCAAAGATTTTGTTTACTTATTTGAAAGGTAGAGTTTCAGGCAGAGAGAGGGAGAGAAAGATCTTCCATCTGCTGGTTCACTCCCCAGATGTCCACAGTGGCTGGAGCTGGTCTGATCCAAAACCAAGAGCTTCTTCCAGGTCTCCCACGCGGGTGCAGGGGCCCAAGAACCTGGGCCATCTTCTACTGCTCTCCCAGGCCATAGCAGAGAGCTGGATCGGAAGAGGAGCAGCCAGGACTCGAACCAGTGCCCACATGGGATGCAGGCCCTGCTGGCGACGGCTTTACCCACTACACCACAGCGCCACTCCTCCTGGTTTTCTTTTAGACCCCTCTTAGGTTAGAATTTAGTAATTCTTTAGATATTAAACTTTCCTATATAATATGCTATGCCTCTTCTGTTTCTTGATTGGACCAGACTGTTAACACTGACAATCAAAACAAAAACATTTTCCTTCAAAGATACATAGAATTTTTTAATTGTGTGTATCACTGCTTTCCAGTATTAATGAGGACAATTAGGGTTGCCTGGGTAAACTCTTAATTTCTTCAGAATTTTGCTGCTATCTTAAAAAGAAAAGAAAACCACGTCTCACGTGGTGTTCGTGGGAGTTGAACAGTCCTAAGTGGCGCTCCTGGCTTGCTTTGTTTCTCTGTGTAGCCCAGAAAGGTGGACCCCAGCTTTCCTGATGTGCATGTTGAAAAGTACAGTAAGAGGGGCAGGAGTTTGGCACGGCACGAAGATGCTGCGTGGGATGCCAGCATCTTCATCAGAGTGCCTCGTTCAGGTCCTGGTTCACGTTCCAGCTCCTCCCTTTCCAGTCCGGCCTCCTACTGACAAGCACCCTGCAGAGGCAGCTGAGGGCCCCAGGACCTGGGTCCCTGACACCCAACTGGGATACCTGAATGGAATTCCAGACTCCCTGCCTCAGCCTGGCCTGACCCCAGCTGTTGCAGGCATCTGGGGAGTGAACCAGTGGATGGAAGATCTCTCTGTCTCTCAAAGAATAATAAAATCAAATTAACTTTAAATTATATTTTAAAAATTCCACCGAGAATGATGATCTGAGAAGTTGGTCCTTACGGCACTTCTTTATTTCATTTTCTTGACTTACTTTTCAATTTCTTTGTTCTCTAATAAAGACTTTAAAAAAATTATTATACTTTGGGGAAAAGGTACTTTTGATTTAGACAATTTCAAACCAAGACGTGCAAATTCCAGGTGGTGTGTGATAGGTGAGAGGAAAACCAGATGCAGCAACCAAGGTCGCACTTTACTGGAAGATTTTTTTTGGTAGGAAGATGGGGGATAATCAATGTTAAATCAAATATGGACAGGTATTACTGACAGATTACAAACTTCTACCCATCCAGGACTCACCACTGCCTCTGGGCTGTGGTTCCCTGCCTCCGTCTCAGGGCCTCCAGGGGCTCTGGCTGGAGCAGGGTAAGCAGCAGTCCCAGCACCAGCAGGGCCTAGGGCGCTCCCCGAGCCTGGGACGGCAGGCGGAGCAGGCACCTATACTTCCTGTGCATAACTTACATGCAGCACTGATAGAGAGGGGCAAGGATGCTTCTCTCATCCAGCGAAGGGTTCCCAAAGCTGAAAAGTAAATCAAGACGAGTCAGTCGGAGGGAAGTGCCAGCGCCCCTCTCAGCGGCAACGCAACAGCCAGTTCTCTACCAAACCCAAACACGATCCTGGACAATGTCATGCTCTAGCAGCCCAAGACACTTACAATCAGAAACACCAATCAGATTTAGGATCCCTACCACCTACACTGAAGCATCGAACAGCAAACACCCTCAGCTGCCAGGACCCCCTGCCTGCCAAAATACTGCAAGGTGCTCACTTCACCAGCCACTTCAAGGTGGCTGGTGGCGTTCCCAGAGCAAGGGAGACCCTGAGGACCCCCAAACCCCAATGGCCTCAGGGGCAGGAGGAAAACAAAGGCTTCCCTGCCAGCAGGGGGCTGTTACTAGAAAAACAAGTCAGGCACGTTTTTCTCCAAAACTACCAATATCCCAGTCTCTAAAAGTAAGTTTACAGACAGGATTCAACTTGGAAAAATCACTCATGGGGCAGATACAAAATGACCTCAGCGGTAATTCAGTCAGAAAAGGAGGGCAGAAGCGGCTCCTGTTCTTTCCCTGCAAGCTCACCTTAGCAGCTAAGGACTCTGGGAGCCCTTGGTGCCACGCAGATGCTCCACTAAGAAAAGGCAAAGCTCGCCGGCGCCGCGGCTCACTAGGCTAATCCTCCGCCTGCAGCGCCGGCACACCGGGTTCTTGTCTTGGTCAGGGTGCCAGATTCTGTCCCGGTTGTCCCTCTTCCAGGCCAGCTCTCTGCTGTGGCCCGGGAGTGCAGTGGAGGATGGCCCAAGTGCTTGGGCCCTGCACCCCATGGGAGACCAGGATAAGTACCTGGCTCCTGGCTTCAGATTGGCACAGCGCCAGCCATGGCAGCCATTTGGGGGGTGAACCAATGGAAGGAAGACCTTTCTCTCTGTCTCTCTCTCACTAACTCTGCCTTTAAAAAAAAAAAAAAAAGGCAAAGGCAAATGCCATGTCTGAACGCTTGTGTTCCGAGACCCAGTCACCTCACGACAGCATTGGGAGTGGAGCCTTGGGCAGTGTGTACGTCACGAGGGCAGACTCTCTGCCAGCATTAGTGCCCTACAGAGGAGGCCAGAGGAAGCGTGTTCACCTTTTCCACCACGTGAGGACACGGAGAAGGCTTGATTCATGAGAAACGGGCCCTCACTACACACTGAGTCTGCCAGCGCCTTGTTCTTGGACTCAGGTCTCCAGAACGGCCTGCAGGACGCCCACTGTTCAGAAATCACCACCGTCTGGGGTACTGTGTTGTGGACCCCATGGACTGAAACAGTGACAGTGCTGATACGCATGTGGAATGTCATGTGTATGGCGGCATGTCGGATCTTTTTCTGTAAGAAAGAAGGATCCTTTTTCACAAGCAAGGTTGAAGATTTCCAGGAACATGCGCACACTGTCCACCACCTGCTCTGCTGCGACAGAGTGGAGGGACTGCTGATGGCGCACCAGGTGCCTGAGGTGGCATCTTCTGCAAATGCTGCCCAAGCGCTCTGTGCTGAGGAACTGTCTCGGCTTATTCCTGGCAGCCAAGGCTGACAGCAGGGCCTTCTGCCTGGCCGGTTTTGGGCACCAGGGAATCAGTCTATTTAGCAAACACTTATTAAGAACAGTGAACCATGTGATAATGAACTGGCCACCACGTAGAACGCAGAAGACAAAATGGAAACACGATGTGCTCTCCAAACAGCTCAGGCTTAAATAAACAAGGATATTCTATTCATTCAAAAGTAAATAAAGCTCTGGGGTTGGTACTGTAGCGTAGAAGGTTTGGCCTCTGCCTGCGGTGCCAGCATCCCATAAGGGCTCCAGTTTGAGTACCAGCTGCTCCACTTCCAATCTCTGTTAATGGCCTGCAAAAGCAGTGGGGGATGGTCCAAGTGCTTGGACCCCTGCACCCATGTGGGAGACCTTGAAGAAGCTCCTGGCTCTTTCCTGGCCCAGCCCTGGCCACTGCAGCCATTTGGGAAGTAAACCAGTAGATGGAAGATCTCTCTCTCTCTCTCTCTCTGCCTTTCAAATAAATCTTAAAAAAAAAAAAGTCTGTGTTATTTAAGATAAAAGCAATTTGTCTTTATATGTAATCAGTAAGTGCCCACTCTTCTTTCCAAGGATAGCAGAAGTCTTGGTCTAACCTGCCATAAAACTAGCAAAGCATCCTATCAAGTGAATTAACATTTAAAAATGGACAGAACAAATTTAGCTGGAAAACAATTTCATGTTCTACTAAATCTGTACTTGTCAAGATTCTAAACATCATGGCCAAGAAAGAATGATGAATGTCGTGACAAATTAAAAACCCAGGTTTCTAGTCGTCTCTGAAGAGGACAATTTCTACATTTTTTTAAAGTCCTGGGACCCCTGCGGAGAGAGGGAAGGACTCCTGGGGAGAAGGAAGGCTGCCTCCGCTCGGTGCCGTCCGTCCATGACCTCCCAGAATGTGTCCTCACACAGAGTGCAGTCCATGACCTCCCAGAACGTGTCCTCACACAGAGAGCCGCCCGTGACCTCCCAGAACGTGTCCTCACACAGAGAGCCGCCCGTGACCTCCCAGAACGTGTCCTCACACAGAGAGCCGCCCGTGACCTCCCAGAACGTGTCCTCACACAGAGAGCGCCCGTGACCTCCCAGAACGTGTCCTCACACAGAGAGCCGTCCGTGACCTCCCAGAACGTGTCCTCACACAGAGAGCCGCCCGTGACCTCCCAGAACGTGTCCTCACACAGAGAGCCGCCCGTGACCTCCCAGAACGTGTCCTCACACAGAGAGCTGCCCGTGACCTCCCAGAACGTGTCCTCACACAGAGAGCCGCCCGTGACCTCCCAGAACGTGTCCTCACACAGAGAGCCGCCCGTGACCTCCCAGAACGTGTCCTCACACAGAGAGCGCCCGTGACCTCCCAGAACGTGTCCTCACACAGAGAGCCGTCCGTGACCTCCCAGAACGTGTCCTCACACAGAGAGCCGCCCGTGACCTCCCAGAACGTGTCCTCACACAGAGAGCCGCCCGTGACCTCCCAGAACGTGTCCTCACACAGAGAGCCGCCCGTGACCTCCCAGAACGTGTCCTCACACAGAGAGCCGCCCGTGACCTCCCAGAACGTGTCCTCACACAGAGAGCCGCCCGTGACCTCCCAGAACGTGTCCTCACACAGAGAGCCGCCCGTGACCTCCCAGAACGTGTCCTCACACAGAGAGCCCCACCTGCCAAGGCGGCGCCGCTGGCCTTACCTTTTGGCATTGTCGAGAAGGATAAGCATACTGGCGCCCTCGTCGTCCTGAAAGCTCTCGTAGTGATGGCGGTCGGCATTGCCAATCAGGTAATCGAAGACGGCTGTGTCAATGATGTCCAGGAGGCGCGGGCCGGAGTCGTAAGGGGACGTCTTCTTCACAGCATCACAGTAGCTCTCATCGTATTCCCACCTGGAGGCCAGCGGCACCAACAGCGTGACTGAGTGCCAGCGTTTCACCTGGCACTGTTACAAGGCCAAGACACAGCCCCTGCCCAGCGAGTCCGGCCCCACCCTGCCCTTCTTTTCATTCCTGCACAGAGCTTCGGGCTCCCACAGGCTTGGCCCCTCGCCTGGCTCCGGGGAGGGTTAAGGAGTGGCTCACGGCAGCATTACCTGGCCAATTTGCCTTCTCGATAGGTTCTGCCCCATGGGTGCCGGTGTTTCTGCAGAGGCCACACGTCCGGAAGCCACAGGGTCACAGACCCTTCCATCATGTCCCCGTCGGCACAAGCTGGCTCAGTTTCTCGGCAGTAGTAACACTTCCCATAGAAACAAGTATTGTTCCCTGAAGGGCAGAAAAGACATGCTCAAGGAACAAAGGAGATTCCCAAATTCTCCCCAATGTAGATGAAAGCAGCTACATAAACAGAGACTGCGAGAACAAAGATCTTCAACTTCATCATATTTCTTTTTTGTAATTGACAGAGTTAGACAGTGACAGAGAGAGAGAGAGAGACAGAGAGAAAGGTCTTCCTTCCATTAATTCACTCCCCAAATGGCCGCCATGGCCGGCGCTGCGCCGATCCGAAGCCAGGAGCCAGGTGCTTCCTCCTGGTCGTCCATGGGGGTGCAGGGTCCAAGCACTTGGGCCATCCTCCACTGCAGAGAGCTGGACTGGAAGAGGAGCAGCTGGGACTAGAACCTGGAGCACACATGGGATGCCGGCGCTGCAGGTGGAGGATTAACCAAGTGAGCCATGGTGCCGGCCCCTAACTTCTTCATATTTCTAACAGTTATTCTCCTGTGTAGGTGATGAAGTACACGTTGAAAAAATGTAAAAAGTGCCAAAGAGACATATACTAAGAAGTACACTGGCCATCGCCGTGGCTCACTAGGCTAATCCTCTGCCTGCTGCACCGGCACCCTGGGTTCTAGTCCTGGTTGCTCCTCTTCCAGTCCAGCTCTCTGCTGTGGCCCGGGAAGGCAGTGGAGGATGGCCCAAGTCCTTGGGCTCTGCACCCACATGGGAGACCAGGAGGAAGCACCTGGCTCCTGGCTTCGGATCAGCGCAGCGCCGGCCACAGTAGCGGCCATTTGGGGGGTGAACCAACGGATAGAAGACCTTTCTCTCTGTCTCTCTCTCACTGTCTAACTCTGCCTGTAAAAAAAAAAAAAAAAAAAAAAGTAGTACACCTCGCTTTCCTTCTGTGTCCTTTTAACCCACTCTCCCAGGAATCAACTACCATCACAATACCACAGCATCTTTCAAAACTCTAGGGAGAGGAAAGCAGTGTCCTAGTCTTCCTTTACCAAGCTGATTCTGGTCAGAATGTCCAGAGGAGGCTGGGAGGAGGCTGTACTGCTGCTTTTCTCAGGTCGTTAGAAGGGGGCTGGGTCAGCAGCCAGGACTTAACCCAGTGCCCTGTGGGAAGCCAGCGTGGCAGATGGCACCTTAACCCGTTACACCACAATGCCGGCCCGGGAAACAGAGACACTTTAAGGAAGTAATGAGACAGTCACATCTGTGACCTGCTCTCAAACGGCTCGGCGGTGTTACCGGGGAGGGAGCTGCAGGCCTCTGGAGACTGTTTCTGCAACTTTCTGGTAAATTTAAAATGATCTCAGAATAGAAAAAATTTTAAGTAAAATTTATTAAATGATAAATAATGCTTCTGTTTGTCCCCCTATCTCTGTGAAACAGTCATCAGGTAAGCTAACTCCCTGTACCTAGAAAATCCCACACACTCCTCTAGTGACCGCTTTATATTCTTAAGAATGTGTATCCACGAGAAGACTGGCAAGATTCAGACTTACTCCTGTTTCCAACCTCTGCTGCAATACACAGTCAACAGAAACTAACCGACCACACGGCTACTCAGGAAGCTGATGACCCCGCTCTTCCTCACTGTAGCAATTCTTCCAGATCAAGAAGAACGAACTAACCGAAAGATACACCACATGTATGTTTACATTCGTCGAAATATAAAATTATAAATTTTACCTAATGCCACCAAAATATCGGAAGATTTTTTAGAGTAACTAGACAAACAGGAGAAAGAGAGAGCGATGTCTCTCGTCTGCTGGCTCACTCCCACAAATGCCTGCAACGGCCAAGGGGACTGGGTCACTCCGAAGCCAGGAGCTCCAAATTCAATCCGGGTCTCCCATCCGGGAGACAGGAACCCGGCACTTGAGCCATCACCACTGCCTCCCACAGTATGTGGTTGTAAAAAACTGGAATCAAAAGTCGAGCCAGGGGCTGGTGCAGTGGCGTAGTAGGTTAGGCCTCCGCCCGAGGTGCCAGCATCACATATGAGTGCTGGTTCGAGTCCTGGCTGCTCCACTTCTGATCAAGCTCCCTGCTAATGCTCCGGAAAGCAATGGAAGATGACCCAAGGGCTTGGGCCCTGCACCCACATGGGAGACATCGAAGAAACTTCTGGCTCCTGTCTTCGGATCGGCCAAGCTCCAGCCTTATGGTTTCCACCGTGGGTGCAAGGGCCCAAGCACTTGAGTCATCTTCCACTGCTTTCCAGGAGCATTAGCAGAGAGCTGGATCAGAAGTGGAGCAGCTGGGACTGGAACTGGAGCCTGCATGAGATGCGGGTGTCACAGGCTGTGGCTTAACCTGCTGTGCCACAGAGCCACCCTTCATGCGCTCTTGACTATGGTCTCCTGAGCAGGTCACGCTCTTTCCCTACTTCTCATCACCTCGCTCATGTCTGTTCTCCACCTGTGGCAACGTTAACTTGGGGCCTGAGAACTGAACAGAAATAAAACTGCATTTTTATTTTCAATAATAGCAACTTGAAATTTAACACTTTTTTCCATCAGAATGGCAGGGAGCAGACTACAATATTAGCATTGCCTGTGACTTTGCCATCAAAGAAAATCACAGATATTTCATACTTTATTATTATAACTGTTTGTAGATATCCCTAAATATCTAAATTATATTTCTTTTTTAAAAAAGATGTATTTATTTATTTGAAGTACAAATAAGACAAAGTACAAATAAGACAAATAAGTACAAAGAGAGAAGGAGAGTCAAAGAGAGAGACTCTTCTATCTACTAGTTCACTCCCCAAATGGCTACAACAACTGGAGCTGGGCCAGGCTGAAGCCAAGAGCCAGGAGCTTCTTCTGGGTCTCCCACATGGGTGCAGGGGCCCAAGCACTCGCACAATCCTCTGCTGTTTTCCCAAGTGCATGAGCAGCGGGGAGCTGGATCAGAAGTGGAACAGCCAGAACTCAAACTGGGCCCACATGGGATGCTGGCACTGCAGGCTGTGGCTTAAGCCACTGTGCCATGGCGCCAGCTGTCTAACTAATACTTCTAGTCTGAAATGATCTAGATCTCTGCTAGAACTTATTTAATGTGTGAAGTAACAAAGCACATGTTATTATATCATCAGTTTTCCTTTTCCAAATTCTGATAAGGAAAGTATAGGACATTATTGGCTTCATTTCATTTTATGTATTTAAAAACATTTTGAGAAAGGCTCCATAAGCTTCTCCAGACCACAAGCAATGCTGAGACCAAGCCTGGAACGTCCCTTTCCATCAGGGACTGCGACCCTCCCTTTGAGACTGGATTAACATATCTCTGAAAATATTCACATCACTTTCACCAGTGGAGCCCTCCCCACTCCAGTGTCTGGCTCCCCCATTAGACAAAATCCCTTGAGGACAGGAAGGTCAGTCAGCACCTAGTTCACAGCCTTGGATATGGAAGTGAAACCAACTTGTGTTGAATAAATGACTATGTATCAAAGAACACAAGCAGATGAAAAATTGGGGACCTTAGAATCTGGGTTTGAGCCCTGCCTAACAGTTAGCAGCTCTGTCTCTGGGGAAGCTCCTTTAACTTTTCTAAGCCTCCTTTCTCAGGTATATGAAATGTGGGCAATACCTCCCTTACGTATTACTAACAAGAGGATCAATTAAGACAACAATGTGAAAGGGCTTTGTTAAGTTCAAGGGCTATGTATCATTATACCAACCTATTAGTTTAAAAATTTTTTAAAAAATGAGGGGCCGGCACTGTGGAGTAGTGGGTAAAGCTGCCGCCTGCAGTGCCAGCATCCCATATGGGCGCTGGTTCAAGTCCTAGCTGCTCTACTTCTGATCCAGCTCTCTGCTATGGCCTGGGAAAGCAGTAGAAGATGGCCCAAGTCCTTGGGCCCCTGCACCCCCATGGGAGACCCAGAAGAAGCTCCTGGCTCCTGGCTCCGGATCGGCGCAGCTCTGGCTGTTGCAGCCAGCTGGGGAGTGAACCAGTGGGTAGAAGACCTCTCTCTTTCTGCCTTTGCCTCTGCCTCTTTTTACTAAGAGAATACTCTTCCTTTCAAATAAATAAATAAATCTTTTTAAAAATTTTAAAAATGTATCAAAGGGCTGGTGTTGTGGCAAAGCAGGTTAAGCCGCTGCCTGATGCACTGGCATCCCATACAGGTGCCAGTTCCAGTCCCGGGTGCTCTGCTTCCGATCCAGCTCCCTGCTAATGCACCTGGGAAAGCAGTGGAAGATGGCACAAATGCTTGGGCCCCTGCACCCATGTGGGAGACCTGGAAGAAGCTCCTGGCTTTGGATCAGCCCAGCTCTGGCTGTTGAGGCCATTTGGGGAGTGAACCAGAGGAAGGAGGATCTCTCTCTGCCTCTGCCACACCTTCTCTGTAACTCTGCCTTTCAAATAAATAATTTTTAAAAAAGCATCAAGAAAATGAGAAGACAAGTCACAGAGTGGGAGAAAGTATTTGCAAAAGACACATCTGACAAAGGACTATCACCCTAAATATGCCAAGAACTCTGAAATGTGAACAGTCAGGGCAGGTGTTTGGTCTAACAGCTACGAAATTGGCTGGGATGTCTGCAGCCCATGCCGGAGTCCCTGCTGCACTACCCGCCCCAGCTTCCTGGTAAGGCGCGCCCTGGGAGGCGGCAGTGACGGCTCAGTGGTTGGGTCTCTGCCTCACACATGGTGATCTGCATCGAGCTCTTGCCTCCAGCTATGGCCTGGCTCGGCCTGGCTGGTACAGACATTGGGGAAGCCCTCTGTCTGCCTCTCAAAAAAAAAAACCAGAAAAAAATTAAATAAATAAAATAAAAACCAAACTCAACAGCAAGAAAACTAGCAACCTGAAGATTTTAGGACAGTGAAAATAGTCTGTGATACTATAATGAAGTACACCTGCCGTTATGTATCTGAGCATACTCACACGAGTGTGCAACACTGAGTGAACACTCACATCAACTGCAGAGTTTGGGTGACTATGATCTGTCTCAGTTAACAGCTACACCACCCTGATGTGGGCTGTTGACAACGGAGGGGCCAGGCCTGTGTAGGGACAGGAGGCATTTGGGAAATGCCTGCACTTTCCTTCAATTTTGCTGTGAATCTAGAAAAACAGACCACTACCACCACCAGCAAAGGTTGCACTGATATTTGTCATTAACAGAAACCTCACTTCCAGCCAAACCTCTCCACCCGCCCTCTGCTGGAGGAGTACCCAGAAACCGGTCATCCCCCAAGTGCACCGACCTGCGTGACTTTCAGACCTTCCTACCTGGCTCCCTTTACTACTGCCTATTACTCTGCCCAACGTCCTTCCTCTCTGCTGCCTGGGTAACTTGTTCTGATTCCTCGATATTTAGTCCAAGTGCTAATAACCTCCTCTACCAGCATTTCTCTGGCCTCTCTGTCCCCTACACTTTACACAGTGTATGAGAGTGAGCTTTCTGGAAGTCCCTGAAGAGCAGGGACCCTGCCTTGTTCTTCCTATTTTTTCTCCCACCCTCCCCCTCTCTCCATCCCATCACCTGCCAGAAACTCAAGGCTGCCAAGCATAAAACTGAACAACCAAGGGTGACTGAAAAAATAACAGAGACACCACATGCCTCTGGTTATCTGTGAGAAAGGCACAGCCTGAGCACTGCAAGTTTAAATTCTGAAAGCTGAATCCCACACAAGTCCTTTAAAAATTCAGTTTTACCCCATTCTAAATGTAACTCCTTTCACTCTAGCAGAAAGCAAGGTGAAGTTCACTTGCAATGTCTGTTTCGACAGTCACACCACCAGGTAGAGCACTGTGTCACTGAAAACGAGTCCCTGTGAAAAGGCTGAGACGAGAGACCACAGGATCCCTGCATTCTTCTCACGCGGGTCAGGAGAACAGGACTGAGGATTCGGGTCAGGTCCCTTATCGCAGAGGGGACCATGGGAAACAGAGGCCAGGGGCCCCACGGCCAGTCTGCACAGTGAGCTACGGGCTGGCCCGTGCAGAGTTGGGAGAGGCACTGCAGATCTTCCAGGCCCAGTGCAAGGCTACAGGGGGATTTCTGGCCCTTTCACAGAACTGCCTTGGGGTTTCCTCAATTCTCAGAAGACAGGAAGACGGTTCCCAAGAAAGAACTTAAATGAAAGGTCCCCCAGGAAAATGAACGGTACGCGAGACAGCAACTGATTTCGGCCAAGTTCTGAGTTTGGGGATTAGCTGTAAAACCAGGCAGAAGGCAATGCAGCGCCAGCCGGCTTGCCCTGGCCGCCACTGACTTTCCAGGCCAACAGAGCGCGCGCTAGGAAACCTCTCTTCCCTTCCATCTGCCTCTACGGCCACCTCCCTCTGCAGCCGGCTGGTCAGTGAGGCCTCGCCCCCACCTCCCCCGGCGGTGAACCTGAACCAGCTAACCCGTGATCTTCTTACCTGCAGTCAGGAAAGTGCTCAGCAGCTGCTCCGTGGCCACAGGCTTGATCTCTGTCCGCAGGTTGACAAACCTGCCAACCACCAGCGGCGCTCGGCGGAAACCCAGAATCCTGGATGGAAGGTTGGAAACAAGGGCAAGATCTCCAGGGATACATTTTAAGTAACAGTCTCAAAATTATGGTTAACCATTTTAAATGCGTAAAGGTGCAACCAGTTAGGGGTTCAGCGTTAGGAGGCGTAAAATCTACTGTGCACTTCAGCAGAAAAGATGAAGCCAATCTGGCAAAACAGGAACCACCAGTAAATCTAGGAAGTGGGTACATGGGCTCATTGTACTATTCTCTCCACTTTCATTGGACATTTTCATAGTACAAATGAAAAAATATATTAACAAAGCATTAGGAAAAATGGGCCTCAACACAAGCATGGGCTCAAAGCTCTGCATAAAACAGCACACTGACAACACAGACTGATCCGAAAGAAGAAATCCTCAGCACAACTCACAAACACACACACTTGAAGATCGTTCTCTCACTCCAATGGTTTGAAAGCACTACCTCACGGTTAAAAACGATCACTTTTCAGTGAATTTTCATGGCTAAAAAATACACACAGAAGAAAATTTGGACGTCCAGAGTCTGGAACACCCAGAAAATTTATAATGAAGAAATAAAGATCATCTAGAACCACACAGAAATAATTGCTGGCATCTGGCATATAAGCATTTTCTTTTTTTAAATTTATTTATTGGCTGGCGCTGTGGCGTAGCAGGTAAAGCTGCATCCCATATGGGCGCCACTTCGGGACCCGGCTGCTCCTCTTCCAGTCCAGCTCTCTGCTGTGGCCTGGGAAAGCAGTGGAGGATGGCCAGGTGCTCGGCCCCTGCACCCATGTGAGAGACCTGGATGAGACTCCTGACTCCTGGTTTCGTATTGGCACAGCTCCGGCTGTTGCGGCCAATTGGGGAGTGAACCAGCGGATGGATGACCTCTCTCTTTCTCTCTCTGCCTCTCCCCCCCCCTCTCTCTCTCTGTAACTCTGACTTTGAAATAAATAAATAAAATCAGAGCTACAACGAGAAAGAGAGAGAGAGAGAGAGGGAGACAGATCTTCCATTTGCTGGTTCACTTCCCAGATGGCTGCAACAGCCAGGGCTGGTCCAGGCCAAAGCCAGGAGCTGCATCCAGGTCTCCCTCGTGGGTACATGGGCCCCAAGCACCTGGGCATTCTCTGCTGCTTTCCCAGACACAACAGCAGAGAGCTGGATCAGAAGTGAGCAACTGGGACACAAACTGGTGCCCACAGCAGACGCTGGCATCACAGGTGACTGCCCAGGCCACTACTCTGGCCCCTGGGAAGTCATTACAGATGGCTATTTAGCAGAGCAGTGCTCCATATCAGAGTGCCTGGGTTCAATGCCAGCCTACAGCCCTGACTCTAGCTACCTTCTAAGTGCAGACACTCACAGGCAGCAGTAACAGCTCAAGTAATAGGGTTCCTGCCGCAGGTGGGACACCTGGATTGGGTTCCCAGCTCCCAATGTAGCCCAGCCATCGTGGGCATCTAGAGAGTAAACTAGTGGGTGCAAGCTCTGTTCTCTCTCTTTGCCTCTCAATAAATAGAAATTTTTAACAAAATGAAAAAGGCCATGTAATAACTTATCCATTGCTTATGGCTGCTGCTTCTGCCCTACACCTACTTGCAGCAAAGCCACACTAGCAAGGAAATCAACAGATCTGTCAAAACAACATAAAAATTGAGAGAGAACCCCCACAAGAGAAGGGGATTAAGTCTGACTGTGATAGAGAAAGAACAACCCAGAGCAGCAAGGTGTCAGGGGCCACGGATGAAAAACAATGTTGAGGGTTGGTGCTGTGGCATAGCAGGTAAAGTTGCCGCCTGCAGTGCCAGGATCCCATATGGGTGCCGGTTCATGTCCCAGCTGCTCCACTTCCCATCCAGCTCTCTACTGTGGCCTGGGAAAGCAGCAGCAGATGGCCCAAGCCCTTGGGCCCCTGCACCCACGTGGGAGACCCAGAAGAATCTCCTGGCTTCGGATCAGAGCAGCTCCAGCCATTGCAGCCAACTGGGGAGTAAACCATCGGATGGAAGACTGGAAGACCCCCCCACACCTCTCCTTCTCTCTCTGTGTAACTCTGACTTTCAAATAAATAAATAAATCTTAAAAAAAAAAAAAAAAAAAGAAAGAAAAAGAATGTTGAGAAGTATTTTTTCTCCCCACTGACTACTGCTAAGCCAAAGAACAGCCACTTTAGCACCGAGAGTCAGTGTTATGGTGGCACCTGAGCCCAGCTGGAGTGGCAGTTAACAAACGAGGGAGGGGGACTGGCTGGAGGGTGTCATACTTGGAGGGAGGGAGGGAGGGACGGACTTCTCAGTACCAGACCTCTGAAGCTCAAGTCATAAGCACTAAGTAATTCACATCACAAGTAATTATTTTTGTATAAAGAATACTTCACTCTATAGTTAACCACAGGTGTTCTGCTGTGTAGAGCTAAACTTTGCCAGCAACTGAGGAAATATGAAATAACAATTGGATAGCATTTACATATATTATGCTAACAAAAACTAGAGTGTTAGATACTATAAAAAACTGAGCTAGAAATGGAAAAATAAGGATCTTTATGTCCAAGTGGTGTCCAACAAAGTGAAAACAGGATAGGGTTGAGGATGAAGAAAACAGGTGAACAGGAACCAAGGTCTCGGAAAGCCTGATTCCAGTCATGGAGGGCAGGACTTTTCCAAGGTCTTAAGAGGCAGCAAAAATCCACGGCACTTAAGGCTGAGACACTGCTCGGGACACCAGCAACCCCACCAGAGCTCCTGAGAGCCCTAACTCTGTCTGGCTCCAGCGCCCTCCTGAGTTGTACCCGGCAGGCAGCAGGCGATGGCTCAATGGGTTGGGTCCCGCAACCCAGATTCAGTTCCTGACTCCCAGCTTTGGTCTGGCCAAGCCGCCGCCTGCACAGCAGATGGGAGACTCCACCCTCCTACCTCAAACAAGTAAAATAAATAATTTTAAAAACTCCTGGGCATTGTAAACATCTGTTTAACCATGTCCCTGTCAGCAGTCTGCTACCAGTTTTTCACTACTCAGAGTGTTACAGCTAAAATGGTTGTACATATATCTTTGAATTTTTACTTCTTTAGGGTAATTCCTAGAACTATCTCACATATGTGCATAAAAATGCAGTTACTTGTTCGGAGGTTAGGAACAGTAAGGTTTCTGATACGTAATGTCAGAGTTAATAGACTGAACCAATTAACAAAGCCATAAGCAGCATATGATTCTTGATTTATTATTCCTCCCAAGAAGGTATTCTCTTGATTTAAAATTATCTTCATTTTCATTTAAAATCTTAACCACTTTTACCAGGTGAAAATAGTATCCCAATGTCTCATTTGGATCTTTAAAAGTCTCCGGAAGAATGAACACACATCCCCCTGCCACATTTATTAGAACTGATAACTGCTATTGAATTAACTGCTTGTGTTTTCTATTTATTTTTTGTTGGCATTTTAGTGTACGTATAAATTTGTACACATACTCAGAAAATCCTTCTCTTTCCAGAAAAAGGACAAAAAAATCACTTTATTATTTCCAGCTTCCTTACAGATTCATTTTAAGCACATGTACTACGTGTAATTTCTGTCAATATATACTACCTGTAAAGTCTGTCAGAACACCAGACTGAAAAAGCTGGTCAGAAAAGTAACAGGAATACTACAAGGTTCTCGACCAGCAACCTAATGAAGATAAAACATTCGTTTTTCCTAGCTAACCCATAAGCTCAGAATTCACACCTATTGTTATTCTGGAGTTACTCTGGTTTATGAGGCGGTACCTATTTTGTTGACAGGACACTAAAGCTCACTATGTATGTCATGCTGTATGTTCCTAGCTTTGAGGTCAGTCAGTGCTACTTAAAACGGAAAACCAAACCGCAGAACTGCACACCCAATTTAAGACCAATTCAGTTCAGGGGTCTGAGTTCAAACCAGTTTTTCATCGGCCATATTGTTTACCAGAGGACACGCCAGGGATGAAATGACCTGAAAAGCCTGCGCTTAAAACATTCACTCTGGTATCTGCAGTGCCACCCAAATTACAAGGTGCTCTTACAGATTTCATGGCACGTCACCAGCAATCCACAAGCAACAAGGGTGACAAGCTATTAGTACTGCACCCTTTATTTCTTATTTGTAAAAGATTTTATTTATTTGAATGACAGAGTTAGAGAAAGAAAGAAAGAAAGAAAGAAAGAAAGAAAGAAAGAAAGAAAGAAAGAAAGAGAGAGGAAGAGAGAAAGAGAGAGAGAGAGAGAGAGAGAGAGATCTCCCATCTGCTGGATCATACTACCTAAATGGCCTCAACAGCTGGAGCTGGGCTGATCCAAAGCCAGGAGCTTCTTCCAGGTCTCCCACTTGGGCGCAGGGGCCCAAGCACTTTGGTCATCCTCCTCTACTTCCCAGGCCACGAGTAGCAAGTTGGATCAGAGTGGAGAAGCTGGGACTCAAACTGGTTCACACGTGGATGCCAGTTTTGCAGGCGGTGGCTTTACCCACTACGCAACAACAACAGCCCCACTGTTGTACTCTTTAGGACAAGATATATAAATCATTTGGTCTGGCCCTGCCAAGGAAGCTGTTGGTGGGACCTGAAATTCAATAAGTCTTTATCAGGCTAACTTTTAAGTTAGTAATTTTGTATGGCCCACAAATGATGTTATAACATATATCCAATGGCCCCTGGTGGAAAACGTTTCCTCAGTTGAAGCAGGCCACAAGTCCTCTTATTTTTAATTTTTTTTTTTTTTTTTTTTTTTGGACAGGCAGAGTGGAAAGTGAGAGAGAGACAGAGAGAAAGGTCTTCTTTTGCCATTGGTTCACCCTCCAATGGCCGCTGCGGCCAGCGCACCGGGCTGATTTGAAGCCAGGAGCCAGGTGCTTCTCCTGGTCTCCCATGGGGTGCAGGGCCCAAGCACTTGGGCCATCCTCCACTGCACTCCCTGGCCACAGCAGAGAGCTGGCCTGGAAGAGGGGCAACCAGGACAGAATCCGGCTCCCCGACCGGGGCTAGAACCCGGTGTGCCGGAGCCGCAAGGCAGAGGATTAGCCTAGTGAGCCGCGGCGCCGACCCAAGTCCTCTTCAAGGGAGATTTTTAAGAGAAAACAAAATGCACCCAGCATGGTGATTCCACATACCTGTCCAAATGAAAGGCTGCCACCTCTGCGTTGTGCCTATCGTAACCGGCGTACGGTTCCCCCTCCACCACATGGTCTCGGCTGTACCTGCAAAGGGAGCGAGAAGCACGCACAGACATGAGCTACGGCGGTGCAGAGGGGACGGCGGCAGGGGCAGGTTGTAGACTGTGGCAAGCCCGATGCTGTCCTACAGACGCCTTTTCTGGGAGCCCTCGGCACAGCTGCGGCTCTGCAGGAATCGCCGGTGGATGGCGTGAAGGTGAGGTGGAGATGGAGACCAGCACTTTCTAGGTGCCTCAGCAACGTCCCAGGAATAAAACCTGGGTGATGTGACTGTTACCCCTCTAAAGGGCTTTTAATGTAGCTTTTAAACCCAATTAGAAGGTAATTTCCTAGACGATCAGGATCACTTTTGTACTGCCAACAGTGTTAAGGTACAGCTGGTACTTAATAAACGCCTACTAAACTGTTTATTAAACTGAAGTGAAACAACGAAGGAAAACGCGCTATAAAAACTGCTTACCAGACGGCTGTGCTAAGGTTTAGAATGGAAGTTTAAGTTTCTTGGGAAAACAAGTCTTGATACGCCTCAGTTTTTGTAATGTGAAGGAAAGGGTAGTTTTAAAAAAAAAATTCCCATTCTAGTTTTATCCTAAGTTGATAATGAGGCAGTGGAAGGAAACCTAGACCAGCAGCGACCACTGGGTGTGGCTCTGCCATTACCTGACGGAGTCACCTGGAGAAAACCCCTCTCTTCTCCGGGTCTCAGATTCTTTTTCTATTTATTTATTTGAAAGGCAGAATTAAAGAGAGAGAGAGAGAGAGAGAGTGTTAAAGAGATCTTCCACCTGCTGGTTCACTCCCCAAATGGTGGAAATGGGCAGGCCAGGGTCAGGCCCAAGCCGGAGCCAGAAGCTTCATCTGGGTCTCCCACACAGGTGGCAGCGGCTCAAGCATTTGGGCCATTCCCTGTTGCTTTCCCAGGCACATCAGCAGGGAGCTGCATCAGAAGTGGAGCAGCTGGGACTCAAACCAGTACTCATATGGACTGCCAGCAAGGGATGCTGGCATCGCAGGTGGCAGGTCACCTGCTGTACCACAATGCTGGCCCTAGGGCCTAAGATTCTGTCCTCAATATTAGCAAATGACTAGAAGGGACTTTTTAAGGTATCTTTGATTTTTTTTAAAGATTTATTTATTTATTTGAAAGGCAGAGTTACAGAGAGACAGGTTTTCCATCCCCTGGTTCACTCCCCAGATGGCCCCAATGGCTGGAACTGTGCTGATCTGAAACCAGGAGCCTCTTCTGGGTCTCCCATGTGGGTGCAGGGGCCCATGGACTTGGGCCATCTTCCACTGCTTTCCCAGGCCATAGCAGAGAGCTGGATTGGAAGTGGAGCAGCCAGGACTCAAATTGGTGCCCATATGGGATGCCGGCAATGCAGACAGCAGCTTTACCCACTTAGCAACAGCACTAGCCCTGGTCTTTTTATTTTTATTTTTTTAAAGATTCATTCATTTTACTTGAAAGTCAGAGTTACACAGAGAGAGGAGAGGCAGAGAGAGACAGAGACAGAGAGGTCTTCTATCTGCTGGTTCACTCCCCAGATGGCCGCAACGGCCAGAGCTGCATCGATCCGAAGCCAAGAGCCAGGAGCTTCCTCCAGGTCTCCCACGCGGGTGCAGGAGCCCAAGGACTTCAGCCATCTTCTACTGCTCTCCCAGGCCAAAGCAGAGAACTGGATAGGAAGAGGAGCAGCCAAGACTAGACTATGGGATGCCGGTGCTTCAGGCCAGGGTGTTAACCCGCTGCGCCACAGTGCCAGCCCCCGTCTTTTTTATCTTAAAAAATTTTGGTGATTTTATATCAAACATATGGCATAAACAAAGGATAATAAAAACTGTTATGTTTCTACTAACCATTTAAAAAGACATAATTTAGGGGCCGGTGCCGTGGCTCACTTGGTTAATCCTCTGCCTGCGGCGCTGGCATCCCATATGGGCGCCTGATTCTGTCCCGGTTTCTCCTCTTCCAGTCCAGCTCTCTGCTGTGGCCTGGGAGGGCAGTGGAGGATGGCCCAAGTGCTTGGGCCCTGCACCCACGTCAGAGAGCAGGAAGAAGCACCTGACTCCTGGCTTTGGATCAGTGTAGCTCCGGCCATGGCAGCCATTTGGGGGGTGAACCAACAGAAGAAAGACCTTTCTCTCTGTCTCTCTAACTCTGTCAAATAAATTAAGAAAAAAAAAAAAAGACATAATTTTGGGGTGGGCATTGTGGCACAGTGGGTTAAGCTGCCTCTTGGGCTGCCTACCTCCCACACCGGATTGCCTGGGATGGAGTCCCACCTCCACTTCCCATCTAACTTCCTGATAATACACCCGGGAGGCGGCAGATGATGGCTCAAATACTTGGGTTCCTGCCGCCCATGTGGGAGACCTGGATGGAATTCCTGGCTCCTGATTTGGCCTCTCCCAGCCCTGGCCATTGGGAAGTAAACCAGCAGATTTACTCTCTGTCTCTCTCTGAGTCACTCTACCTTTCAAATATATATATATTTTTAAGATACAACTTAAGTCTGCTAATTGTGAAGAGGAAAAAATAAAACCAAACCTCAGTCCACCCATGACGTCCACTGCTCAGCTGCATTTCCTGAATGAAAGGAGACCTACTGGGCTGTACAAGGGAACTAAGGAACAGAGATAAACCAAGACAGAAGCAAGAGGAGCAGCTCCGCTGAGGACATGTAGGGTGAAGTGAAAACAATACATAAGAAGGGGTCTTTGGGACTGGCGCTGTGGTGCAGTGGGTTAAAGCCCTGGCCTGCAGTGCCAGCATCCCATATGGGCACCAGTTCTAGTCCCGGCTGCTCCACTTCTGATCCAGCTCTCTGCTATGGCCTGGGAAAGCAGTATAAAATGGCTCAAGTCCTTGGGCTCCTGCACCCGCATGGGAGACCTGGAGGAAGCTCCTGGCTCCTGGCCTCGGATCGGCGCAGCTCTGTCCATTGTGGCCATCTGGGGAGTGAACCAGCAGATGGAAGACCTCTCTCTCTGTCTCTACCTCTCTCTGTAACTCTGTATTTCAAATAAATAAAATAAATCTTTAAAGACCTTAGGATACAAAGGAAAATCATGTGCAGAAAACGTATCTTCAAAGCAAAACAATATGGCATTTGTGGTAGGAGACAGCCATCATGATCATCTGGTTGGGCACCAGTTCCTTCTTAGCACGGCTAATATCTTCAGATGCAGTCTAATTCCTAGCGCAAAGCCTAGGCTTTCTAGGCTTATACTAGCTACCTCTAAATTAAGGTCGATTTTTAAATACTGTAGCAAAAACGAACAGAACTCCTCTGCTGCAGGGGTGGGCTCTCTGTGCAGCGGGAGGGCAGTCCTTGACTGTTCCGGGCTCAGGACTTCGGTGAAACCACGGAGCACAGCGTGAGGATGAGGTGCTGAACGCTACCTTCAGGGCGGCAGTAGAGATTTCCAGTACAGCTAAGGGCTGCTCAGAGTGAAACGTAGAACCCTACACGAACTCTGGACGTGGGCTAGAGCGGGAGGGAGGGAAGGAAAGGAAAGCGGTGAGAATCACCATCAGTGAACGGCACTGCAGTCAGGTCTGAACCCTCAGCTCACGCTCCGGCTACGTGGAAATACGGAAAGCCAGGATTCCGGATCCCCTCCTTCTCGCCTGTAACACAAGCAGCCGGCTCAACGGTGTTCATGGGCCCTTTGAGCACATCCTAAGATCATTCACGCACTTCTGCCTACTCCTAGGACCCTGACTCCTTGCTCCCTTTCCATCATAACTCCGGTTTTCACCTGTGAAAATCAATTTACTTCCAGGACAGACTTGGCTACATTGGAAAAAAATCATTTTTAAAAGGTAAGATAAACTGTGTTAAAAGTATAGGGGCCAGCGCCATGGCGCAGTAGGTTAATCTTCCACCTGCAGTGCCGGCATCCCATACGGGTGCCGGTTCTAGTCCCGGATGCTTCTCTTCCTATCCAGCTCTCTGCTATGGCCTGAGAAACCAGTAGAAGATGGTCCAAGTGCTTGGGCCCCTGCACCCACGTGGGAGACCTGAAGGAAGCACCTAGCTCCAGGCTTTGGATCGGTGCAGTTCTGGCCATTGTGGCCATTTGGGGAGTGAACCAACAGAAGGAAGACCTCTCACTGTCTGTCATTCTACCTCGCAAATAAATAAAATCTTAAATAAAATAAAAGCGTCACTGCACCCCTACATATGTCACTCCCTATACATACCGTCTACCTCTGAGAGCAGGACGTGGACAGCCAGGCTACAGAAGCGCTGGAACCCCAAGTGGCTATCACAGGAAGGCACCATATTAGCTGGGCAGATTCTCCCCTTGGCAGACTGATTCGTGCTAAGGCACCCACGGAGCAGCAAAACTCACACAGTAACTGCCAATAAGTCTGCCCCAACCTCTGGTGAAGGACGTCGGAGTCTGACCACGGACATTAATCTGCACTTACACCAGGACTAAACAGCCTCTGAGGCCCTGGGGGTCAGAACAGCATAGTGCTGGGTGTTACGGACTGGAGTCAATTTCCGACATCCAGCTTCCCCAGCCTGGGACGGTGCCTGATACAACACAGCACAGGTCAGTGTGTGCGTGTGCTAAGAGTGCCCACTGACTGCAGGGGTCTGTCCGCCCTGCTGGGGTGAGGAGAATACCCTGGAGCTGAGAGTGGGCAGAGGTAGGGCCGAGGTATTCAGGAGTTGTGGGGTGGGGCCAGTTTGACACAAAGAGCAAAGGCAGGATAAAGCTGGGTAAAGAGATGAGGCCCACCTGTGAGGGGCCTGACCATCAGGCCCTGGGGTGAAGAGTGGGAAGTTCCTAGATGTTTTGAAGCTGGGGGGCACAGTGGAAAGAATGGAGTGGTTTTCAGGACGGTCTAGCAAGGGCAGGAAACGGAGAGGCTGCAGTGGTACTAAGAGATCTGAGAGGAAGCAAGTAGTGACTAAGGTTTCGGCACCATCTGTCGCTACTTCCCCTACGCATCAGTCGGGCTTCTCCTTCCTCCTCCTGTACCTTTTCCAAACACCCAACGCCTGCCCACAGGGCACCCTGTCTACCACCGCACCTCTCAGGAATGGCTGCCATGTGACACTGCAGCTGTCCCATCTCACCCTCAGCTCCCGACCTACAAGCGGGAAGTGTGGCAAGGATCCGAGCTCCTCTGGCAATACACAGAACTCATCCTCTTCCGATACAAACTTCATTTTGGTTTGCCTTAGTTCCATCACATCGCTTACACTACCAATCTCTGAGGCTATAAACCAAGAGGTCAAGGACCATACTTCAAAACCGAATCAGTGGTTTTTGACAATGAGTGCTCTACGCCATTACCCTTATAGGAAAGCAAGTAAACAAAGTATAGAAGCACACGTGTGGCAGAAGCTGAGCTGCTTCTATCCCTGACAGATGTGGGCTCAACCCCAGGTCTGCTGACTACTGCAATGTGCCTTGTGGAGTTAGCTACTCTCTCTAGGCTTCAGTTGCATATTCCAGAAACAAGAACTGAAACCGCCCAGGAAGGTTAAAGACATTAACAGGTACAAAAGTATTTCAGCTAATGCCTGATAAAGCTAATGATGACAAACGTGCAGTGCACAGAAGTCAGATTCCAAGGCCTCACAGCCATGTGTTTTCATGCTACCAGCCCATCAGACCATCCTGGTCCCCTGCAGGCTTGAATTTCACACTTTCCGCACGTTCCGTACATCATCCCTCCAGGTTCCAGACCCAACACTGTTCTCTTCCATTTCTGGGATCCCAACGCATTTACTCTTCGGCTGTCTTTTATCCATTGGTAATTGGGCAACAGAGAGAGCTGAATTTACCTAAGTTCCTTCTACTCTAGTGGAAATTCAAAGATACAATATTCTCAAACTTTCCACTGAGGAATGAAAAATACACTCAGCACACTCAAATTTCAGACATTACGAACTTTGAGAATAATCGCTGACAACTAACTTACAGCAAAAGAATACAAATAACTGCTATGTTAACCTGTTTCAAAATCACATATTCATAGAAAATTTGCTTTTTAGTTAACCATATTATAGAAATGCCACACATATTATCCCTAAAGAAGTGCAAAGGGATCACTCACAACGTGGATGCCATTTAGTTCCTCCGGGAACCAAGGCGGCCCTGTTCTCGACTTGAGCAGCAGCAATGAAGGCAGAGGTGGCACGGCGGTTACACCGAGGCCTGAGCACCAACAGTCCACACCGGGGCGCTGGTTCATCTTCCAACCCAGCTTCCAGCTACTGGCCCCGGCAAGGCAGCGGATGATGATCCAAGCACTCGGGCCCCTGCCACTCACGTGGGAGACCAGGATGGAGCTCCTGGCTTTGGTCTGGACCAGCCCCCAACTGTTGCGGCCTTGTGTGGGAGTGAACCACTGGATGGAAGATCTCTACCACTCCGCCTTTCAAATAAACAAATCTTCAAAAGAAAGAAACAAAGAGACACTACCACGTTCCTGTTAGAATGACCACCATCCAAACACTGACATCAAATCCTGGTGAGGAAGTGGAGCAACAGGAACTCCCTCTCAGAGGGGCTGGGGTGTAAAAGGACACAGCCACTCTGCAAGAGGCTTCGGCCGGTTCTTACAGAACTACACGTGCTGTTACCACACGACTGGCCCATCGGGCTTCTTTGGTATTTACTCAAACACCAAAGCTGAAACCATGTCCACACACAACCTGCACATGGATGTCTAATACAGCTTTATTCGCAACTGCCAAAATGTGGGAGCAACCCGGAGATCCTTCAGTACATGAAGCGATGACCTGTGGCCGTCTAGACAATGGGCTGTTATTCAGTGACAGGAAAAAAAAGGAGCTATCAAGTCACAAAAGGCACACAGAGACCTTAAGGGCATATTGAGTGACAGAAGCCTTCGTAAAAGGCTACAAACCCTGATTCCAACTATGTGACAACTGGGAAAAGGCAAAGCTATGGAGACAGTAAACAGATCGGTGGCTGCCAGTGGTTCAGGACAGGAAGGAAGGATGAAAAGTTGGAACTCAGAGGATTTTTAGAAACTATGCTATATTATACCACAATGATGGATACACGTTATTATACGCTTGCCAAAACCCTAATTTAAACTGTGAATTTTAGTTAACAATCGTCATTGTGTCAATATAGGCTTACCACGCTAACAGAAGATGTTAAACAATAGGGGAGGCTAGGGGGAGGTAGGAAAACTCTCTGTACTTTCCTCTCAACTTTTCGGGAACCTAAAACTGCTCCCAAAAATATTAATCAAAAACAAAACAAAACCAAGAAACAAAAACCCAGGCGAGAGAATCAGTGCTTCGGCAGAGAGAGGGCCTCTGTCGTCCACTCCAGCTTCAGGGGACATCTCCTCCAGAGCACCGCACGTGCAGTAGTTACCCGGGAACTGTACATGTGTGGTGACGGGGTGCTTACGTCCTAACCAGTCCATTTTGTGTCTCTGCCACATGGCACACGGTAGAGGTCTGATAAAGCAGGAGTCAGGACAGCTCTGCCAAATAGCTCAGTGTCATAGGGAAAGAAGACGGGTCCTATAAACCCCTCTTACTGAGAGAAGCACAGGACGTCGGGAGCCAGCAGGGAGCTCGGCAGACTTTCCTGGTCTACCTCATTTTATGGGAGAGAAAACCAAGAGCAGTGGGTAGACACTCTGCTACAAACCCCCACCCAGAAGCAGGCAGAGCTTCCGCGATGAAGACTTACCGCTTAGGTTTGAACACGACCTTCTGGCCTCCTTCAAGGATCAGTAAGGCCTTCAGCTGTGTCCCTTTATAACCCACATCAGCCTTAATGATTTTCTTGGTGGCCATGGCGTGCATGATTGCCCCAAGCTCTGGTGTCTCTTCTGGGTACACTTCGCGGGGAACCACCCACTGGGCTGCAATCTCCCAGGGGGACTGCAAGGTGTGGTCCAGCTTGGGTGTCAGCTCCACCCGCAAGCCAGCCATCATTCGGTGAAAAGCCCTCTGGTCCTCCCGGTTGGCGGCTGACGTGTCTAAGTTGTCAATCAGGAAGACTTTGGTGAAGATAAAGATGACGAGGAGAATTGCTAACAGCACGACGCGCTGCTTCAGCTTCATGTTGACCTCGTTTCCCTCTCGCTGACCCCTCTCTCGCCCGCTAGCAAGGAGAGTAGGTGCTGCCGGCTAGCAAGGAGATTCCATGATGGCAATCACACCGGTCCGTCGTTTCTTCATGGAAGCCCCTCCCACAGTTCCTGCAAACCCAAGTGGAAAGCAAAATTTGATCAGAGATTCTGTCCAACCACCCTTGACTCTTACAAAGCTCCAATATATGACTTACCCTTTTAAGCCTTGCTAAATTTTAAGCTTGAGAAGATCCAATAATTTAAAACTAACTACTCCGTAGACGGACCCAGCAAGTAAGCATCAGGGACACCAAAAATCTTCCAGCAAATATTCCTATTTTAATTGGGATGCAGAGCAATCTCGGAGCCATTTGGCTGGCTACTCATACACAGTAACCAAAACAACAAGCAAAAGCATATTAAGAGAGAAAGATTAAGATAGGCAGGCATATTGACTAGCTTTCCATTTTACCTTTTAAAACCCACAAAGGACTTCTGAATATCTAAAACCGCTAGTACTTTGTAATTTTCCAGTAATTACCTTCCCCAAATATGTTTTATGATACCTTGTAAGACAGAAGTCCTAAAAATGCCAAAAAGGATGTAGAGGAGAATAACTCCGTCTCTGATCCAAACACCCAGAAACCTTGGACACGTCTATAAACTACTCACGTACTGAAACGCAACACCCTGACGCACATCTCTACTTGACCAGTCCTCTACTAATTATTTTTTAAAATTAAAATCCCTACAAAACACTGATAACCAAATCCGGGTAAATTAGGTAAATGAAAAACATGCCCCTATATCACGTGGTTATGAGTAGAACGTGACCAGAAGACGAATGAAAGCTGGCCCTACAGCAACACTGCTAGTCTGCAACGGTAAGGTGAACAAGGGCATTACGCCACAGGCCCAAGGCAGCGCTGCTTCCAGGGTGGAAGTGACCACGCTCTGTTACTTCTAGAACTAGAAGATTCCAAACGCAAGATTTTTGCAAGGGTGTCAAAAACATACAATTCAGTCTCATTTGCATGCTGAGGACTTGGCTCCCCACTGCACAGGGCCACTTAAAAACACGTTCACGCTTGCTTTGCTATATGTACAGCATCGAGGTAAGACGAAGATGACAAGAAGATAACAGGGTGCTGCTTCACTCTCCAATTCGTTTAACAACTCAAACCATTAATCGGAGACATAAAACCAACACAGAAGATCGGGCAAACAATTCAGGCTGAGACACTCCCACCCAAACTTGAGACTGCCCCTTGCTGACAGCTGCAAACATACTAGAATCCAGATTCAGAGCGAAGATGTGTTCCAAGGGCAACAGCTGGCCACAGCGAAGTGCATTCTCGGTGAGTCTACTCTTTTCCTAGCCATTTTCATGAAGGAAGCAGAAGCTGAGAGTTAAACTCAAATTCTAATTATCCCAGCCACCTGCTTTGCTTCATCATCACCTCCCAGGGAGGACAGAACACTGTGAGCGGAAACAAAGACAATTCAAGTGCATTTAATACATAATTGTGATGGTATCAAATTTGGTGTGGAACCCAGTAAAACAGTTCCCTGTGAATACTGATAACGGCACTGTTGCAAGCGTCAGTTCAGAAATTTTTGCTAGTCCTAAGCCACAGGATTTTTTCAATTATTCGTCGGACAGTACGCATCTCAGACTGTGGGGCTCAAGGCAGCGGGGAAGTGCAGCCGTAGCAGCACTCACTTCCGGTGCACTATAGTTCTGGTTCAAAGGGGTCGGCTTACCAGGCGTCCTTCAGGACTGAAGTCTGGTTAACCCACTAACTCCTAATGACGCTCACTTCCATTAGAATGAAGATCATCCTCTCTCAGGCTATATAAACACATCCTATGCAAACATTTAGCACGAAGGGTGAAGGGTGAAGCTGTGGGTCTGCTTACTCACTACTGCAATAGGAAGTGGTAGCGGCTCCCAAACTCAAACGGTACAGTCCTCAACCCTAGCTTGTGTGCTTCTAAGTTTTGAAATGTCATCACCTTTGGAAGAACATATTCCTCAATCCAGAGCTGCAAACAATCCACTTAGCTGGGCTAAAAGTTGATATTAAAGGAATTCAGGGGCTCAGTCGTTATCTTATTTCACTATTTACCTCTCCCAGCAAGGGCAGGTTGACAACGAGGCGGAAGGAGTTCTGTTTGTGATGAGTCACCACATCCTGGTAAGCGCCAGGCAGACCAGGATCTGGCACTGGTCTTTTACAACTGCCTTTCACCACCACAGCCGTGAGCTGGCTTCCATCGCTCATGCTCATGCCCTCCTATCAGGACAGAGCCCAAACTGACCGCTTGGGCCTCCCAGTTCTCCTACCGTCTGGAGGGTGCAGCCACAATCATATTCTGGCCACTCTGGCCACTCAGCCACCACCTCTGGCCACACATTCTTGAGCACAGCACCGCAGCACTGCCCTAAGCAGCTGCAACAGAGGCGGCAGTCCCAGCTTCACCTAAAACGCACCAGCTGAATGCGCTCCGTCCTCCGCCTTTGTCACTACTCCCACTCAGCTCCCTCAAGCTTCCTCTTTGTCTTACTCTTTCTTCTGGTCTCCTTCTGATGCAAGCCTGGTCCTTTCAAGGCCAGCTTCAAGGCCATTCTGGTCTCTCCTCACCCTCCACAGTGACTTCTCTTTCCTTCTGACCGGTGCGTAACTGCATTCTGCCTCGGACGGAACCTCCTGTACGCAGTTCTTCACTCTGCTCTCGGAACGAGGCTCCAGAGAACGATGCCCTTTGTCCCCTCACCTGCAGAACAGGCAAGGACATTCCAGACTCCACGCTCTACTGCTGCCCTCCTCACTTTAGACAAGCAGCCCACTGTATACTCTGAAAACCAATGCAAGACCGCTGTTCACGAAAACCTCACCAGCTCTGCCAGGGGAGTGCGTCTGCTCTGTTTCACTGCCTCCTATAAATGCTTCAAACACGCAGCTCTGTCCAGTTACATGACGGTCATTTATTTTAATGTTTCTGTTACGTGCAACGGCCCATCTCAAAGAACAATTAGATTCAAAGTAGTATCATAACTCAACAAATGTGACATACACACAAGGCAGTGCATTTGTTAACAGTCTCCATGCTAACAGCTGGCATAAACTCTCAGACTGGAGTTCTGGAAAGGAGACCTTTTTAAGGAATTTTCCCACCAAAGCCTGGTTTCACCTCCGCTGCACCAGCCACGTGGGGCTTGCTAGAGAGGCTCATTTACTATTGTTCTTCACACAACAGTATGTGGATGCGCCACCACTCCGCTTGTTTGGTAAGTGTTTCTAAAGGACAAATTTATGACAATAAGGTTGTCTTGGGAGAAGAGAGAGACATGGCACACAAATGAGGGAGGGCCTGGTAGGAAGTTCTCTGTTCTAGAATCTGGCACATGTTGGAGAACATATGTAGAAAAGCATGCCGGTGCAGAGGTCTCTAAGTCATGTCAACACTCACTATCTTCCTTCCTGTGGGGTCTGACAAGCCACCAGTGAGGTTCTGAGCCCCGTGAGCACAATGTCCTGATTAAGTTGACACCTTAACCAAGTACTGCCACTTCTGAAGTTACAGAGAAGAAATCTCAAACTTTGCTCATAGCTATAGAAAGTTTCAAAGTAAGCAAAAATTTTGTGTCTTTTAATGTTTAAAACAGGTTGTTTGTTTGTTTTAAAGATGTTATTCATTTGAAAGGCTGCAATGACTGGGGCTGGGCCTGGCCAAAGCCAGGAGCTTCATCTGGGTCTTCCACGTGTGTACAAGGGCCCAAGGATTTGGGCCATCTTCCACTGTTCTCCCAGCATTAGCAGGGAGATGGATCAGAAGTGGGGCAGTCAGATTTCAAACCAGCACCCACGTGGGATGACAGCATTACAGGTGGTGGCTTAACCTGTTATGCCACAACGCCAGTCCCAAAACAGATTCTAAGACGTAAGAACGTGAAATGCCCTGTGGGTGTGAAGCTTCAGTACAAACATTTCATGCAGAGGACCAGCGACAGGAGATTTGCTGCAAAGGCGGTGGGACTTACTAAATGACTGGTGAACAGGGTACATCACAGACATTTCTGTGGAGGAATAGGCATTTAGCCTCGTGTTTAAGATACCCACACTTAGAGTCCTTGGGATTAGATTCGCAGCTCCAGCTTCTGACTCCAGCTTCCTGATAATGCAGACCCCGGGAGGCAGGGCTCATGGAAGTGGGTCCCTGTCACCCGCATGGGAGACATGGACTGCGTGCCTGGCTCCTGGCTTCGGTCCTAGTCACCATGGCTATTTGGGCAATGAACCAATGGATGGGACTTCTCTGTGTCGGTCACTCTGTCCCTCAAAAAAAAAAAAAAAAGTTTATAGAAAAATGGAATTAAAACACAAGCTAGGGGCTGGCATATGGGTAAAGACAATGTCTGCAATGCTGGCATCCCATATGAGCCCCAGTTCAAATCCGGTTGCTCCACTTCTGATCCAGTTCTCTGCTAATAGTCTGGGAAAAGCAGCAGCAGATGACCCAAGCCTGGAGACCCCTATACCCATGTGGGTGACCCAGATAAAGCTCCTGGCTCCTGGCTTCAGTCTGGCCTCGCCCTGGTTGTTGTGGCCATATGGGGAGTGAACCAGTGAATGGAAGCTCTCTCTCTTTCTCTTTTTTCCCTCTTTCTCTATAACTCTGACTTTCAAAGTAAATAAATCTTAAAAGAAAAAAAAAAAAGAGAGAGAGCGAGCGAGCACTAGGATTATTTTGGTGCAAATGTTTTTGAAATCCAAGCACAGTTTTTCACAATATGCATGCATTTCAAGATTTTTTGCACCAAAAAAAGCTCATCTTTTAATTCCATTTTTCCATCAGTGTTTTGAAGTACCCTCGTATAATCATATTTGTGTACTCAACCTTTCCTGACAAGAAACCATAAGGACCCTTGTCATAAACTTCTTCCTTGGTAATTGCTGGTTTCAGTAAAACTCTGAAGATCTGGCACATGTAAGAAGAGGTGGGACCCGAATTTAATTAATTTTTGTTGTTGCTGACTGTCTACAAAGGCAGATACCAACAATTCCTTCCATCAAGAGCGAGAGTCTAGAATTCCTCCCAGAGTCCAGGCCGGCTCTGCAGCTCGCTTTGAGAAAGAGGGTGCTGTGGAAGTAATTGTTTGCCAGTGCTGGGCAAACACCTTAAATCTAGCGGATGCCGACTGTACTCCATTGAGACCCAGCCACCACAGACAGAAGCTGGAGCCACACCATCAAATGAGGAGTGACCTACACGGAGACAGAGGCCTGGCCAGCCTGTCGCTGTTCTGGCCACCCCTTGTTAAGCAAAGCTGTCAAGGGCATTCTGGTTCTAGTTGAGCTATCAGCTGAACACAGCCACACACATGACCTGGGTCTATGCCATGTGGGCAGGAACCACACAGCTGAAATCAGCTAACCTACAGAACTGTAGGAAATAACAGGGGCTGCCATCGTGGCTCAGTGGGTTAAGTCACCTGCAATGCCAGCATCCCATATCGCAGTACCAGTTCAAGTCCCAGCTGCTCTGCTTCCGATCCAGTTCCTTGCTATTACACCTAAGAAAGCAGTGGAAGGTGGCCCAACTGCTTGGATCTGGCCACTCACGTGGGAGACCTGCATGGAGTTCATGGCTCTTGCTTCAGCTTGGACCAGCTCTGCTTGTTCCTGCCATTTGGGGAATGAACCAGCTGATAGAAGGGCTCTCATTCTGTCTCTTCCTCTCTGTTGCTCTGCTTCTCAAAATAAATAAATAAATCTTTAAAAAAGGGGGGGCGGGCGGTGCTGTGGTGTAGCAGGTAAAACTGCTGCCGGCATCCCGTATGGGTGCTGGTTCGAGTCCCAGCTGCTCCACTTTTTAATCCAGCTCTCTGCTATGGCCTGGGAAAGCAGAAAATGGCCTAAGTCCTTGGGCCCCTGCACCCACGTGGGAGGCCCAGAAAAAGCTCCTGGCTCCTGGCTACAGATGGGCGCAGCTCCAGCTGTTGCAGCCAATTGGGAAGTGAACCAGTGGATGGAAGACCTCTCTCTCTCTGCCTCTCCTTCTCTGTGTAATTCTTTCAAATAAAAAAATAAATCTTAAAAAAAGAAAAAAATTAACAAATCATTATCTTAGGCTTCTGTATTTTGGGGTCACTTGTAAAGCCCAACATTTTCACATCTATCCTGCCCCTACCGACTCTTTCGGGGGTACCAGGGGGAAGGGTATAGGGTAATAAATTATGTGATTAAAATCAATTCTCTCAGGGAGGGGGGACATTAAGTTAGCTACTAGGTAGAAATAAACGTTGAACTGATGAATCATTAGGTCCTGTTTGTAAGCCGCTATTTTTTTTTTTTTTTTTTTTTTGACAGGCAGAGTGGACAGTGAGAGAGAGAGAGACAGAGAGACAGGTCTTCCTTTTGCCGTTGGTTCACCCTCCAATGGCCGCCACGGCCGGCGCACTGCGGTCGGCACACCGCGCTGATCCAAAGGCAGGAGCCAGGTGCTTCTCCTGGTCTCCCATGGGGTGCAGAGCCCAAGCACTTGGGCCATCCTCCACTGCCTTCCTGGGCCACAGCAGAGAGCTGGCCTGGAAGAGGGGCAACCGGGACAGAATCCGGTGCCCCAACCGGGACTAGAACCTGGTGTGCCGGCGCCACTAGGTGGAGGATTAGCCTATTGAGCCGCTATTAACACCTTCTGTGGGGCAACGTACTCATTGTGAGGGTTATATGGCATTTCTATTTCTTTTCTGCCATCACTGTTGATGTTTAGGAAGATGCATAATTAAGAAAGTCACTTAAAAGTAACACAAAAAGGAACAGATTCTTAATTAGGCTTCCACCAAAATCCACTTACATACTTTAGGACCCTATGTGGATCTACACAGTCCTTAAGGCTAGCCTCACGCATTTGCAGGACTGTACACACCCCATTTACAAAGCCTAACCTTTGCATTTCAATCAAAGTCTACACATCAGCAAAAATCGCAGCCCTTTGGCACACCCTTTCACCCCGGGCTAAGTGTGACACACGGCCATTTCTGACTGGCAGGAACAGCAGAGCACGGCGCTGCATTGTCATCAGCCGACAGGTGCGCACAGCCCTCGCCTCCCACAAGTCACTGTGGTCTCTCCTGATGGTTAGCGGTCGTGACTGTCAGTAAAATCAAGAGCATTCAGAAACCTTCCCACTTACCCTTGTGCCCTGCCATCCAGGAAGTCAAAACCATTATCTTGAACAGCAGCAAGTGTTACTGCCTGCACAAATGCACACATCACCCAGAAAAGGCCCACTCCTGCTCGGCCGCCTGCTGCCTGCCACAGCGGCACATTATTCTCCCTTTTCACCTTCAAATGGGGGTCTTCAACTAAAAATAAAAACTAATTCCCATAATCCCATTAAAGAGCACCTACAGACACTGCTCCTTTCTCTGCTGCAGAAACAGCTTCTCAGTGCACGCTCTTATACTAAACACAGGCTCTCCCTCGCAGGAGTTAGGAGCTCCGGATTCACTAAGCCTGGGCCTGAATGCCTGCCTTACCACCCAGTAAGGGACTTGCAAAGGATTCCTCGCCTCCAAGCTCTCTGCGCCTCAGTCTCTGCCTTAGAGAAATGAAACAAGAACGCTAACGCACAGGGTTGTTGAAAATGAACGAGTGCTCCACGCAGGACACTCACGTCGGGGACTGGACAACCCACACACGGTCAGTACAATCGCTTGTTGGTCATTATCGCCATGTCAAACACCAAAAGGGGACCTACCGAGCAGAGAGAGAATGACACAGAAGACAACGCTCACTGGAGTCAGTATCCCGGAATACTGTCTTCTCAGTCACATACCCAGGGCTAAATACACACACTGCAGTACTAAGCTTGCCAGCAGGGAGTAGTTCTGTATCCCCGAGCCACAGCCTTTTCTAAATCAGACTGGAAAAGCAGAGATTTGAGTATCATGTGACACCAAAGACTGAGGCCATGTCACCAATCTGACCAACCTACTTCTCTTCTCCGCAAAATTACGTTCTGCCACTTCCAATGTAATTGAAACAGACGAGAAAGATAAACTTACTTTTTTTTTTCTTAAGGCTGAAATAATACAACTTTCCCAACAGTCTCCAGTTTGAAAAATTAGTTCTGGGTCCAGCACTGTGATACAGCAGGTAAAGCTGCCACCTGCAACACAGGCATCCCATATGGGTAGTTCTGGCTGCTCCACTTCCAATCCAGTTCCCTGCAGATGTGCCTGGGAAAGCAGTGGAAGATGGCCCAAGTCCCTGGGCCCCTGCACCCACATGGGAGACCTGGGAGAAGTTCTAGACTCCTGGCTCAGCCTGGCCCAGACCCTGCCTTTATTGCCATTTGGGGAGTGAACTAGCAGATGGAAGACATCTCTCTTTGTGTCTCTCCTTCTCTCTTTGCAACTCTGCATTTCAAATAAACAAACAAGTCTTAAAAAACAAAGAGACCAGCGCCGTGGCTCACTTGGTTAATCCTCCGCCTGTGGCGCCATCATCCCATACATGTGCCGGGTTCTAGTCCTGGTTGCTCCTCTTCCAGTCCAGCTCTCTGCTGTGGCCCGGGAAGGCAGTGGAGGGTGGCCCAAGTGCTTGGGTCCTTGCACCTGCGTGGGAGACCAGGAAGGGTACCTGGCTCCTGGCTTTGGATCAGCATAGCGCCAGCCATAGCGGCCATTTGGGGGGTGAACCAACAGAAGGAAGATCTTTCTCTCTGTCTCTCTCTCACTGTTTAACTCTGTCTAATAAAGAGAGAGAGAGAAAGATTAGTTCTTTTTTTTTTTTTTTTTTGCTAAATGCATATTCACTTCTTTTTTATCTTTTTTTTTTAAGATTTATTTTATTTCTTTGAAAGACAAGAGTTACAGAGAGAGGGAGAGGGAGAGGGGGAGAGAGAGAGAGACAGAGACAGAGAGAGAGAGAGGTCTTCCATCTGTTGGTTCACTCTCCAAATGGCCGGAGCTGAGCTGATCCCAAGCCAGGAGCTTCTTCAGGGTCTCCCACGTGGATTCAGGGGCCCAAGAACTTGGGCCATCTTCTGCTGCTTTCCCAGGCCATAGCAGAGAGCTGGATTGGAAGTAGAGCAGCCAGGACTCAAACTGGTGCCCATATGGGATGCTGGTGCCATAAGCAGATACTTAATCTACTACATCACAGAACCGGCCCAGTTCATTGTTTTCAAGACGACAACTTGGTATGTCCTCAAGAACTAAGATAAGCCTTAAGAGCACCTTAAAGTTACAGGTATAGAAAATCAAATTGCCATATAGCCCAAATTAGTCCTAGTGTTAAATTTCCCTTATTGATTCCATTTTCACTTAAACTTTTATTCCTATAGTATCTGTAACTCAGATTCCCTATGTGAACTCCTCTAACAGTTCCCTGTGAAGGAAGCCAACTAAAATAATCACTGGACATTAATGGAACCTTAATGTAGCCTTTCTTCCTGTGTGTGAGCAAAAATGAAATCGGCAAAAGTATTCCTTCTTTGAAAATGACTGCATTTCTGCAACCTGTCCTATTTAAACTTTGATTTAAGGCAACCCTTTCAACCCCCTCCTTGAAAAAGGAGAGGGAAAACATTTTAGCATATAACCACTAGCAGGATTTGTTCTTAAAAAAAAAAAAAAAAAAAAAAGAACACAGGCAGTGTTCCCTGACCTACACTTTGCGGAAATGCATACGAATCTGCATGAATCTAACGAAGATTCCCAAGTACCAGGTACTCCACCCCTCAACCGTCAGTATGGAAGCACTACTTCATGCCCCCATCACACAGAAATATGAAACTTCAGATAACTGACATTTGCCTTCAGCTCTTCATACACATTGCATCTTTACTGTCCAATTCACGGTAGTTCTTAGAGTGGCATGTAAGTTTTATGTAACAACAGCTCTGTACGTTTGTACCCTTATGTTCCAGGATGCGTCAAGCTGACGGCCCACAGGAAATCACTTTCAGAAATAACAGGACCTCAAACAGCCCTGTGCTGAAACATCAGCCGAGGGGCTCCAGCCACGGCCCTGTGTTACAGTATGAACACACACACACGGAGCGCCATGCCTGCCTCTCCTACTGCTCTGAGAGTTCTCAGGACAGGGAACACGTGTTGCTCTTACCTCCAACTACTGTAGTGCCGTGTTGGGCATGTGAGAGACACGTGATACATGTCTGCTGAGTAAAAAGACTGAAGAACAAGGGAGAAAGATCTCGATGGTTCTTGAACTGGCAACTCCTTGGCTTAAAGACGGCTTCTCTTACAGACAGGGGAAATAAGCCCTGCGGCAAGTTCAGATAGTTATCGTACAGTGAAAACTGCAGAAATATCGACTACAGATCCCGACTTAACACACCGGATTTTAATTCATGGTCTCCTGGATATCCTGCTTCCACATGTCAAGGCCACTGCTATTGCTAGCCTGGTTCATGGTTCTGGCTGAGTCCGGGAGTAAAGACAATCTGGAAACACAAGAGGAAAAACGGAGATGCTCCAAGACACTGCCCCAGAATGAGACAAGACAGAGCTGGAACCAGATCGTCAAGGATGACTGGCAATGTTTTCTGAAACAAGAACCAGCACTAGTACACCCACGGTATTTTCTTTTACCTACAGGAACACAAATGCACTTGTATAACATGCATGTTCACTATCTCTAAGAAACAAGAAATGAACCAAAAAACCCTTCGGGGAGCTGAAACAGTGGCTACCGAGGTCACGCACTAATCCCCAGAGAAGAGCTGGCAGAACCTAAGTCTAGTCAGGTAGCTGTTCCACACTCAATTCCAGAACAGGGTGATGAAGCTGAGCGTTTACAGAGGACAGCAGCCGACAGTAACAGCACGACGGCGTAGCCTTCCTACCACGGAGCGAGCGGAGAGACAGACTGCACATCAAAGGCAGGTTCAACAATTCCAAAAGCACGGGGGTGAACAGCCTACATTTTCAATCACCTCAAAACCGCACTGGACCACTGGCAGTGAGGGATACCAATAATCACAACCTTTTATTGTTTAAAAGGAAACAAACAAACTATATATATATATATATATATATATATATATAAAATTCATTATAAAATTCTTTCCACAAAAAGGTATGGCTAAAATAGGAATTTTCACGTGTAACTCTGTATTTGCCAGCACCACTAGATGTATGAGACAGTGCCATACCCACAAAGCAGAGCTGACAGCACGGAAGGGTGGACTTCACTGCCTTCCCTGAACTTGGGGCTTTCCTCCTTACACATTTCGTCACTTCATATTCCTTGACCTCCTTCTGCAACGTACCTAAGTTAGCACCCTCGCCTCTAAGGGGGGTGTGACCTCAAACACGCACCAAAGCTTGAGGTCTCTCTTCTGCATCAGCCCCACTTTTCATCTCGTGCTGGGGTGATTGATGCGCCTCCAAGACTCAAGGCCAGACACAGCCCTTGCTGCTTTTGGTTTTGGTGAGAGAGACAAGATCGGGGGTGAGATCTCTGTGTCAGTCTCTTTGGGGCAGCCCTGGTAGTCCTGCTGACACCGGAAGTTGGCCAGAGGCTGGCTTCAACTGCATGCAGTCCTCTTCTGTACCTGAGGCCCATGCTAAAGAAGTCAGCAGTCCCTGGGGTTGCATGCGCAGCCAAGGCCGGAAGAGAGGGAGGCTTCTATTTAGGTGTAGAAGGAGAAGCTGCTGGAGGACTTCGGAGGGATAACGCCTGTCTCCCACCCCTAGTGTCAGGGACGGGGACAGTCAGGGTCAGTACTCCTGGCACAGGTGTTACCAAGAACACCAAATTTTTCAGTTAATACAGAAACACTGCCTACCAGTCCAACTGTTCCGCTAGCATAGCCAGAGCAGACGGAGAAGCAAGGCCAGGACGCACCTGGCCCGGGCCTGTGGAGGCTGCTCCCAGGCCGCAGGTGGCTACACCACCATCCGATCCCAGAACTGGATCCCAAGGCAGCTCCAGCAAATAAACGATGCCCTTCACAGAACACTTCAACATGAATGGGAATACTTTTCTTGGCTTTTATTTTCTTGTGACAAAGAGGAACGAAACAGTTCACGGGTACATGTACTAGAATACTTTTGCTTTCCTCATACTGTTTTCCTTCCTTCATTCCGCCAGCAAATATTTCCTGCACGCCTACTATGCACTAGGCACTGTTAAGTGCAGAGAGAAAAGTACACTGATTACAACTACTGGGCCTCATTGTAACTGTACTCTCCACCTCCATCCGTGAAACCACCGGGCACCTGGGCTCAGGGACCTGACATCCGCTTTGCAAGATTATCTCCTTTCTTGTTTGCCTCTAGGACCACAGATGGCACAGAGCAGCCTCCTGTTTCTATTATAAGAGCGTAGCAATCACCAAGTGACCACGACTGTGGTTAGCTATTTTAAAAAGTTCGCAATTCAGGAGTCGCAGGATCCGGCTTCAGGGTTCACACCACTGAAATGATAGCCACACCATGTAAGTCAAACTTCAGTCTGCCCGGACAGTGAAGGAAACAAGGAAAATTTCCCTCATGAATTCAAAATTCAGAGCCATGCCAAAGAGCTGGAATCTACGCATGGAAGTCAAAAGAATGGACTAAAAGGCAAGGACTTGGCAACTTTACACGGAGAATCCTATGATATAAAGTATTATGGAAAAGGAAATACATCAACAGAGGTGTGTTTGTCCCCAGGAAGAAAAGCAGGGCCCGTGTTCTCCCTCCTTTACCAAAACGCGGCTAGGGTTCTTGGCAGATCCGTGTGTGACATTTTCATCAGGCAACAGAGATGGAAAGCCGCCAGCCCCGCCGGATCCTGGTCATCTCTCACTATCACCCGTATCTACCACCGCACTTTATTGTGGTGAGACTGATTACTGGCCGTGCCCTTGGACTCTCCTTTGATAAGCAACTTCCAATGTGGAAGGGCCTCCTGTCCACACACTTCACTGGGTGGTTCCAGAAGCCAGACTTCCACATCTTCAGAAACTTAGAAAAGTTACTGACGAAATACAAAGCATTAACTTTAAATCGATCTTAGGAGGGCTCTGAGTGCAGGCATATGATTTAGCACTTCAACATCTGCACCTCAGCTTCTCAGCCGTGTTAGGATATGGGCATTCTACATCACAGTACCTGGTTTGAGTCTCGGCTCCTCCCCTTCGGATCCAGCTTCCTGCTAAGGCACACCTCGGAGGGCAGCAGGTGACAGCTCAAGGGCTGGGGTCCCTGCCACCCACCTGGGAGACCCAGCACAGGATCCCAGCTCCCAACTGCTACCTGGCCCGTGGGGTCCCTGCCACCCACCTGGGAGACCCAGCACAGGATCCCAGCTCCCAACTGCTACCTGGCCCGTGGGGTCCCTGCCACCCACCTGGGAGACCCAGCACAGGATCCCAGCTCCCGACTGCCACCTGGCCCGTGGGGTCCCTGCCACCCACCTGGAAGACCCAGCACAGGATCCCAGCTCCCGACTGCCACCTGGCCCGTGGGGTCCCTGCCACCCACCTGGGAGACCCAGCACAGGATCCCAGCTCCCAACTGCCACCTGGCCCGTGGGGTCCCTGCCACCCACCTGGGAGACCCAGCACAGGATCCCAGCTCCCGACTGCCACCTGGCCCGTGGGGTCCCTGCCACCCACCTGGGAGACCCAGCACAGGATCCCAGCTCCCAACTGCCACCTGGCCCGTGGGGTCCCTGCCACCCACCTGGGAGACCCAGCACAGGATCCCAGCTCCCGACTGCCACCTGGCCCTGCGATGTTTCCAATACACGTGCACGCTGGGATCTGGAGCCCAACTTTGAAGAGATCACCCCGGGGTCAAATCGACCCATGGTTTTCAACCCAAGGATTTTAGGCCATGGTTAATAATCGGCAATCGTAACTTCGCCAGGTTCCAGATGTATAGAAAGTCCTACAGTGGAAAAGCTAACAAGGCGCCCCACACGGCGACTTTCCAAGGTGAGCAATCAAACCTGCAGGAGCAGGCCGGCTGGGCGGGGGTGACACTGACACGGGGCCCCAGACCCAAGTCGCGGCATCAGGCGTCGCCTTTTCCAAAATCATCAACTCCCGGCCCACCCCGGTCACGGAGATCTGGACTACATCCCACAGCCATGCCCAGACCCTGGCGCCCCCTCGCCTGCTACCCGGGGAGCCCGGCCGCTGAGAGCGCGTCTCCTATCAGCCCGTGCGATCAAGGACGCGGCGTGACAGGCGCTCCCACTAGTCACTCGCGGCCACGCTCCTGCCCGCTCGCTCGCGATCGCGGGGCCGCACACCCGGAAATGGAAGCTCCAGGCGCGGCCCCACTCCGGACGACCCCAGCATTTCCTCAAGCGGCGCCCACCGCGGGCTCCCGCCTCGGGCCTGCAGGTCACTCGCGCCTCCCGGCCACGAGGCGGGCCCCGCGGGGGGACCCGCGAGCGCGCGCTCCTCCAGCCACCGCAGCCGGCGCCCGGCCGGACACAGGGGGCGGCTCCGAGGCCGGACGCCTCCGGGCACCGCGCTCCGGCGCCCCAGCGGCTCCCCCACAACGACCTCCGGCGGGCCGGGGAGGCGGCGTCCGCGTCAGCCGCAACCCCCGGCAGGCACGCGCCGCACCGGCCGCCCCGTGAAGGGACCCGCCAGCGGCCACTCGCGGGAGACCGCTCAGGGCAGCGGCGCCCGGCCGGCCCCTCGGGGAGGCGCCCCGCCCGGGGCGCGCCACGCACCGCGCCCGCCCGCACTTTCCCGCCCGCCCGCCCGCCGCGCCGGGGGTCCCGCGCCCTCCGCCGCCCCCCCATGCCGCTCACCTGTCGGGCCCTAGGCTCGCTCCATGGCCGCCCGCACGGTGCGGTGCGGCGCGGCCCCGGCCGCCCCCGCCGCCTCCGGGGAGGGGCAGCCCCACGCCGCGCTCACCGCCCCCAGCCGCCGCCGCCGCCGCCACTGCGGCTCCCGCCCACCCCCGGTCCGGCCATTCCCTGGCCACCTCTCCCCGCGCAGAGCCGGCCGTCCCACACCCACCCCCCCGCCTCCGCAGGCCGCGGCTGTTGGTACGGTCCTAGCGTAACGCCTTCCCCGGGACCAATCCAAAGGCTCGCTCGGCGCGGCCCCGCCCGGGCCCCGCCCCACTGTGGGCGGGCCCTACCGGACTCGCTCCAGACGGCCCCCTTAACCCCTTTGGTTCCGGCCGGCCCCGCTTAACTCTATCGGCGCCGGTTCTTATTTCCACTCCTGCCTGCCTACTGCGCTGCTCCATCCCGTTGCCATAAACCGGCCTCTGGCTTCTTCTCCCTTGCCTTCGCTTGTTTCTTTGCTGCTTTTGTTGGACAGAGAAGCAGCCAGGCAGCAGGACTGGCGCGTTGCAATGCAATCCAGGTCAAGGGCTAGTTGTGATATGGAAGGTCCTCCCTAAGTTATCCTGACTCCTGCTTGGAGAGAGTGGATCCCCGCCTTGCCCCAAACTGGCCAGCGTTCCCAGTACGGAGCCAAAGCGCTCCTGCTCCGGACCAGAGCGCAGCTCCCTGCCGCTACGTTCAGAGAATGGAAAGCTCAGATGCCCAGCACCCAGCAGGCTCCTGGTAACCGAGGAAAGCGCCTCCCTGCCCTTGGCTTGCTCACTTTTTACCCTGGCTAGAGTTTAACAAATGCACCGTGCATTCATTCTCCCTATACTAAGCTGGGACTTAGCTGCCCTGCCCCTGAAATGGACAGCAGGCTGCCCGAGGAGCTAAGACAAGCGATGGGGAAAGGTTGACACCTTAAGGACCCAGCTGACCGTCTCCAGGACACCTGGTCCATTTCAACAGCAAAGGGTGGCAGGCCACGTGGCCAGCCCAGTAAGGTCAGAGGTCATCGTGGGACTCCATACACTGGTGAGGGTTAAATTCGGAAAGGTATGGGAAAGCCCTCCCAGATGGGAGGCTGGGTGTCGTCGGTTGCTATCCGAGTGAGTACTCAGTGAGCGCTTACTTTCAGGAGATCCTGGAGGAATTCTTGGGCTAGACACCCACCCAGAGCAGCCTGGCTAGGAGGCAGAGCTAATCCCCGCAGGAAGCATTAGTCACCGAATGCAGGAGGCCTCTGCCAGACTTGCACTGATGTCGTTGAGCCGGTTTGAGGGTCGCTGTGAGAGTACAGGATCTGGGATTCCTGGGGAAGCGAGCCGGACTGGGATGGTGTGAGAATGTGCACACAGGGGCGGTGGTGGGGTGCGGTCGGCTAATCTCCCTGAGGCTTCTTCTCTGCGGCAATGGACCGCAAAGCACCCATGGGCGCCCCCTCTAAGAGGCTTTCTTCCAAAGGACTCCTTTCTACCCCGGAACCTGACCGTGAGGGTGGACTCTCCATGTGTCACTGCTAGGGAAAAGGCCGGCTCCTTCTGCAGCCTCGGCTTCCGGAACAGAGGATCCCCCTGTGTTGAAGGGCTTTGGGGCCGGCGCTGTGGTGTAGTGGGCTAAGTCTCCACCTGCGGTGCCAGCATCCCATATGGACCCTGGTTCGAGTCCTGGCTGTTCCACTTCCCATCCAGCTCTCTGCTATGGTCTGGGAAAGCAGTGGAAGATGGCCCGGGTCCTTGGGCCCCTGCATCCACGTGGGAGACCTGGAAGAAGCTCCTGGCTCCTGGCTTTGGATAGGCTTAGCTCCAGCCATTACTGCCATTTGGGGAGTGAACCAACAGATGCAAAACATTTTCTATTTCACAAGTAAATAAAAAAATTCTTAAAAAAAAAAAAAAGACTTTCACAGAAGGGAGTGGGCAAACCAACCCTATGTTAAATTTCACATTCATGGGACACACACTTCTTCTTCCCCTTCCTTCAAAAAAGGCATGGCCGTGGGGCTCAGGGTGAGGCTTTCAGACAGCCCCAAATCATCCTGCCCCAGTTTCCCTTCGCCAAGAGCCATCGCCCAGCCACAGCACCACGCGACCAATCAACAGCCCATCCAGTCTCAGTGTCGTGAGAGCTGCAATCATTCAAGACAGGAATGTACATGACTGTCACAAAGGAAGCAGCTGTGAGGAACACACAGACTCTGTCACCGCGGAAAGAATCGGGGTCCAGGAAGCCAGCGTGGGCTGGGACCAGGAAGGGAGGGTTGAGGTGAGCCAGATACGGGAGGGAGCAGACAGGAACCGCAGGCTTACCGCGCTTTGTGAGCGGGAGGCCTGGGACTGCTCAGTCACCTGACAACGTCTCCCAGCCAGGCAGACACCTAGAACACCCGGTCCCCAGCCTGCGCGAGGGCCCTGTCAGGCTGATCTGAGTGCCTTGCCAAGATATCCGGGACACTCCTTGCTCCCCTCTCATCCTGCCTGGGGTTTCCAGGTGCCTCTCCTCCCCTCCCTCCCCAAACCGAAAGACTCTTAAAGACATAGGACATGACTGTGTCCCTCCTGTGGAGTGCCCCTTGCTAAATACCTTCTCTGCACCCATGGGTGGCAGCGAGAGCAGGCTGCAGCACCCTCCAGCCAAGGAGGTAGATGTCAGCTGGTTATTAGCTTGGGGTGGGGACAGCAGGGGGACACTCCCACGGGATCCAACAGCCTGGCCTCCAGGCCCATGCTCTGCTGGTTCCTTATCTCCTGCCCCCTCGAGGTCACTTGCTCTCCTCCTCCTGCCCCAGAGGTGTGATCCTCCGGACGCCCACCTGTAAAAATGCCAGATGTGCGTCTCTATCAATGCCACTTGTTCAACAGCCTTTCCAGTCAGTGGTTCTGAGGCCCGCGCTCTGTGCCTGCCTCTCCAGTGGCAGGGTCTGTCTGGAACTTTTGTGGGGGGGGTTTCTGACCCTGTTCCCCTGGACCTTAAAGGCTTCGACAACAGTGTGGCCTCGCCCTCTGGGTCTTGTGTGGCCTCCCGCTCTGCAGGGCCCACGGCAGGCAAGCGACCCTGGAAAGAGAAGTGGGAGGAGAATGGGGTTTTGTGCGGGCTGGGAGGCGGCACCAGAGGCTCATAGCTTGGCCCCATATCACTGTCAGCACTTTCCCTAAGCTGGTTCGGAATCCCCAGCTCTGGGCTGAAGCCCCAGGACCCCAGTGGCAGCCATGCAATCCCAAGGGCAGTGCTGTCTCCCAGTGCCTGCATCCAGGCAGGCCACACACACACACACACACACACAAGCTCTTAACCCAGTGACGGGGCCTCCCGAAGCTAGATGAATTTGACGTCCAGCCAGGTGGGCGCAGCCCAAGGGAAGGTACTGTAGCCAGGACAGGGACAGAGAAGGACAGTGAGTGAAGGGGCACACCCGTACCTGCATCCGGGCCTGGGGCCTGTACCTGCGGTGGCTGCCTCCCAGGCAGGTGTGTGCTCCGGGCACAGCTAAGTCTGTGTTTCTTTCCCAGAAGGGGACACATTCCTTCCTTTCATTTGGCCACAGCTCTGCAGCTCTCCCTCTTAACCCTGTGGGTGGCACCTCTGTCCACGCTGTGCAAGCCAGCCACGCCTGTCCCAGGGACAGCACAACAAAACACAGACACAGCACACAGCTCCCAGCCCGGACATGCCGGCTCTGTGTTCCGAAAGTGGTGGAAAACTTCCCTAAGTTTTTTCCACTAAAGCAATTTTTTGCATTAAAAATATTTATTTATTTGAAAGAGTTATAGAGAGAAAGGGACACACACACACACACACACACACAGATCTCCCATCTGCTGGTTCACTCCCCAAATGGCTGCAATGACAGGGGCTGGGCCAGGGCAAAGCTGGAAGCTCCAGGTCGCCCACGTGGGTGCAGGGGCCCAAGCACTTGGGCCATTTTCCATTGCCTTCCCGGGCACATCAGCAAGGAGCTGGATCAGAAGCGGAGCAGCCAGGACTCTCACAGGTGCTTACATGGGATGCCAGTGTCTCAGGCCCTGGCTTAACCCGCTGCACCACAAAACCAGCCCCTCTAGTAATATTTTTTTAAAGAGCAGCTTTTGTTGGGATATAACTTGCATACCAGGAAACTCATTTGCTTATAATGTACAATTTGGGGCTAGCACAATGGCTAGCAGGTAGAGCCACCGCCTGAGACGCCAGCATCCCATAGGGCACTGGTTCAAGTCCTGGCTGCTCCACTTCTGAACCAGCTCCTGCTAATGACTGGAAAAAGCAGCAGAAGATGGTCCAAAAGTCACCCCACATGGGAGACCTGTATGAAGCTCCTGGCTTCCGGCTTCGGGCTGGCCGAGCCCTGACCATTGGCGGCTAAATGGGAAGTGAATCAGTGGACAGGAGATCTCTCTTTCTACCTCTCCCTCTTTCTGCAGCTCTGCCTTTCAAATAAATCAATAATATTTAAAAAAAAAAAATAAGGTGCCATTCGATGCCTTTAAGTGCACTTCAAAAAGTTCATCGGGAATAGAATTAAGAGATGATTAGTAGGCCGGCGCCGCTGCTCACTAGGCTAATCCTCCGCCTAGCGGCGCCGGCACACCGGGTTCTAGTCCCGGTCGGGGCGCCGGATTCTGTCCCGGTTGCCCCTCTTCCAGGCCAGCTCTCTGCTGTGGCCAGGGAGTGCAGTGGAGGATGGCCCAAGTGCTTGGGCTCTGCACCCCATGGGAGACCAGGATAAGTACCTGGCTCCTGCCATCAGATCAGCGCAGTGCGCTGGCCACGGCGGCCATTGGAGGGTGAACCAACGGCAAAGGAAGACCTTTCTCTCTGTCTCTCTCTCTCTCTCTCACTGTCCACTCTGCCTGTCAAAAAAAAAAAAAAAAAAGATGATTAGTTCAGTGCAAGAAATGTGAAATTTATGCCTATTTTTCATAATATATATTTTCCATGATTTTTGAAGATCCCTTCTATGCACTGATTTCAAGATTTTTTGCACAAAAATGAATGTATCTTTTAAAAAATTTATTTTCATTTTACTTTAAAGGCAGAGAGAGAGAGAGGGAGAGAGAGAGAAAGAGATCATTCATCTACTGGTTCGTTCCCCAAATGTTCCCAATATCCAGAGCTGGTCCGGACCAGAGGAGACCCAAACTGAGTTCTGAGCTCCTGGTTTCAACCTGGCCCAGTTCTGGCTATTGTGGGCATTTGGGGAGTGAACTAGCACATGGGAGATCCCTTTCTATCTATGCCTATCAAATAAATAAAAATTTTAGGAGCTAGCGCCATGGCTCACTTGGTTAATCCTCCACCTGCGGTGCCGGCATCCTGTATGGGCACCGGGTTCTAGTCCCAGTTGCTCCTCTTCCAGTCCAGCTCTCTGCTGCGGCCTGGGAAGGCAGTGGAGGAGGGCCCAAGTGCCTGGACCCTGCACCCACATGGGAGACTGGGAAGAGGCACCTGGCTCCTGGCTTCGGATCAGAGCAGATCCGGCCGTGGCGGCCTTTTGGGGAGTGAACCAATGGAAGGAAGACCTTTCTCTCTGTCTCTCTCTCTCAGTGTCTATAACTCTGTCAAAAAACGTTTTTTTAAAAACACATTAAGACTGGGGCTGGCGCTGTGGCATAGCAGGTAAAGCCGCCGCCTGCAGTGCCAGCTTCCTGTATGGGCGCTGGTTTGAGATCCGGCTGCTCCACTTCTGATCCAGCTCTCTGCTAACGCACCTGGGAAAGCAGGGGAAGATGGCCCAAGTGCCTGGGCTCTGCACCCATGTGGAGATAGGGAAGAAGCTTCCGGCTCCTGGCTTCCGATTGGCCCAGCTCCCGCAGTTATGGCCATTTGGGGGAGTGAACCAGCAGAAGGAAGGTCTGTCTCTCTCTGTCTCTCCCTCTCTTTTTCTCTGTAACTTTGCCCTTCAAAAATAAATGAATCTTTAAAAAAAATGTTAAGGGGGAAAGTTCAGCTTCTTGAAATACTAAAAATGCAGTGGAATTATGGCTCTCAAAACTGTTAAACATATGCATATAGTAATTTTTTAAAAAGATTTGTTTATTTAAATTTGAAAGAGTTACACAGAGAGGAAAGGAGAGGCAAAGAGAGAGAGAGAGAGAGAGAGAGAGAGAGAGAGATCTTTCATCAGTTGGTTCACTCCTCAATTGGCCGCATAATGGCTGGAGCTGCACTGATCTGAAGCCAGGAGCTTCCTCCGGGTCTCCCACATGAGTGCAGGGGCCCAAGGACTTGGGCCATCTTTTGCTTTCCCAGGCCACAGCAGAGAGCTGGATCGAAAGTGGAGCAGGACTCGAACTGGCACCCATTAACTTTTATTGATTTAATGCATGAAGGTATCGCATTTATTACTGTGTGAAATAACTGCAATTATATGGAAGTTCTGGGTTCTTCCAGCTTCTCTTTGCCCAAGCTCCTGCTCAGAAAGCCCGGGGGCTTCCTGCCTCCATGGAGACCGTGGTGGGCAGTCCAGCAGAGCGCTCTCTGAGTCTGCCTCAGGGCTGACCCGGGGATGGACCCCAGCTGCAGCTCTCAGTCCGGCTAGCGTTGAAGTTTTACGCCAGCTGATGGCTCCAGTGGCATTTGGGTCCCTGTCATCCACGTGGGAGATGGGGATTAAGCTCCTGGCTCTTGACTTTAGCCTGGCCCAGCCCCAGCTTTTGCAGAGATGTGTGGAGTCAACCAGGAGACGGGGGCCTTCTCTTTCCCTCTCTCTGCCTCTCCCTTTCCTTCTGTCTCTCAAACAAGTAAATGAATGAATGAATGAATACTCTTTTAAAAGATAAAAAGATATTTTGGTGTGTAAAATTTTTATAACCCAATGCATAGTTTTTTAATAATAATATACATTTTCCATGAGTTTTTTGAAGACCACTGGTTTACGTAGATTTCAAAATTTTTTATGCCAAATGAACTTATGTTTTCATTCCATTTCCCTGAACTAAAATGGCCCTCGGTCCTGCAGCTCGTGACCCCATCCTGTGCACTCAGAACTGTGGGACCCCTCACTGCCATGCCTCGGGTGCCCCCGGGGGCTCATGGGAGAAATAGGGGGGCATGACACCTGGGCAGGGAGCACAGGGTCCCACGGAGGGAGCATGCAAGGAGTTTCAGGGACGTTAGCGGTGCCTTGGCAGAAAGGCCAGTAGGGGGCTGCCGTGTCTGCCATGAGAGATGGATTGGGGGGAGACAGGTGCTCTCCCCCCTGCGTCCGCCGCATGCTGCTTCTCATTTAGTGCAAGTCCCTCTCACCCAGACCGCAGGCACCTGCTGTTCTCCACGTACCCTCCTCACCCCACCTGCGACCCGTGCCCAGCGCTGCCCACTGTGGCTCCTCTCCTCCAACCACGCCCCTGCCCCCAAGCAAGCCCCAACTCGTGTCCAGGCACCACGCTTTCCTTCTGGAGTATGACAATGGTTAAGTTTATGTGACAACTTGACTGGGCCATGCGGTGCCAGATATATGGCTAAATGTTATTTCTGGGTGAGGATGCTTCTGGAAAAGTATTTTTAAAACATAATCAATTTTATTTATTTGAGAGGCAGAGGAAGAGAAAGAGAGAGCAAGAGAGAGTACTCCCAACAGCTGGTTTATTCCCCAAATGCTTGCAATGTCCTGGCCTGGGCCAGGCAGAAGTCAGGAGCCAGGAATTCAAGCCAGGTCTCCTGCATGGTGGCAGGGACCTAGGTACCTGAGCCATCACTTGCTGCCCTCCTGGGAAACTGGAGTCAGCGGCTGGAGGCAGGTATTGAACCTAGTTACTACAATGTGGGAGGCAGCATCCCAAGCAGTGCCTTGGCCGCTAGGTCAAATGCCTGCCCCAAGTTTAGCATCTGTCTTTGTGCACTGAGGGGAGCAGGTTGGCCTCTACAGTGTGTGTGGGCATGATCCAGTGTGCTGTCTCAAGGGGACAATACTACCCCTTATACGGAGAGCTGGAAAAACGGCTCCTGACCCAGCTCTGGCCATTATAGCCAATTGGGGGAGTGAACCAGTAGATGGAAGACCTCTCTCTCTCTCTCTCTCTCTCTGTTTAATTCTGCCTTTCAAACAAGTAAAATAAATATTTAAAAAAAATCTCTAGATTACTTATAATCACTAATACAATATAAATGCTATGTAAATAGTTAACTATGCTGTATTGTTTAGGGAATAACAACGATAGGAAAAATGTATATTTTCAGGATGGAGGGAATTTTTTTACGCATGTCTCCCCTCTGTGGGTGGTTGAATCTTCAGATATGGACACTACAATAGCCCAAGCTGGCTGAGACGGGGCACCTTCTGAGTTCGTCCTTAGAGGGCGCCAGAGAGTCACTGCCGGAGAAGTGGCTTTTCCTATTGGCTCTGACTTCCCTTCTTCAAGGGTCTGCGCTCAGGGCCTCCAGCACCTGACTGCGCAGCGGCCAGGGCTTCCCCCAGCACCGGCCTTCCCGCCCCTGGCTAGTGTCTCCCTAGCATCCTCCTAGGGGAGTCTCCTAAAAAAAAAGTGTGGGCTTTAGAGTTGTTTAGAATTGGACTTACTTGAAATAGAAAGAGAGAGAGACCGAATTTTCCATTTGCCGATTCACTCCCCAGATGCCAGCAACAGCCAGGACTGAACCAGGCCCAAACCAGGAGTCCAGAACTCCATGAGGTCTCCCATGTTGGGGGCAGGGACCCAAGGACTTGGGCCATCACCGGCTGCCTCCTAGGGTGCACGTTAACAGGGAGCTGGACTCAGCAGTGAAGCTGGGACTGGAACCCAGGCCCTCTGTTCCCTGTGGGGTGTGGGCGTCTTGATCACTGAGCCAAATGCCCGGCCTGGAGGTGGATTTTGCGCACATTTAGAGACTTCCAGCAGGTTCCGGCACCTTGGCACCACGGCCATTGTGGGCATTTGGGAAGTGAGTCAGTGAATACGAGCTTCCTCCTTCTCTCCCTCTCTCTCTCTCTCTCTCTCTCTCTCTTTGTCTCTGTCTCTGTCTCTGTCTCTCCCTCTCTCTCCTCCCCCTACCCCCACTCCATCTCAAATAAGACTTTTCTAAAAATTAAAAAATGTATATCATTTTCATCATCATTTAAAAAATCATCTATTATTTTTCACTTTATGTTTCTGTGTGGGAGCAAACTGTTGAAATCTTTACTTAATGTATGCTAAACTGATCTTCTGTATATAAAGAGAATCAAAAATGAATCTTGATGTGAATGGAAGGGGAGAGGGAGTGGGAAAGGGGAGGGTTGCGGGTGGGAGGGATGTTATGGGGGGGAAGCCATTGTAATCCATAAGCTGTACTTTGGAAATTTATATTCATTAAATAAAAGTTAAAAAAATGTGTATCATTTGAAATCTGAGTTACAGGTTCAAGTTTATGTTTATTTAGTGTTACTTTAAAGCACGTTTTTACTTACTTGTTATACCTTATAAAGAATACACATATATTAATATCACTGCTACGATTCTAGCAGAGAGCTTAAAAATAAGGAAAAAAAATCCTTTAGTTGTTGTACTGGGTTTTTGTATGGTACCATCCCGTTCCTGAACTCAATGTGTAGATCTTGTTGAAATCTACTTTTTATTTTTATATCAGGAACAACTTCCCATATCTTCTCGTATGCTTCATTATTGTGTAGTCATTTACACCTATTACATATTCTTTCACACATATTCTCGACATTTTCTTTAAGTCACTACAACATTTTAATGGAGTTTTGGTATTCTATAGCACAGACCTCATAAATCCTCAGACAGTTCCTCGAAGTGCATATCACGAGAAATCCGTACATGGACTTCAGACATGTCCTGGGCCCAAATAAACTCATGCTAACTTGTTGTCAGGTGTCTGGACAGGACGTAGTTCCAGGCAGTGAGAAGATCCCGTTTGAAAAGCGCTCTCATCAGAACGCCAGGAGTTCTGCCTAAACTGGAGCCAGGGGAAACATCAAATCTCTAGGGAAGCTTGGGTGGAAGAATCATGAAATCAAATCATTGACATTTTACAAAAAGTTCATGGAGACAATGTCCTATAGAAGTCAGCAATTTGTGAATGGGGGGGAGACAATGTTGAAGATGGAGCCCACCCAGCCCACCCAAGGAATCCCCTCACCTTGCTCACACCCTCCTGAGGAGGAGGGCCGACGATTAAACAGCGGCCGGCCCCAGAGCCGTCCCGGCCGGCACAGCTGACGCCATGCTGACCACTGCTCTCTGGTTATCCACGCTGTCGTGCCCAGATCAGCTTCCTTGGAACGGCAGCACGGCCTGGCCAGGATGGTGTGGGACACAAAGACCATCGCAGCAATGCCCAGCAAGACCTGGAAGCGGTCCAGTGAAAGCGGAAGCAGACAGGTCAAGATCAAGGTCATGGTGATGGGTTTTTTGGGCCGCTCGATGGCTTTCTGGAGAGCCCAAGAAGGACATCTGCTTATGAGGAGGGTGTTTGGAGGAAGGTGCAAAGCACTAGCAGGAAAGTGTCCATGTCCAGAAAGCTTCCCAGAGGGGCCTCCACCGTCACGGTGCGCCGCCTGCTCGTTTCTTTCATCCAAGAACAGCAACTCTGCATGAGCTTCACAGGTATCATCCCACACGCACCTTGTGGTCTTGGTTTGACTTAAAGTCCTTGACTTCTTTCCTTTCCTTTTTTTTTTTTTTTTTTTTTGACAGGCAGAGTTAGACAGTGAGAGAGAGAGAGACAGAGAGAAACGTCTTCCTTCCGTTGGTTCACCCCTCAAATGGCTGCTGCTGTGGCCGACGCGCTGCGCAGATCCGAAGCCAGGAGCCAGGTGGCTTCCTCCTGGTCTCCCATGGGGTGCAGGGCCCAAGCACTTGGGCCATCCTCCACTGCACTCCCGGGCCACAGCAGAGAGCTGGCCTGGGAGAGGGGCAATCGAGACAGAAATGGCACCCCAGCCGGGACTAGAACCCGGAGTACCAGGGCCACAGGTGGAGAATTAGCCTAGTGAGCCGTGGCGCCGGCCTCTTTCCTTTCCTAAACTTAAAACATCTCTAATGGCATGCATTATTCTTCGGTGAATAATGTAATATAGGCCGGCGCCATGGCTCAGTAGGCTAATCCTCCGCCTTGCGGCGACGGCACACCGGGTTCTAGTCCCGGTCGGGGCACCAGATTCTGTCCCGGTTGCTCCTCTTCCAGTCCAGCTCTCTGCTGTGGCCCGGGAGTGCAGTGGAGGATGGCCCAAGTACTTGAGCCCTGCACCCCACGGGAGACCAGGAGAAGCACCTGGCTCCTGGCTTCGGATCAGTGCGGTGCACCGGCCGCAGCGCGCCGGCTGCGGCGGCCATTGGAGGGTGAACCAACGGCAAAGGAAGACCTTTCTCTCTATCTCTCTCTCTCACTGTCCACTCTGCCTGTCAAAAAAAAAAAAATATATATATATATAATAATGTAATATAAAAGAAGGCTGCACTGATATGAAATGCCAAGGGCTTCAGTTCTATGGAGATGGACTGAACAGCTGGTGCCATCGAGTGTCTTGAACTTGATGGATTTTATGTTGAGAAATAAAGTTTCTCTTTTAATTTCATTCTTCTACACACTTTTTAAAGTCCCTTTGAATGATAACATATATAGCTCATTTCCTTTTATGGGACATACAGGTGGTTAGTGTGGACTCGCTGTTGAAGAAGTTTTTTTTTTTTAAATATTACTTATTTGAAAGAGTTACAGAGAGAGGACACACACACACACACACACACACACAGAAAAAGACAGAGAGAGAGAGAGAGAGAGAGAGAGAGAGAGAGAGAAAATCATCCATCTATAAGTTCACTCCCCCAGATGGCTACAATGGCCAGGGCTGATCAAGGCTACAGGCAGGAGCCAGGAGCTTCTTCCGGGTCTCCCACGTGGGTGTAGGGGCCCAAGGACTTGGGCCATCCTCCACTGCCTTCCCAGGCCATAGCAGAGAACTTGATCAGAAGTGGAGCAGCCAGGACCTGAATGACGGCCGGTACAGGATGCCGGTGTCACGGGTGCCGCCCCCTGCAAGAACTTCTGTGAAGAGCAGACCTGCCCAGTGGAGACGAAGGTAACCTCCCAGGATCCCAGGACTCGTGTAGGACCCAGAGGCAGCTTGTCACGTGACAGCACAGCTACCCTCCAGGTCTTCTGCAGAATCCATACACTGAATGGCCTTACGGGATAACCACCCAGCTGCCCAGGGCAGAGAATCCTGCTGCCGTCTTAGCCAGCTGCCTGCCAATCAGCCACTCACCCACGGAAAGGCCCCGCGATTGTTTCCAGGCCATCGACAGTCTCTCTCGCTCGCTCTCTTGCTCTCTCCCCCATCTCCTCTTTTTCGTATTTGCCTCCTGTTTCTGCCTTGGATCTGTGCATTGAGGCTGTGACTGGCATCCTTGTCTCCGAGTGAACAGGGTGCTGAGGATGAATGGGGTGCCCCTGCGCCAGCCTGGGACACCGCCACCCACACTGCTTACCCTGGATCGCGTTCTTTGGGTGGATCAGGCGCCACCGAGCTTCTGGTGGGCACCGTTGGCTCCAGCACATAAGGTGAAGGAAGGCAGCTCTCAGCGCCTCAGGTTATAAAACGCACCAAAGAATGACATCATAACCCAGACAGAAACAGAGGGAGCTCAGTGCAAGGCTAGGGCTGGGGGAAACTCACATAATTTCAACACCTCCAGCCTGTAACCCCACTCCATGCACAAAAACAGACAGGCGATTCATAAGCAGATGCAAGGTTTTCAACACCCCACGGTCTGTAGCTAGCACGGAAAGCGAGTCCCACGTCCAGCCCCTCACACAGTGCCTCTCCTTGTCCTTTCTCAAGGCTCCCAGAGACCCAGGCAGCAGCCCCCTCCCGAGTGGAAACCCACAGGACCGAGGCTGCCCCGGGACAGTGCGCGTCTGTGAGCCGGTTGGCAGCGCTGGGCTTGGTTGACCACACCTTTTCCCGCTGCTGCAGGCCAGGGCCTGGGGAGGGGGGGATCGCTGACCTCCAGGGGGCGCTAGGGACTGAGCTTTGGGACTAGCGCACATTGGAGTCTTCATGTCCAGGGTGCGTTCCACCCACGGTCCCTGCCGCACCTGGGATGACACAGGGTGTCACGCTGGCCCAGGCCAGCAGGGAGAAGTCACAGGGTCGCAGAATCACAATCCGGGCTTTCATGCCACTTGCTTGATGGACAAACACCTACCCAACGGCTGTGGGTGCCAACTCGGCCACTCGGACAGAGGCGGGTTAGGAGAGCCCACGTTTTTGGCAACTAGACGCAAGCAGTGTTTTCTTAGACTGTACGCTGCAGACTGTACATAGAGCAACGTTTTCCAAGGACGCTTCTCCTCCGGTGCATCTCCCCTTCCCTGAGGGGATGAATGCCAAGACCCTCAGGGGCTTCCTGAAAGCAGAGAGAGAACTGAACTCCACGGACGTGGCACCCTGCGTTTTCCTGTATGCCCCGAGCATTGCCACCTCCTACCAGCACTCACCTGCACTTGTGTGTGTTCCGGGCTGGGCTCCCTGATCCTTGGGCCCAGTGTTAAGTAAAACAGGGGTCACTTGGACACAGCATTGCAATCGCACAGCGGTTGACTAGATAACCAAGACGGCTACTGAGCGGCAAGTGAGAAGCGTGTACGGCATGGACACACGGGTCAAGGGGCGGGACGGAGAGTTCATCACCCTCCTCCCAACGGCGCACGATTTAAAATTTATGAACTGGTGGGGTGAGCATTTGGCACGGAGGCTAAGACTGCTTAGGACACCGACACGCTGTATCACACTGCGGGGATTCGAGTCCCAGCTTTGCTTCCAATTCGCGTGGGAGCCATGGACCGGGTCCTGGGCTCCTGGTTTCAGCCTTGCCCAGCCCTGGCTGTTGCAGTCATTTGGAGGGTGAACCAGCAGATAGATCTCTGTCTCTGTTTTTCAGATTTAAAAAAGTTTTTTAGACGGCCCTTGGCTTGGGGAACAGAAATGGTGGAGAGCAGAAACTTCATGTAAGACAGGGGGACCACGAAACAGGCAGGAGACTGAGACCTTGTCAGTTTCCCGGGTCGCTGCCTGAAACGGTTTTTCTGACTTTACTGTTCCTGAAGGCGGTCGGGAGGGCACTGAGAGACAGGGAGAGGAGGCAGCTCCTCCCCGGCCAGCCCCGGGCTGCCTCTAGCAGGCAGAGAGTGGCACGTAGCACCGTGAGCAGGAAGCGGGCAAGCACAGGTGCAGGCCAGGTGGCAGGTGCTGTGCCTCCACTCTGTTTCTGGAGCTCCTAGGGCAAGCGGCCCCAGGGCCCTGTGTATGCTCACCCTCTGAACCCACAGGGTGTAGGGTTGCCTGATACAGCACAGGCCCCTGGGTCAGATTTCAGCTTCATATAAACAGGAAGACAGTTTTGTTTTTTTTTTTTTTTTTTAGTAGAAGCAAGGCTCATACATTATTTTTACTTGCTTAGTCTGGCCAGCCTACCTAGGAGGGACCATGAAGGCAGGCCAGGGCTCCCTCAGCCCTCTGCTTAAGTGGCATCCTCACAAGGAAGCCTCCCTGGCCATCTTCTTAAACATTCATTATTTGGGAGAGAGAAAGAGATAGACAAACAGAGCTCCCATCTGCTGCCTGCAATGCCCAGGGCTGGGCCAGGCAGAAGCCAGGAGCTGGGAACACAGTCCACATCTCTGATGTGGGCGGCAGGGACCCACGCACTGGAGCCGTCACTGCTATCTCCCCAGGTGTGGATTAGCAGAAAGGTGGAATCAAGAGTGGAGGCCGCACTTGAACGCAGGCGCTCCCGTACAGGAGACGGGCATCAGTCGTAATCGCTAGGCCAGTGTCCTTCCCTCCACGGCCCTTTGCATGGCCCCGCCCTCCCCCTTGAAATCCCAGGATACATCTGTGTGATTATGGCCTGTCTCACCCAGGGTTGTGCAGGCCCCTCAGGGCCAGGGGCCTTATCTACCCCATTGTGTGTCCTAGCTGAGCCGCAAGTGTCTACCGATGGAGTGTGTGTTCCTGGGGCAGATGGAAGGAGGCTGTGGCGTGGCCAGAGACAATGTTATGGAGGAGGCAGCACTGGAGTAGGACCTTGAAGAAAATTATAATGGGTTGCTAGGTGGACAGAGGGCTGAGAAGGAAGCTCCAGGCAGAGGGATGGGTGTGAACAGTCGTGGAAAAGTGGGAGAGCAGGTGGCCGGGTTGAATGGGAAGGTGGGGATGTGTCTGCACAGAGCTGTGGATTGGGAACAGCGGCAGGGGCCTGGCCTCAAAGCTTCGTGTGCACCCACCAAGCTGGGGTTGGGAGCCCAGGGAGAAGGCAGATTTAGAGAAGTGTGGGATCAGGCGGAGAGGGTGGGTGGAGGCTCTCTCAGCCCGAGGATGGCTCAGAAGGGAGGCTGAGGGTCTGAACCAGGCCATGACAGTGTGGGGAAGGGGAGACCAGCAGCGGGTTTGTAGGAGAACCAATGAGACCACTGTATCCCAAGGGCTGGAAGGCCCAAGAGGCTGCCTGTTGGGGTAGAGGGTGGCATTTTATTTTTATTTATTTATTTTATTTTTATTTTTTTGACAGGCAGAGTGGACAGTGAGAGAGAGAGAGACAGAGAGAAAGGTCTTCCTTTGCCGTTGGTTCACCCTCCAATGGCCGCCGCGGCCGGCGCGCTGCGGCCGGCGCACCGCGCTGATCCGATGGCGGGAGCCAGGAGCCAGGTGCTTTTTCCTGGTCTCCCATGGGGTGCAGGGCCCAAGCACCTGGGCCATCCTCCACTGCACTCCCTGGCCACATCAGAGGGCTGGCCTGGAAGAGGGGCAACCGGGACAGAATCCGGCGCCCCGACCAGGACTAGAACCCGTGTGCCGGCGCCGCTAGGCAGAGGATTAGCCTATTGAGCCGCGGCGCCGGCCAAGGGTGGCATTTTAGTAAGACTGAACACCCCAGGAGGGTGGGCAAGGCCTTGGGGGGTGGGGGTCCAGGCAAGCAGCGTGTGCATATGAGCCAAGGGTGATTAATTTATTTACTTGAAAGCCAGAGTTACAGGGAGAGGGAGAGGGAAAAGGAGAGGAAAGGACAGGGGAGAGAGAGATCTTCCATCTCTGGTTCACTCCCCAAATGGATGTAATGATTAGGGCTGGGCCCAACCGGTACTCACAAGGGATGCCGGCATTGCAGGTGGAGGCTTAACCTGCTGTGTCACAGCACTGCCGTGCTCCTGTGGGGGCCTGGTGGGCATTCTGTGTGACCAGGGCTAACTGCCCGGGAAGGCCCGGCCCCACGCTTCCCTCAATGGGCGTGAACACGTGGAGCAGCTCAACCCCAGCCCTATCAGCTGGAGAGTGCCAGTCAGTGGAAAAGGATCTACTTCCTTGGCCATAATTTCTCCTCTCTATCCCCGAAAGGACTTTGTACTGCCCATGACCTTGGAGGACAAACTGTCCTTGGGGAGACATGGGGAGAGCTCCAGATGTTTCGGCGGGGGGGGGGGGGTGGTGGAGGGAAGCTCCAAGGGTTAAAAAGCAAGCACACGGGGATGGACAGGGAGATTAGTGTCTCACAGGGCATGTCATTCCTGGGCCATAAGAACAGTAGAGTAAGAACTTGAGCTCACAGGGGCAGGCATTAGTCACAGTGGCTGAGACGCCGGCTGGGGACCATCAGAGTTTGGTTCCCGGCACGGCGCCTGACCCCAGCTCCCCGCTAACACACTCCCTGGAAGGCAGCAGTGATGGCTCAAGCACTCGGTCCCTGCCCTCCCCCGTATCGTGGACCCACGTTGAGTTCCTGGCTCCAGGCTGCTGTGGGTATAACCAGAGGACAGAACTATCTGTGCATGCATGAGCTCAGAGGAGAGGCTAGTCAGCAAGGAGGGCAGGGCGTGGGTGTGGCTTTTGTTTTAAAAATCTCATTTGCATACAGTGAAATGAGCTCCTTTGGTGCACTTTACATCCATGTGACTCCTGGAAACCACTCCCACCCACCCCCTGCCGCCGCCAGGGTGCCGCACACGGAATGGTTCCAACATTGGTGTCCTGACCTTCCCTCATCCATGAACTCTGATAGCTACTGATCTGCTCTCTGCTCTGTATTGTTATCTTTTCCAGGATGTCACAAACATGGAATCATGCAGTACAAAGCATGTTGGGAGTGTTCTGCAGTCAGCAGAACACATTTGAGATTTGTCCACCTGGTGCACAGATCAATAGCTCATTCCTCCTCATTACTGAGTCGGAAGAAACAGTTTACCCCTCACCCACTGAAAAACATCTGGGTTATTTCCAGCCAGGGCGAGTGTGAACAATGCTGGTATAAGAGTGTTTCAATATATTAATTCATTTTCCTGAAACGGACATTTAAGATGAACCCAGTATTTTTACAAGAAATTTTAAATTTCATTTTCACTTTTTAACTTATGTATGTTCCTTCTTATTTGAAAGGCAACAAGATGGATAAAGAGATAGATGTTCACTGTTCACTTTCCAAATGCCCACAACAGCCAGAGCTGGCCCAGGCTGAAGCCAGGAGCCTGGAACTCCATCCAGGTCTTCCACATGGGTAACAGGGGCCCAACAGCTTGAGCCATCATCTGCTGCCTCCCAGGGTACTGTACGGTAAAAAGCTGGCCCGGAAGCAGAGCCAGGACTCAAGTCATGCTTTCTAATACGGGGAAGCAGTACCTTAACCACGGGGCCAAATGCCCATTCCTGAATCCAGTTTTTGGCTATTAGGAATACAACTGCTACGAACATTCTTTTCTATAGGTTTCTATACATCTCTGGTGGACCCGGCACCCATTTCTCTTGGGTATATACCTAGGAACAGAATGGCTGGCTATGTTTAGCTATCGTAGATACTGCCAGTTTTCTAACTGTGACCAATTTTTAGGTCCAGCAGCAACATGGCAGGTGTACAATAGCTGTGCATCCCAACACTTGAGTCCAGAGCGCTGTATTGTCAATTCTTTTCATGTTAGCTCTTGTGGTCAAAGTCTAGTGGTATCTCATCATGGTTTTAATCTTCAATTCCCTGCTGACTAATGCTGTTGGGCACCTTTCATATGGTTATTGGCCAGATCAGGGAGAAGATAGACATTGGCCCAGGGCAAAGATGCTTTTTAGGGGGCATGGCGGGGACGAGAAGGGCAAGTAGCCCTTTTAAAGCTCTCCTACAGGCCTAGGATTTTGGGATGAGGCTGGGAGGTTCTGGGCAGATGGTCCCCCCCATGAAGGTCCTACAAACTCTTTCCTAATTCTCTCCTTTTCCACAAATATTAGAAGAGGAGTTGGGATTCAGACGCCACCCGCTCTGCCTCCTGGGCTGTGTTATGTCTGTGTCAGCTGTATCTATATCATTTGCCTTATGTACATGTAGTCTAATTATCCACAGAAACAGTTATTGAAGGGAAATGGATCACAGAAAACTTTCAGAGTCACCATCTGGGGCAGGCACTTAGCCCAGCAGTTACGATGCCGGTTGCGGTGGCCTGGTTTCAGGTCCTGGCTCTGGCTCCTGACCTCAGATTCCTGCTGATGCAGACCATGGGAGGCAGCAGTGACGGCTCATAACCGGGTCCCTGACACCCACGTCGGAGACCTGGATTGAGTTCCTGGCTCCTAGCTTTGGCCCTGGCCATTGTGGGCATTTGGAGACTGAACCAGTGACTGGGAGTGGGCATGCACTCTCTGTCCCTCTACTTCTAGAAAAAGCCAATAAGTCATAAGCTTACAGATAAATACACCTTCGCAATGTGAACACAGCCATGCTGTGACCACCCAGGCCAAGAAATGGGACGTTATCAGCACCTCAGGAGCTCCCACTGCCCCCTCCCACCCTCCCTCTTCTTTGTCCTTCTCAAAGGTAACCACTCTGCTGGCTTTCTAAAGCAATATAGAGAGCCAGCGCTGTGGTGCAGCGGGTTAACCCTCTGGCCTGAAGTGCCGGCATCCCATATGGGCGCTGGTTCGAGACCCAGCTGCTCCACTTCTGATCCAGCTCTCTGCTATGGCCTGGGGAAGCAGTAGAAGATGGCCCAAGTCCTTGGGCCCCTGCACCCATATGGGAGACCTGGAAGAAGCTCCTGGCTCCTGGCTCCAGATTGGACCAGCTCCTGCCTTGCAGTCAATTGGGGAGTGAACCAGCGGATGGAAGACCTCTCTCTCTCTCTCTTTCTGCCTCTCCTCTCTGTGTAACTCTGACTTTCAAATAAATAAATAAATATTTAAGAAAAAAAAGTAACAGAGATGAGTTCCGTTGTTGAACTTGACACAGATGGCTACGGAAATGGAATCGTGTTGTTTGGTTTTTCTGCTGTTTGGCTTTTCCATTCAAGGTTGGGTTTAGCAGTGTCGTGCACATGGCTTCTCATGCTTGTGGGCCATCTGTTCTTCCTGCTGCAGGGGCGTCCATTGTGTGAACACATCACGGTGTTGCTATGCAGCCACTGCTGCCGGACTTTGGGCTTGTTTATAAGATTAGTATCGTGGGTCCTGTCTGCTGGTGCACACTGCACACACCTCGCTTACAGGCCTGCATCTGGGGTTGCTGGGAGCCGGGGAAGTAGCTGCCTCTACTGTGCACCTGAGCTCCTGCTCCTCCTCTCACCGTCGTCAGCTCTCAAACTCTAGCTACTCTGGTGGGAATCACTGCCCTTCAACAACTGAACTGTAGCAAGCAGTGAAGGGGGTTGGGTGCAAGTCCAACCCAGTTCCATCTACACAGTGCTTCCCGAAAGCGGGGAGGGGCGTGGTTCCGAAGAACACAGCTGGCTCTGTCTCCACAGCCACCCCCAACGACTGGCACTGGGGTGCTGCCGTAAAGCCGCCACCTCCAATGCCGGCATCCCATGCGAGTTCTGGTTCAAGTTCCGGCTGCTGCACTTCCCATCCAGCTCCCTGCTAGTGTGTCTGGGAAAGCGACAGCTGACCCAAGAGCCTGGGTGTGGGGAGAAACTCGGACTAGACTGTTACTGGAATTAAGACTTATTCTATGCATCTGCTCTCCCACAATATGGCGCTGGGAGAGGAGGAAACAGCTTCTACACAGCTGCCTCCAGTTCGACCAATAAACTGTAGGACCTGCTCCTGATTGGAGGAGAGCAGCGTACTCGGCGTGTGGGTAGCAGAGTTGGGATTGGTGGAAGAGGACTATAAAGGAGGAGAGAGACAACATGCACCAGGAACATCTATCTGAAGGAACACCTGTGCAGCCCCCGAGAGAGCCGGCCGGCGGTGTGCCGCTCCCCCGCGGAAGTGGGGAAAGTGGCAGGGGGAACCGCCCTTCCACGGAGGTGGAAGGGACGGTAGCCAACCCGGGAAGAACCAGCAGCAAACCCGGGGAGGGCTGAGCAGACGAAAGAACAATGCAGGGTCCTGTGTCGTTCCTCCGCGAAGAGGGGGAGCGACACCTGGGTTCCTGCCACCCACGTGGGAGACCCTGGCTTCAGCCTGACCCAGCCCTGGCTGTTGCAGCCGTTGGGGGGTGGAGGGAGTGAGCCAGTGGATGGAAGAGCTCTCTCCCTCTCTCTCTCTGTAATTCTGCCTTTTAGATAAATAAATAAATCTTTAAGAAAGCCACCCCCAGTATTCACCTCTTCAATCCATAGGCTGTGGGATATTATTTAGTAATTCTGTCCACCAGTGAGCAGGGAACTGCAAATTAATTTATTTTAATTTATTTTAATTTACTTGAAAGGCAGAGTTGCAGAGTTATAGGTGGGGGAGAGGGGGATTGATGCTTCCATCAGCTGGTTCACTCCCCAAATGGCCACAACGGCTGGGGCTGGGCCAGGGCTGAAGCCAGGAACCTGGAGAACTCCATCCAGGTCTCCCACGGGGGTGGCAGGGGCCCAAGCACTTGAGCCATCTTCCCCTGCTTTCCCAGACACACTAGCAGGGAGCTGGACGGGAAGTGACGGAAGTGGAGCAGCCGGGACTTGATCTGGTGCTCCTACGGGATGCCGGCATCGCAGGCGGCAGCCTAACCCGCTGAGCCCTAATCCTAGCCCTAAAGCTGTAATTTAATTTCTAAATTAAGTACAAACAGAAATAGTATAGCTAAATAAGTCAAGTTCAGGGCTTGGTGGGCTCTTGAACCTTTTAAAAGCAGGTTGGCTTTTCCCAAAGACAACACATAATTCATATTTAAACGGACCCAACACAGAGCCTGGGACAGGGTAGACACTCAGTCTCATGATTAAAAATAGCACCTTAGGCTGCCCTGGAAGGGAGTGGCTGCACAGGCTGCACCCGTGTTATTAAGCAGCGCAGTCCCGTGGCCACGGCTGTCAGAGAGGCGTGCCAGGGCTCTCCTCACTTTCCAGGCTCACAGACAAGGATCAGCAAAGGCTGTGAGGAGGAGGGTGCTGGCCGAGGGTGTGCATTCCTGTGTGTGCTGGCTGAGGTGTGCGTTCCCGTGTGTATGCACTTCCGCTCCCCCACACACACACACACGCTCACACACACGAGCCTGCTGTGGGGAGCAGAGCAGACACCAACAGTGTGAAGCCCGTTCCTCCCACTCGTTGATTTCTCAGACGTGGACTCACACGTGCTTGTCCAACACTGCACGAGAGACTCGGCCTACAGAAATGGGGAAGCTACTGGACTAAGCCTGTGGCCTAGTGGACTTAGCCGGCCACCTTCGGAACACAGGCTCACAGCACATACAGTTTGCCCCCCCGAGTCAAGGACGCGTCATCCTAGACCTCAATCCTTTCCGACTGTCGCCCACGGCGGTTCTGAACTTGCCGTGACACATTCTCACTTCCCGGAAGCTCTCTCTCTCCTCACTCCAGCTCAGCTGGCTTTGGTGAGCCTGTTTGTAGCTGCAGCCTCTGGTCCTGTTTGGTAGGGTCATGAGGCCTGGAGTCTTGCTCCTTGGGGCTGACCCAAGCCTATCTATCACATACATGGCTCTGGTGAGCCATCTCTCTGGGTGAACTCACCGGCTTCCCTGGGAGCTTGCTCCTCCCTTGGTATTTTCCATGCCTTTGAGTGGCACCAACACAGACCCCATTGTTCAAGCCAGAAAACCCAGGGGATGCTTCTCTCCTCCCCGGAGTGTCACAGCAGCGCTGGGCTGCAGCACCCGGGGGTGGCCGTGGGAGTGCAGAAGGAGGCACCCATGAAGCCTGGGCTCTTATGGTTGCCTCGCACTATCACTGCGCTAATGCCCAGGGTCCCACCAAGACAGCACCAAAGCCTCCAGCCTTTTTTTTTTTTCTTTGCAAGTAACTTGGTGGCTTTATTCCTCCACCTTTAGGGGCACTTGGCATCAGCAACCAGACAGAAAGTCTGCAACGAAGTCAAACTGATTCTGCTCCAGCCACAGCTCCGGAAGCTCATTGGCAGTCCCAGCCCCACCACCAGCGACATCAGCACCTCCTCATCTACTGGGTCAGAATCAATGATAGCAGGGCCCTGGGCACCGGCAGCAGCAGGAGAGAGTGACTCCGCTCCTCCTGCCTGAGCCTCACAGCCCCAGTTTTGCAGGGCCCCTGCCTCCCCAGGTTGGCCCGGAGTGGTGGCAGCCACCCCATGATACTGGCTAGCAAGTGAGGGGTGGGGTGCACATTGAAGGGTGGGAGCTTAGTGGGAGGGGTGGCAGTAGGAGAGCCCACTGGAGATGGGGATCCCGAGGAACCAGGGGAGCCCCACTGGCCTTGGTTCCATTTGAGGCCCCGCCCCGCCAAGGGTAGTGCAGGATGGCCACTGCTTTGCGATATTTCACTCCCAGGTCAGAGTAGGCCCGCGAGCTCATCTCAGGGTGGGCACCCTCCTTCACAGGTGAGGCGCCACCCCCGACATCCAGTGCAGGCCTTGACATAGGTGGCATTTCAGAGCCTTGGCAGAGTTGGATAAACCAGCCCGAGGCGGTACTGCCAGCTGGAGCCGTTGTGCCAAGGTCACAGCGCTGGAAAGTGGTAGCAGCAGAGATCCGCAGCCAGGTCCGGCTGCCTCCGAGTCCGGCGCTCCGCGAGGCAGGACTCCAGCCTCCAGCCTACCTCGCCCTGTTGGTCCCCCTGGGACGCAGCCCAGCTGTCTCACCATCCCTTCCACTACCCACGCCTTCTCTCTCTGGGTATCCTTGGACAAGACAACATCCTTCCACCTTCTCGCACTGCCAAAAGAAAAAAAAAAGCACTGTGTCTTTCATGTGACCAGCAGACATAAGCTTCCATCCCTACAGGCCCATGCAATGGCTTTTATTGGGACAGAAGTGACTAAATGGCCAAAAATCTGAAGTTCAGACAAAGAACTAATACTTGATAATTAAATGAGTGAACTTCTACTATCTAGGTGCCAACAGCTTTGACTCACACACCCATTCATCCTTCTCCCTTACGCTTGGAAGCCTGAATTTGTTTGCAATGTAACCATTTGAATTGGTTTTCTCCGGCCCCATTGTGGTGCAGTGAGTAGAGCCACTGCCTGCAGCACGGGCATCCCAAATATGGGCGCCTGTTCGTGTCCTGGCTGCTCCATTTCCAATCCAGCTCCCTGCTTGTGTGCCTGGGAAAAGCAGTGCCACCCATGTCATCCACATGGGAGACCCAGGTGCAGCTCCTGGCTCTTGGCTTGGGTCTGGCCCAGCCCTGGCTGTTGTGGCCATCTGGGGAATGAATCAGTGGATGGAAGACCTCTCTCTCTCTCTCTCTCTCTCTCTCTCTCTCTCCCCCTATCTCTCCATCTCTCTATATATCTCTGACTTTCAAACTTTTTAAAAATTAAAAGAACATTCCCAAATGGCTGTATTGGGAAAAGATACACTTTTTTTAGACAAGGGGAAAATAGCAGAAAAAAGAGCAGGGGGAGTACATTCCCAGGGGGAGAGCTGGAGAGAAATTTGAGTGGAAACTCTACAGAAGGAAGAAGGACGCCGTGGATCGGCGTGGAAGGTGCAGAAGTGCAGCAGCGAGTGTGGACCCCACACACGACCCCCACAACAGCGAGTGTAGACTGCACACACGACCCCCGCAGCAGTGAGTGTGGACCCCACACACGACCCCCGCAGCAGTGAGTGTGGACCCCACACACGACCCCGCAGCTGGGAAGTGGAGGACCCCACACATGACCCCCACAGAGTGAGTGTGGACACCACACACGACCCCCACAGAGCGAGTGTGGACGCCACACCTGACCCCCGCCGAGCGAGTGTGGACCCCACACACGACCCCCACAGAGCGAGTGTGGACGCCACACCTGACCCCCGCAGAGCGAGTGTGGACCCCACACACGACCCCCGCAGCAGTGAGTGTGGACACCACACACGACCCCCATGGCTGGGAAGTGGAGGACCCCACACCTGACCCCCGCAGCTGGGAAGTGGAGGACCCCCACACACAACCCCCGCAGCTGGGAAGTGGAGGACCCCACACACAACCCCCGCAGCAGTGAGTGTGGACGCCACACACAACCCCCACAGAGCGAGTGTGGACCCCACACACGACCCCCACGGCTGGGAAGTGGAGGACCCCACACACAACCCCCACAGAGCGAGTGTGGACCCCACACACGACCCCCACAGAGAGAGTGTGGACCCCACACCCAACCCCCGCAGCAGTGAGTGTGGACCCCACACACGACCCCCACAGCTGGGAAGTGGAGGACCCCACACACGACCCCCACAGAGTGAGTGTAGACCCCACACACGACCCCCGCAGAGCGAGTGTGGACGCCACACACGACCCCCACAGCAGTGAGTGTGGACCCCACACACGACCCCCGCGGCTGGGAAGTGGAGGACCCCACACACAACTCCCACAGCAGTGAGTTGGACGCCACACACAACCCCCACAGCAGTGAGTGTGGACCCCACACACGACCCCCGCGGCTGGGAAGTGGAGGACACACTAGCTTTGGAAAGTGAGGGCATCAGTGCATGGAGCGCTCTCTAGGACAGACCATATGCTAGGCCACAAAGCAAGTCTCAGTGAATTCAAAAAAGTCGAAATCACACCATGCATCTTCTCTGACCACAGTGGAATGAAGCTGGAAATGAACAACTCAGGAATCTAGCACATATGCAAACACATGGAGACTGAACACGCTCCTGAACCAACAGTGGGTCACAGAGCAATCAAAAGGGAAATCAAAAATTCTTGGAAATGAATGAAGCTGATAACGCAACACATCAAAAGTTATGGAATACTGCAAAAGTGGTATGAAGAGGGAAGTTTTTTTAAAAGATTTTTTATTATTTATTTGACAGTTACATTATTATTTGTTTGACAGAGTTATTTGATGGAGAGAGACACAGAGAGAAAGGTCTTCCATCTGATGGTTCACCCCCCAAATGGCCGCAACAGCTGGAACTATGCTGGCCCGAAGCCAGGAGCCAGGTGCCTCTTCCTGGTCTCCCAAGCAGGTGCAGAGGCCCAAGCACTTGGGCCATCCTCCACTGCACTCCCTGGCCACAGCAGAGAGCTGGCCTGGAAGAGGAGCAATCGGGACAGAATCCGGCGCCCATATGGGATGCTGGTGCTGTAGGCAGAGGATTAACCTAGTGTGCCACGGCATCAGCCCTGGGAAGTTTATAGCAATTGGTGCCCACATCAATAAATTGGAAAGGGATCAAATAAATGAGCTATTAATGCAACTCAAGGACCTAGAAAAAAAAAAACAGGGGCTGGCACTGTGGCGCAGCTTGTAAAGCCGTCATCTGCCAGCTGGCATCCCACATGGGCACCAGTTCAAGTCCCGGCTGCTCCACTTCCAATCCAGCTCCCTGCTAATGCATCTGCGAAAGCAGCGGAGGATGGCCCAAGTCCTGTGATCATTTGGGGAGTAAACCAGTGGATGGAAGACTCCCCCGCTCTGCTCTCCTTCTCTTCTGTGTAACTCTGACTTTCAAATAAATAAATAAATCTTTAAAAAAAATCATCTCAAAATCGATCAACGATCTAAATCTATGACCCAATACCATCAAATTACTAAAAGAGAACATTCAGGAAACTCTGGCAGACATTGGCATAGGCAAAGACTTCTTGGAAAAGACCTCAGAAGCACAGGCAATCAAAGCCAAAATTGACAAATGGGATTACATCAAACTGTGGAGCTTCTGCACTGCAAAAGAAACACTCAGCAAAGTGAAGAGGCAACTGACAGAATGGGAGAAAATATTTGCAAACTATGAAACTTATAAATGGTTAACATCCAGAATCTAAAAAGGGCTCAGGAAACTCAACAACAAAACAAACAGTCCAATGAAGCAATGGGCAAAGGACTTGGACAAGCATTTTTCAAGAGAAGAAATTCAAAAGGCCAACAGACACATGAAAAGTGCTCAGGATCACTAGCCATCAGGGAAACGCAAATCAAAACTACAGTGAAGTTTCACAACAGCCCAGTTAGAGTAGCTCCCATATAGAAATAAACAAACAATATATGCTGATGAGAATGTGGGGAAGAAAGGACCCTAATCTACTGTTGGTGGGAATGTAAACTACTACAGCCACTGCGAAAGACAGTATAGATTCCTCAGAAATCTGAATATAGACCTACCATGTGATCCAACAATTCCACTCCTGTGAATTTACCCAGATGAAATAAAATCAGCGTATCAAAGAGTTATCTGTACCTTCAGGTTTGTGGCAGCTCAATTCACAATAGCTAAGATATGGAATCAACTCAAATGTCCATCAACTGACAACTGGATGAAGAAATTGTGGTATAAATACACTATGGAGTACTACTCAACTGTAAAAAAAAGAATGAAATTCTGTCTTTTGCAACAAAATGGATGCAACTGGAAACCATTACACTTAGTGAAATAAGCCAGTCCCCAAAAGACAAATACCATGTGTTTTTCCTGATCTGTGATAACTAATAGAGACCAAAAAATGTAATGTATAGGAAAGAAATTGAAATTTTGAGATTTGATGATTGTTTACAGCCCTTTTCTCTTCTGTTGAGGAACACTGATCTTTTTTCTGCTTTTTTTTTTAACTTTTTACTTAGTGTAGGGTTAATCTTACAAAGTAAACTGAAAGTAGATCATTGTAAAAATTAAGAGAGGGAACAAGAGAGGAAGGAGGAGGAAGGGTGGGATTGTGGCCAGGATGGAGGTTAGGGTGGGAGGTATCACTATGTTCCTAAATCTGTATATGTGAAATACAGGAAATTTGTCTACTTAATAAATTAAAAATAAATTGATCCCCTGGTATGCCATTAAATCTTGGGAAGCGTGACCGTCACAGAGGGCTCCAGGCGCAGGCACAGCACAGTTCTACCGAAGGCAGAACACGCGTCGTTTTGTTCCGATGCATATGTTCAACGATTCGCTTCTTTTCTGCCAGCTGACATAGTCTGGCAGGATTTTCATCCAATCGTTCCTCAAAAATATGTTGAGAATTTACTCTGTGCCAAGTACTGCACTAGAGGTTGGTGCACAAAAGTGAACAAAACACAAGACCATCTCAGCCCTGGGAAATTCTACAGCTCCCAGTGCAGTGCCACAAGTGCTAGGGTGGATGTGAGCCGGGGGCAGGCGGGACATGGGCGATGCATCCATCTGAAAAGTACCCCCATCAGAGCACCAAGGAGTCTTTTAAAAATTAAAAATGTTTATGATTTATTTTTTATTTATTTGAAAGGCAGAGTTACACACACACACACACACACACACACACACAGAATCTTCCATCTGCTGGTTCACTCCCAAGTGGCTGCAGGAGCCAGGAGCCAGGAGCTTCTTCCAGGTCTCCCACATGGGTGCAGGGGCCCAAGCACTTGGGCCATCCTCTGCTGCTTTCCCAGGCCACAGCAGAGAGCTGGATGGGAAGTGGAGCAGCCGGGATGTCCATTGGCACCCACATAGGATGCCGTCACTGCAGGCAGCAGCTGAATCAGCCACCACAGTGCAGGCCCCTTTCTGAGTATATTAAAACAAATCCCAGGTATTATCTCACTGTAGTCATTTCTGCCTGCATCTCCTACATACAAGGCATGCTGCACACTTCCAGGCATGCTCTCTGGGAGCAGTGGCGCCTGAGCCGGGGCCTGGAGAGGCGGCTCAGCAGCAGTTGAAAGACATGGAAGTGGGGATGAGGAGGAAGAGGGAAAGGTTCAGGTGGAAGAACAGTTTGTGCAGAGGTCATGGGCAAGGGGAACACGGCTCCTTACTCACCTGTGGTCTGTGACATCACCTGGGAGCTTGCTGAATTTTCTGGGCCTGGAGCCCCCCTTCCCTGGCCTAGTGATTCAGAATTGGTATTTTACCAAAACACCTGTGCAACTTGTTTGCACACCCAGGCCTGAGAACCTGGCAGGGTGGGGAAGTGCCTGTGGCTCCGGGCTGTGGGAGAGAAAGGTGAGGAGTGGGGCTAGATCGAGGGTGAGGGCCGGAAGCTCTGCACAGCTGGCACAAATGGCCCATCTCCCTCCAGACACCAGCCTGGAGCCACTGAAGGGTTTGCGCAGGGGCAGTGGGATCTGTCTGCCTGCAGACAGCTGCTCTGTGGCAGGGGGAGGCAGGAGCTGGGCAGGCCTTGGCCCCCATAGAGGCTGCAGGGGGCTGGGCGTGGACTCTGTAGCCCAGGCCTTGCCTGTGCTGGATTTTTAAAATTTTTCATTATTTTTATTTATTTGAAAGGCAAGAGAGAGAGAGACAGAGACATTCCATCGGCTGGTTCACTCCCTAAATACCTTCAACCACCAGGGCAAGGCCAAACTGAAGCCAGGAGCCTGGGGCAGAGTCCGGGCCCCCATGGGAGTGACCGGGACCTCACCACTTGGGCCATCAGCTGCTGCTTCCGAGGAGGGGCGTGGACTGGACGCAGAGGCGGGGCTGTCTCAGGCACTCCAGAATGGTGTATGGGTGTTCGAAGCGGCGACTCAAGGCTGCTCCAAACGCCTGCCCCCGCTGGGTGTTTTAATTGCATTGTTTAAGCCCCAGCTTGGCTTCTTATGAACCATCGGCTGACCCGAGACGGGCCGCTCTGCCCCTCCATCCCAGGCACTGGCACTTTCTCTCTCTGAGGGTCTCAAGTGGGATACGACCTTCGACAGGTTAGGAATTCAAATGGACTCAGAAATGTTACAGCCGTCCAACGCTATCCTGACCCCTCCCCCTATCCTAGACTGCAAGGTTCAGGCCCTTTCTCTTCCACAGCTCAGGGAGAGAGCTGAGACTTAAGGCTAGGGACTCACCTTCTAGAAACTTCTAGAAACACCTCCCTAACCTGCAGCCCCTGCCCTCCGTCAGGTGACTTCCTGCACCAGGCAGCCGGGAGCACAGGTGTCTGTCCGCTGCCTTCTGTTAAGGGAGGGCTCTCTGTGCTCTGTGTCGGGGGCCTGAGGAGTGGGAAGAAACCACACACAGACCCTTCCCCTCAGCCTTCAAAACTCACGCTGCTCTTTGAGCTCAGCTCACGCCTGCTCCCTCACCCCCGGAGACAAGGTCCAGGGAACCCAATGGCTTCAGAGGAGCTGGGGGGATCTGGGGTCCTGTGCTACGAGCAGGGACAGCATGAGGCCAGGGATGGCCTCAAGGGGTTGAGACCACAGGGCCGCAACGGGGGTCTCTGCTCCCTCCCCAAGCTGCACCTCCACATGCGGCCACACGGGGTCAATGTCCCTTCAGGCTTGGCTTAGCCTGGCTTGGCTTAGCCCAGGAGCCCACAGCCCTCTTTCTGCAGAGTTGGAACTAATTGTGCTCAACTCGTCCCAAGCCTGGGGGCAAGGTGGCCTTTTAGGCCAGAGGACGGCCCGGTCAGGGTGAGGGGGGTAGCAGGTTGTTTCCGGAAGTCACCTTGCTCCCTGGGAGGAGCTGCCTGGGCCCTGCCCCGACGCCCTGGCCCTGGTGGCCCAAGCACTCAGTGGCTAATGAGGGGCGTTCAGGAGGGGCTTGGGACCGACGCTGGTGGGCGGGAAGGCCTGCGTCACGGGCAGACGTCTGAGCGGTCAGTCTGCCCCAAGGGTGATCCAGGGCGCCACTCCAGGCAGACCATGCTGGGGCCCTGCTTTTAATGACACTGGACACTCAGGCCTGGCACAAGCTCGGAGGGCTCACCTTGACCTTACTAACAAGTGGCAGGTGCTGAGCCCATGGCCAACCAACCTGCCCCAGGTCCAGCCCAGCGGCAGGACTGTCTCATGGCCTCACCTTCTCAGCCTCTGGGGCCTGCAAGGTGAGGGCCGGGAACCCTGGGGAGGAGTAGGCTGTGAGCCCCGGGGAGCTCCCAGGGCCAGGACTGGCACCACCCCCGGGCTGGGGCCTGGATCTAGGTTCTGTGAAGTTTGTAGCTTGTAGTTTGGAGAGCTCTTTTAAAAAACATAAAATCACAAACACAAAATCAGGCATTGCAGTCCATGTGTATTTAGAATGAGAAAATAGATTACATCAAATTATAAAATTTTAAAGGCTGACAAATACCAGAAACATAACAGAATCCAGAAAAATAGTATGTTTATTAGCTGTCAGACCCACCTCTGTAATATTTTCCCAAGTGTTGCTGGCTGCATACTCTGGGATAGCCACTTCATGTGCCAACAATTTTGTAAATGTCAGCTTCTATAGGAAAAACAGAGAGATAATTCAGTTTTTCCTTTAGGAGCGTTGATTAAAATTTCGTGTCATATCGCCATAGGTTTTTCCTGAGAACACACAAGCATCAGATACATTCTATTTGGTCAGCCTCAACACATAGGACAAAAAAAAAAAAAAAAGGTATGGAGTGCTTATAATTGTTGAGGGTCCTTCGAAAGGTTTGTGGGAAAATGGGATGAAAAGACAAGCTTACTCTGGTGCAAAACCCGTTTTGAAATCCATGCATAGTTTTTTCACGATGCATACTTCCATGGTCTTTTTGGCGCTCCCTCAAATCTGCTGCATTAAAGTGATATTCCTGATGAGAGAGCCTTACCCAGAGAAAGCAAACCGGAGGAGCCATTAACGAGAATCAGCGCTGCCTTTTACAATGACAAAGTACTGCTCCCAAATGAGCTTCCCATTCTACCAAGTTTCGAACCAGGTTTCAATTAGGCGGCCCACCTACTTCCGGTCCCGTGTCAAAGGTCACATTCGCATCACAACACAACCTTGGATCCTAAGTCTCCCTGGTGGTGGGCGGACAGAAATGACAGAAAGTCCAGACAAAATGAAACAAGTTGGCTTTTCCGGGGGATTCTTGACTCAGGCCACCCATAGAGGCCGCACAGGTTCAGAGAACTCGGGGCGGCCGTGTGATCAGACAACAGAACCCGCCCCAGGTTCCAGCTGCCCTTGCTTGATTGGAGTCACCTGGCCACTCAGGACCCCAGACTCAGCCATTGGTTAGGAGAGCGCCTCTCCCCCCACCCCCACCCCATCGCCCCAGCTTCCCTTCTGCACCCAGGTGGGCCGCGACTTGTCACAGAAGGGACCCCAGGCCAGAGGCAGCCTCCGGCCTAATTTCAGTTACTTAGCGGAAGTCTCTGCACATCCATCGATCATTGCACACCCTCAAATCAATCTCCCTTTAGCCAGATCCTAAAAACACTCACAGCAGTGCCAAACACCAGCGGGCAGGGAAGGATGTCGGCGTGGGAAAGACTGAAGTCCTTATTTAATGCAAGGGAGCTTCTGAAAGCTTGAGAAGGGGCCGGCGCTGTGGCATTGAAGGTTCAGCCTCCACCTGCAGTGCCGGCATCCCATACGCATGCTGGCTTGAGTCCCAGCTGCTCCACTTCCAATCCGGCTCCCTGCTACTGCGCCTGGGAAAGCAGCGGATGGCCCAAGTGCTTGGACCCCTGCACCCACATGGAGACCCGCAAGAAACCGCTCTCCTGGCTTCGGCCTGGCCCAGCCCCAGCTGTGTGGCCACTGAGGGAGTGGACCAGCAGATGGAAGACCTCTACCATTTGTCTGTCTGTCTGTCTCTCTCTCCTTCTCTGTAGCTCTGACTTTTAAATAGATAAGTAAGTCTTTAGAAAAAGCAAAAAGATTGTGAAAAATGCATATTATAAAAAACTATGCATGGATTTCCATTTTTTGCACTAAAATAGACATAATTCTATTTCTCCATGAACTCTTTGAAGGACCCCCCTACATTATGCTTTCCCAACTTTAACCCGGGTGCTGGGGTCTCTCCCAGGACCCTGGAAGGGTCCTTGCCAGGGAGGCTCCTGAGGCTTAGGCTTCCTTAGCTGCTCGCCAGGCCCGCCCCTGCTGGGCCCCAGCATGCCCCGTCCACTGCCCTCCTGGGACGGGCCTGCCTTCCGCATCCTCTGCCCTGGGGATGCTTCTGCCCCGTGCCAACGGAAGCCGGAGCCACGCTCAGTCCTCAGCCCTCCCGCACTTTCTGCTGGTTCCACAGCCAGAACCAGAGGGACAGGGGCTACAGCAGGTTCTTCAGACGTGCCTCTCCCTGCCTTCCACCGGGTGCTGTCGCAGAGCAGTTACCCGCAGATGTAGGTGGTCTTTTTTTAGCTGCGGCCAGGGCTGACATGAGCCCTCGTGTTTCACAGGAAACAGGTTTGGATTCGCTGGGCCTCTCATCCCGGGCATCGGGTCTGAAGCTGCAGGCTGACGAAGCCGAGGCTGGAGTCTGTCTCTCTCCCCATCGGTCCCGCCAGATCCCTCCTAGGTTGTTCCTTGGATGGGGCACCATCTGCTGGGGACGTGGGTTGTGTCTTATCCATCTCCATGTGCCCTACACCTAGCTTAGTTCTTGGTACACAGCTGCTGTTCCATGAGTGCTGGGTTTGAAGAGCAGAATGGGGTCCAAGGGACCGGCTACTCCCAGGAGGCCCCTGGTGGAAGAATTTCTGGCCGCATGGTGCCTGGATGGCTGGGAGTGTTTGAGGGCTTGGAGACGGTCCCCGGCTGGCAGCAGCCAGCGCCACACCCACAATCCCTTGCATGCTCTGTTTTGGGGCTGCTCTACTGCTTAACACGATTCTTCCTCGAGCAGTCAAAGACCAACAGCAGCCTAGCATTTCATGCAGGAATTTCTATCATGAATGTGTTTGTGGCAGTATCTAGTGCTCTGAGTTACTATCGCAAATCTAATAAACAGGTTTATATGTGTACACTTTTTACAAGCCCTATGAATGGTAGTCCAAGAAATAACAAGTTTTGAAAGCAAAAACAAGCCCCTAAATTGACAATTCCATGATTCTGTGTAGTGCAGGTCAGCTTGTCAAAGATCTGAACATTACATTACCCAAATGCCACCCAACAACTTTTACTAGTTTTCTAGTGTTCAGGTATCTCTATGGGCAGTTGTTCTTTGTAATTGTCACTGAACATTTCTTATACATTAATCAAGATTAAGATGTACATGATGAGGGGAAGGCGCTGTGGCATAGTGGATAAAGCCACTGCCTACAGTGCCAGCATCCCATATGGGTGCCAGTTCGAGTCCCTGCTGCTCCACTTCCAATCCAGCTCCCTGCTAATGCACCTGGGAAAGCAGCAGAGGATGGCCCAAGTGCTTGGACCCCTGCACCCCCATGGGAGACCCGGAGGAAGCTCCTGGATCCTGGCTTTGGATTGGTCAAGCTCTGGCCATTGCAGCCATCTGGGGAGTGAACCAGCAGATGGAAGATTCTCTCTCTCTCTCTCTGCCTCTGCCTCTCTGTAACTCTGCCTTTCAAATAATGAATCTATTAAAAAAGAAAAAGGTGTGTATGATGAGTAGAGAGTATAAAGAATGTGTGAATTATTTCGGGAATAACTTATAACTTGAGGAAAATTTTTTAAAGAAGACATTTATTTACTTGAGAGGCAGAGTTACATACAGAGGGAGAGACAGACAGGTCTTCCACCTGCTGGTTCACTCCACAAATGGCTGTGATGGCCAGAGCTGGGCCAATCTGAAGCCAGGAGCCAGGAGCTTCTTCTGGGTCTCCCACACGGGTGCAGGGGCCCAAGGACTTGGACCATCTTCCACTGCTTTCCCAGGCCATAGCAGAGAGCTGGATCGGAAGAGGAGCAGCCGGGACAGGAACTGGTGCCCATATGGGATGCTGGCACCACAGGTGGAGGCTTAGCCTACTGTACCACAGCGCCGGCCTGACTTGGGGAATCCCTAAGAACTCCCAGGAATTTCCATTTCGTGTTCCCGAATCCCAAAGGCAAACATCTGTCAGGAATCTGGAAACATGACTCCAGCCTGGAGAAGCCCTGACTCTGAATCAGGGTTTTCAGGCTGGGGGACGGCGAGGCTGCGCCAGGGTCTCCTGGAGGGAATTCAAGGCCGACACCTCAGCGCCAAGTGCACGTGGGCATTTGGGTTGGTGGCGACAAGGTCACTGCGTTAGGGAATTCTGAACGGGAAGACGTCGTGGTGGTCATCTGGTGGCCTCGACATCTAGGGGATGTCCAGAGCCCCCATGAGCGGGGATCGCACAGCCGCTGCTTCCTTCCCCCCGGCCCCAGCTTCCCCGCCACCCTCGCGGGGAACCTGGGCTCCTCGGCTCTGAGCACCCCAGCTGCTTCCCTCCAGCTGGGAGCTGGATGGGTTTTTCTCTGTAAAACCTAGACAGCCCAGGGCAAAATCCTACAGCCGCTGGCACTTGGATTCTTCCCAGAGAACAAGCAGGTCACCCAACCTCCCTCACTTAAGGGCCACAGGACCCCCAGGACTTCCTCCCCTTTTGCTGAGACCCTCGGTGCAGGAACCAAGCTCAACCTCCCCCGGACTCTTTGTAAGCAGCTGGCAAAACAGAGAAGCCACACTGGGCAGCTGGTGAAACAGGAAAGAGGAAGTTTCTAGCGGCTTCTAAAAGCCCCCCACGCCCTACTTCCTGCCATCTGTAAGCCCCCCATCTCCCCACCTGCAGCCGGGTAAAAACCCAGCCCTGCAGTGCCCCGTGCACAGTCTGTTCCCAACAACAGACTGTTGTCCCCTCTTTGCTGTCTGTTGAGGTCGGTCTCCCTTTTCTGGGGGTACGAAGGGCCAGAACCCCGAGTTTATTTGAACCTAACACTCTGTCCCCAGGCTCAGAGCAATCTCACGCGACCACTCAGCAGCGTGGGAGAAAAGCCTTAGTAAAGAAACAGGCAGACACACCCTTTGCCTTGTGTCCAGGTTCCAGGGGAAGTGTTCCGAATCACCGTCTAAACCACCAGCACTCTGCGGCCCTCGACGGAGGAGAAGCAGAGTCGCCGCCATCCACTAGGGGGCGTGCACTGAACCCCGGGAACCGCGCTCTCCAGGACGTGCGATTCATTGAATTATTCAAATGAGGTTTCAGAAACCTGGTAACTAATTCAAGAACAGGGCTGTTTCCTATGTGTCTCTCATCTTAAATTTTAATGCCAATGAAGTTTCTTACTTACTATCCCCTGGGGTTCAGGAGTTTCTCAGAAAATACAGTTTAGAGCAAAAATGCACATTGATTCAAGACTTTTAATTTTATATTTATGAATTTACCTGACAAAGCATTTTTCTGGGGAAATAAAGACTTACTGTTTTTTCATTAAAGGGGGAGCTTAAATATCTTTTTAAAAAAGATTTATTTACTTTTTTGAAAGGCAGAGTGAGAGAGAGAGAGAGAAGGGGGGAGAGAGAGAGGGCTCGACAGCCAGATTTGAGTCAGGTGGAAGCCAGGAGCCCTATCAGGGTCTCCCCCGCGGGTGACAGGGGCCTAAGAACCTGGGTCATTATCGGACCTTCACAGGGGCTGGATCAGAAGTGGAGTAGCTGGGATGCCAGCATTGCAAGCAGTTATTTTTTATATTTTTCTAAAGGAAAGCTTACTTATACTTTGGTTTTGTTTTGGTTTATGTATTTTTCATCCATATCAGACAATCCTTAATATTAAATACAGTAACCAAAACAACAAGTAAAAAACAGAAAAAAAAAAAAAAAAACAGAAATACTGGAAACAAAACTAATGGAAGGCCCAGGAGAAAATTTTAAATCATTCACGGTGATCCTCAGAGAGATCAAAAGCCATAAAAAGAGATGCGATTTTTTACACAAGGGACATTCAGAGAACAAGGTAGACCTCTTAGAATTAAAACTACAAGAGTGTAAATTCAGTGGTGGGGGGGGCTGGTGCTGTGCTGTAGCGGGTAAAGCCATTGCCTACAGCGCCATCATCCCACATGGACGCCAGTTCTAGTCCCGCTGCTTCTCTTCCGATCCAGCTCTCTGCTGTGGCCTGGGAAAGCAGTAGAAGATGGCCCAAGTGCTTGGGCCCCTGCCTCCACATGGGAGACCCAGAAGAAGCTCCTGGCTTTGGATTGGCTCAGCTCTGGCTGTCGTGGCCATTTGGGGATTGAACCAGAGGGTGGAAAACTTCTCTTTCACCTCTACTTCTTTGTAACTTTGCCTTTCAAATAAATAAATAAATAAATCTTTAAAAAATATCCAGTAGGAGAGTTGAAATATAAATTTGTGCAAATCTCCCAGGAAGTAGAAACGACACAGAACGGTCACAGTGCTACTCTGAGACCCACAGCCCATGTCAGAATGCCTGGGTTTGAGTCCCGGGCCTGCTTCCAACTCCAGCCTCCTGCTAGCGTGCACCTCGGGAGGCAGCAGGTGATGGCTCAAGTACTTGGGTCCCTGCCACCCACACGGATGACATCTTTCAAATAAATATTTAAAAAAAAGAGATAGAAAATAAGATCAAATTCATAGTAAAAGAAGTTTTGATATGGGCCTGTGTATCTTAATTTTTACTCCAGGTCCTTGCCCCCACAGAGGTAAGAACGCAAAGCAGAGGCATCGGGGCTGGTGCTGTGGCTTAGCTGGTAAAGCCGCCCCTGAATTGCCAGCATCCATATGGGTGCCGGTTCGAGTTCCAGCTGCTCCTCTTCCAGTCCAGCTCTCTGCTGTGGCCTGGGAAAGCAGTGGAGGATGGCCCAAGTGCTTGGGCCCCTGCACCCGCGTGGGAGACCTGGAGGAAGCTCCTGGCTTCAGCCTGGCCATTGAGGCTATCTGAGGAGTGAGCCAGTGGATGGATGGTCTCTATCTGTAATTCTAACTTTCAAATATATAAATAAATATTTTTTAAAAAATAAAAAAATCAAAGCAGAGGCATCTACTGCACAAGTGAGAGCAGGATTTACTTAACAGTGAGAGAACAAATGCATTCACAAGTGAGTGTGGGCCAACCCATATGGAGAAACACCCGCCATGAGTGGGCCAGAGGGTTGTCCGTGAAAGAGGAAAAGCGAGCACCACCTCCAAGCGCGGTCCGTGGCCCAAAGAGACCTCTCCCTACTCTCAGTCTCTGTACGAGGTGTGTATGGAGGGTGGAGCCTTCATGAGACAAACAAACCAGGTCGGGTCTTAGCATAGGTCCCTGTCCCGGATGAGACAGGTGCATCCCATGACGACGGGCGTGGGAAGCTGACAGTTAAAGACATGAGGTTATACCGCAGCCGTGCAAGAATTCCAGCCTGCCTAGACTCAACTAACTGCCTAGACACACAGTATCAGGTTCAGCGGGAGAGACCAGGCAATGTGAAGTGAGGACATTGTTAAAAAAGCAACAGGAGAAACACTTCCAGCGCTGAAGGTTCATTACCAGTTTGGAAGGACCCAGGGTATCCAGCGAGGATGGTGAAAAACCGCACACTGAAGCCCTTAATCTCCAACTGTTTGCACGGACAGAGAGGCGGTACTTACAGCTTGGGGAGGTCAGGGCAAGTCCCAGGCACCGAGCAGGAGGGAGGCCAGTGCCAGGTTCCCACCTGCAGCGCTGGCGGCTGGAAGACAGGGAACAGAGCCTTCAACATGATGGGAGAAACCTCTTCTGACACAGACAGGAGAAGGAAACCCAGGAGAGGGCCAGGAACCTCCAGGAACAGGGGAAAGGGCAATCCTGGAATCCTGGGACAGCAGCCGTCTCGGGCCCTGTAAGGGCGGGAGGCTGGGGTGGGGTGGGGTGGGGAGGAGCAGTGTCTCAGAGGAGACACAAAGGCACCCACTGCCTGGCGTGGGGTCACAGGTGGCAGGGGAGGCTTGGAGAAAGATGAGTGATAGGCACAGAGAGAATAAAGCAACCCACTCCCCTGAGGTTATTCTGGGGCTGGGGAAGGGCTCTGGATGGGAAAGGAAATGTAATCTAACAAGACTCAGCTAGGGAGCAGGGGCTGGTGCTGTGGTGCCGTGGGTAACGTCACCACACAAGTGCAGGTTCAAGTCCCGGCTGCTCCACTTCCAGTCAGCTCCCTGCTAATGCAGCTGGGAAAGCAGTGGAAGATGACCCAAGTGCTTGGGCCCCTGCGCCCACCTGGGAGACCCGAGTGGATTTCTCTCTCTGTGTCTTTGCCTCTGTGTCACTCTGCCTTTCAAATAAATAAAAAGGGCCGGCGCCGCGGCTCACTAGGCTAATCCTCCACCTTGCAGCGCCGGCACACCGGGTTCTAGTCCTGGTCGGGGTGCCGGATTCTGTCCCGGTTGCCCCTCTTCCAGGCCAGCTCTCTGCTGTGGCCAGGGAGTGCAGTGGAGGATGGCCCAAGTGCTTGGGCCCTGCACCCCATGGGAGACCAGGAGAAGCACCTGGCTCCTGCCATCGGATCAGCGTGGTGCGCTGGCCACGGTGGCCATTGGAGAGTGAACCAACGGCAAAGGAAGACCTTTCTCTCTGTCTCTCTCTCTCACTGTCCACTCTGCCTGTTAAAAAAAATTAAAAATAAAATCCTTTAAAACAATTAATTTTATTTTTAAAAGATTCAGAATAGTATTTCCGACTCAGGAATAAGAAAAACACTGAGCACTGACTTTAAAAATATATTATTTATTTGGAAGGCAGAGTGAGAGAGAGATCTTTCATCCAGTGGTTCACTCCCCAAATGACCACAATGGCCGGGTTTGGTGCGGTCAGGAGCTCCGTCCCATTCTCCCAGGTGGGTGGCAGCGGCCCAAGCACTTGGGCCATCACCTGCTGGCTTCGCAGGTGCACGTATTAGCAGGAACCTGGATTGGAAAGAGTCGCTGGACTGAGCCTGCGCTCAGATAAGGGAACGCTGGTGTCAGAGGGAGCAGCTACAAGCACCGACATTTCAATACTGCCCTACAACTTGCTGTGACGAGGGAGGGAAGGTGTTTGTGAGGGAAACACCCTTATCTTCCGTCAAGAACCAGAACCGGCCCTTTCAAGATGGAGGTGACACTTTGTAAATCGCTGGGCACAGACACAGGTTGCGCCCAGGGCTGGGCTGGGCTGGGCAAGGCCGGTTGGTTTGCTTCTAGGCCCAGAGGTCGTATTTAGCTTTGAAAAAGTTGGAAGGGGGGCTGGTGCCGTGGCTCGCTTGGTTAATCCTCCGCCTGCGGCGCTGGCATGCCATATGGGCGTCCCGGTTGCTCCTCTTCCAGGCCAGCTCTCTGCTGTGGCCCGGGAGTGCATGGAGGATGGCCCAGGTCCTTGGGCCCTGCACCCGCATGGGAGACCAGGAGGAAGCACCTGGCTCCTGGCTTCAGACTGGCGTAGCTACGGCCATAGCGGCCACTTGGGGAGTGAATCCACAGAAGGAAGACCTTTCTGTCTCTCTCCCTCACTATCTAACTCTATCTGTCAAATTAAAAAAAAAAAAAAAAGTTGGAAGGGTCCTGTGTTATTATGCTAAAAAACAAAAAAGGAGCGGAAGTCCTTCTAAATTCTGCCTGCTCCATTCTAGAGGCACCGGACTCAGAAACCAGGCCCTCGGCGTCTAAGGAAGCCTCCAACCCCCAGAGCCACCCACCCTAGAGCCCCCGGGGGACGGGAAGCAGCCCCTATACTCCCTTGTAAGACAGAGCAGGCCAATAGCTCACCCCCGAGTCAAACTCAGCACCTATTCCCTCACTTTCCTCCTAAACGCCAGGGCTCCTGCGAGGCTCGGTTCTCTCCTAAATCAAAGCCGCAAACCTCCCATCTCCTGCCTCACTCCCGCCCCCAGCCGCAGCCCCAGCTCATTCACACCAGAGCAGCCCACGGAGTGGAGGTGCACGCATACCCCTCACACCGCGAGGCGTCTTGCCTCGCTCTTGTCCTCTGGAGAGGCGCTGGACAGACGGGCAGCCCTGGGAGAGCGCGCAGATGGGAAGCTCATTAGAGACCTGAGCTGCAGAGGCAGAGGGACCCGCGGAGACCCACACGTGGCAGGCGTTTGGGGGTATTCACAGGTTGCCTGGAAACCAGAGCCCAAATACCAAACAGGAAGCCCCGGGAGAGAGAGGCTGAAATATTTGAGCAGAGAGAGGGTGAGGCTGCTCGCCAGGCCCCGTGAGCAGCTCCAGTCCTTTCTCCCTCCAGCCTCAGCTCTCACAGCCCCTGCCCCCACCGCACTGTGCACCTCGCAGAAATGGAGGCAGGCTGCACACGCACACAGACTCAGGCACGCGCGCACACGCAACTAACGCTCCAATAGAAGCGTCTCTCACCTGCAGGTTCCCTGCGGCTGCCGTGGCTGCCTGCACAGGGCACCGGTGCACTGATTCCCCTGCGTCCCCGGGGCGAGGCTGGGTGTGCCTGGGCACCCGGGGAGCCCCGAGCAGGAGGCTTGAATGACCTCCACCCTGGGAGCCCTCCCTGGAATGGACCGTGGCGTCTTGTTCCAGGGCACGTGCAGGCCTGCCCACACAAGTTCCCCTCAGTAGCTCCTCTGGGTCCCTGCCCCTCACACCCTTGTCGGAGTCTCTCTCGGTCACTCCAAACCCACACAGAGGCCCTGCTTCCCACTGGAGACCTCCGGGGTCCTGGGCTCACCGTCCCTGCACACCCTGCACCTGTGCCCTAGATCACCTGGAGGTGTGTGTGGCATGAACGTCAAGGTTAGATGTTGCTTTCCATCGCCGGCTGGAGTTGGGGCAACTCTAGCCTAGCCTTTGTCAGTGTCTTCATCTAGAAAAACTTGAGCAATTCTTTCTTCTCCAGGTCTCCCACGCGGGTGCAGGGGCCCAAGGACTTGGGCCATCTTCCACTGCTCTCCCAGGACATAGCAGAGAGCTGGATCGGAAGTGGATAAGCCAGGACTCGAACCAGCACCCACATGGATGCTGGCACTGCGGGCGGTGGCCCCAACCACCATGCCACAGTGCTGGCCCCATTTTTTTTTTTTTAAGATTTATTTATTTGAAAGGGAGAGTTAGAGAGAGAGGAAGATACAGAGAAAAAAAAACAGAGACAGAGAGACAGAGATCTAACCACTGTCCACTACCCAAATGCCTGCAGTGGCTGCGTCTAGGCCAGGAGCCTGGAACTTGATGCAGGTCTCCCACACGGGTGCAGGGACTCAAGGACTTGGGCCATCTTCCACTGCTTTCCCAGGCACATCAGCAGGGAGCTGGATCAGAAGTGGAGCAGCTGGGACTCGAACCAGTGCCAACATGGGATGGCAGCGTGGCAGGCAGCAGCTTAACCTGCTGTGCCACAATGTCAGCACCAAGATTTCATCACACTACCCAGAACAGCAGCTAATTTAAAACTTAGGAATTGGGGGCCTGTGTTGTAGCTTAGCAGGTTAAGCTGTGGCATCCCATATGGGAGCTGGTGTTTGTCCCAGCTGCTCCACTTCCAGTCCAGCTCCCTGCTGATGTTCCTGGGAAAGCAGTGGAAGATGGCCCACGTAGCTGGGCCCCTGAACCCACTTGGGAGACCCAGAGGATGCTCCCCATCCTGGCTTTGGCCTGGCCCAGTCCTGGCTCATGCGGCCATTTGGGAAGTGGACCAGAGGGTGGAAGATCTCTGTCTCTGCCTCTCTCTGTAACTCTGGTTTTCAAGTAAATAAATAAAATTTTTAAAAGATTAATTTATTTTATTTGAAAGTCAGAGTTACAGAGAGAGAGAAGGAGAGTCAGAGAGAGAGAAGGAGAGTCAGAGAGAGAGAAGGAGAGGCAGAGAGAGAGAGAGAGAGGGCTTCCATCCGCTGGTTCACTCCCCACATGGCCACAACAGCCAGAGCTGTGCCGATCCGAAGCCAGGAACTTCTTCTGGGTCTCCCACACAGATGCAGGGGCCCAAGGACTTGGACCATCTCCCACGGCTTTCCCAGGCCATAGCAGAGAGCTGGATTGGAAGTGGAGTATCTGGGACTCGAACCAGCACCCACATGGGATGCTGGCACTGCAGATAGCAGCTTTACCTGCTATACCACAGTGCCAGTCCCAGTAAATAAATCTTTAAAAAGAAATTTATAGGGACTGGCACTGTGGTGCAACAGGTAAAGCTGCCACCTGCGGTGCCGGCATCCTATATGGGTGCCTGATTGAGTCCCGACTGCTCCACTTCTGATCCAACTCCCTGCTATGGTCTGGGAAAGCAGTGGAAGATGGCCCAAGTCCTTGGGCCCCTGCACCCGCATGGGAGACCTGGAAGAAGCACCTGGCTCCTGGCTTCAGATCGGCCCAGCTCCGAGAGTTGTGGCCATCTGGGGAGTAAACCAGCAGATGCAAGACCTCTCTCTCTCTCTCTCTCTCTCTCTCTCTCTCTCTCTCTGCCTCTCCTTCTCTCTCTGTGTAACTCTTTCAAGTAAATAAATAAATCTTAAAAGAGAGAGAGAGAGAGAGAGTACCCGGGTTTTCCTAAAAGCTCTGTTTTCAGAGGTGATGGTCCAAGCACGTGGGAGATACAGATTGGGTTCCAGGCTCTGGGTTACAGTTGTTGTGGACATCTGGGGAGAACCAGCAGATGGAAGATCTCTCGGTCTCTCTGCTTTTCAAATACATTTCCAAAAATAATATTTGAAACAAGAATGCAAGGACTAAAAGAGGCATTTATATGCCCGTTCCCAGCTGCTCATTCATAACCAAAAGGCAGAAGTAGCCAAGTGACTGTTGACAGAGGAATGACAGACAAAATGTGGTCCACACAGACGGTGGAATACTATCCAGCCTTCAAAAGGAAGGTTCCAACACACACTACAACGTGGATGGACCTGGAGGACATCATGTTGACTGAAACAGGCCAGTCACAAAAGGACAAGCACTGAGTGGCTCCACTTACACAAGACTGCCTCAGGAAGCTCACGGAGGGGCCAGCGCTGTGGCATAGTGGGCTAAACCTCCGCCTGCAGTGCCGGCATCCCATATGGGCGCCAGCTCAAGTCCCGGCTGCTCCTCTTTCAACTCCTTGCTATGACCTGGGAAGGCAGTGGAAGATGGCCCAAGTCCTTGGGCCCCTGCACCCGCGTGGGAGACCCAGAAGAAGCTCCTGGCTCCTGGTTCTCCAGGGAGACCCAGGCCTAGCCTGGATTTAAGGGGCGAGGACTACACAGGCCAGAATCCTGGGAGGTGGGAGTCGTTGGGGCCATTTCTGTAGATGGCTCTCGTGCTCAGCCTTCACGTCCTGGGGACTGTAACCTCCTCTCTTCTCCTACACCCAGCCGCTCCCTCTTCATGGGTGACTCACATTGTAGGGTGGCACAGCCCCGATCCCCTACCGATGAGCCCCTCCCCCTCCCTGTACTTCCTCCCCCACCTCTCAGTCACCAGAAGTCTCGTGTGCCTGGCATCCTAAACTCCTCCACTCGTCCACAGCCCCCTGTTTCCATCCTACTCAAGGCCACTGTGGCCCCAGTGTGGGCCACCACAAGCACCCCCTCCAGCCAGCTGCCCCCTTATGGACACTTTCACCCTCGGTGGGTTCAGCCCAAAAAGTGAAATGGAAAATTCTAGAAGTCAACAATTCGGAAGGTGTAAACGTTGTTTACTACAGTCTACCTTCTGGCTGTTCTATTTTCCTGTTGGTTATTAATCTCCACCATGCCTGCTGTGTAAACCTTAAGTACGTTCAGAGAAAAGTTGCATTTAACAATGGATTGCACCTGTGACGGCTGTCCCATAAGGTCCCCACGTTCGGTGATGGCACTGTGTTTAGGATAAGCACACGCTGTGATGTCCACACAACAATAAAATCACTTCGAGAGGCACTGCCCAGCACATGCCCGTCTTCCGTGACACACGTGTCACACACATGACTCTATGAGTGTACTTCTAAAAGTTCGTAGAAAAAACAAAATTAAAGGATAGGTTTACTTTGGAGCAAAAGTTTGAAACTCATGCACAGTTTTTCCATAACACATGTTTTCCATGAATCTTTTTAATTTTTAAAATATGCATGCATTTCAAATGGATGCCTGTCCTTCCCCAACTGGCAGGCGTGTGGGCGTGGCACACGGGTCACCGCCTCCCAGACGCCTTCCCTGCCTACTCGCGCTAAGGTGGCCCCCGGGAGGGCCCCACGTGAGGAGCCTGGGGTCTGTGGTCCCCTCACGGCTTCTCATCACTCCCGACCTCCCTATTGCGCGTGCCCGTCCCACCACTCGTCCTCTCCTGGTGCTGCCCTGCTGTGCACGCCTCAGACTGGAGCGATTCTCAGGGCGCCCCTCTCCCGGGGCTGAACGGGCACGGAGTGACCGACACCCGACTTCAAGATCAAGGCAATGCGACTGCCGCTGGAGGGTCGCCGTCTCGGCCAAGTCCCGGCATGGGGTCTTCCCCGGTGGGTCACGTGCAGCCAGGATTGGGACAGGGTTTCAGAGGCGCTGCAGGGTCCCCAGGGCCAGCGAAGCCGTGGCCACCAGGGACAGTCACAGCGCTCCTCCCTGGCTCCTCACGCAGGGGAGCTGGCATCAACAAGGTGTGGGCGCAGCCGGCCTCTCCTGGGCTCCAGGGGAGAAGGTGCGTCCCCGCCTCTCCCGCAGCCCGGGCTCACGGCCCCACCCCATCTCCTAGGCCAGGGGTGGCCGCGTCTTCCGGTGCGCCCTCCTTGCTCCCCCCTTCAGGACCCTTGGGGTGACCCCCGGCCCCCGGGATGACCCCTGCTTTTCCAGGGCAGCTGATGAGGACCCCTATTTCCAGCTGCAGCTTCACGAATCGCGCGACCCCAGCCACGCACAGCACGTTCACCCGTGGATTCCGAGAAGCGAGATGCGGACGCCTCGGGGGACCCGCTCTGTCCACCCCAGTTTGGTCTGGAGGAAGAGTAGGGAGAAGCGTGAGTGAGGAAGGGGCGGACGCACTGCTAGGGGAAGGTGGCGATGGCCTTAGCCGCGGGCACCTGCACAGACAGGACGGCCAGTCCTGCCCACTCCCACTCAGATGAGCGACCACCGCTTTCCTTTCCCTGGCTCTGCTTTTTGAAATTAGCTCCCGGGGCGGGGGGGACTTCCGCCTCTTTTGCAGCTGTCATTTAACATACTTATCACCAAGGGTGGGCGTCTGAGCTGGCAGCGAAGGCACCTGTTAGGGTGCCCACGTCCCACCTTGGAGGACCTGGTGGACCCCAGCTCCTGACCCCAGCTTCCTGGGCATGTAGGCCCCGGGAGGTAGCAGTGATGGCTCAAGTAGTCGGGTTCCTGCCGCCCCTCAGGGAAGGCTGGGATTGAGCTCTGAGCTCGCAGCTTCAGCCCAGCATCGCGGGCATTGGGGGAGTGAACCGATGGGTGCAAGCACTGGCTCTTGGGAACACAGAGTGAGGACTCAGCCGCCCACACCAGTCTGGGGAGCAGGGCACCTCAGTGACAAAACGCGCCTGTCCCCCAGGGAGGGACGTACCCTGCCCTGTTCAGCTGGCTAAGAAGCATACCCAAGTAAGCACCTGGGACCTGCACAGACCACGCCCCGGCTCCGCAAGGCAGGAATCAAACTTCTAAGAATGGAAAAAGAGGTCGATCCCCAAACCAACAGAGGCAAACCTTGGCAAAGCCCTTTGCAGGGATGACTGCACGCTCAAGAGGGGAGCCCTTCCTGGGCGGGGCGGGGGGGGGGGCAGCTCCCCCTAGCATGAGCCGGGCCACCACTGGAGAATCGGTGGGAAGTTACAGCCCAGGAAGCTCCGGGCTGGAGCTGGGACCTCAGCAGCCCCGCGTTCTGCCCCCCGGCTCACAGGGGAGCAAGGTCCCCGGATGACGTCCGTCTGCTGGGTCTTCGCTGGCTGGGCAGGAGTTCTTGGAGAGCGTTTGTTATGGGGTGGGCTGGGGTCAGGGCGTAGAGGGTGGCGGTGGCCTGGCCTTGTCACATTCAACACGAACGAGCCATACGATGAGGCCGGAGGCTCGTGGGTGACAGTGCAGCTTCCACGCCAGGCTGGGAGGGGACAAGGATGGCTCCCCAGCTGGATAATGGACCCCCAGCACCCAACCAGGCCTGTGAGGGGAGCTCAAGAAACACACCCCTCTCCCCACTGTGTGTCTCGGGTTAATGTCTTTGAAGTCACCATTTCCTCGGCCTGCAATGGGGAGAGTTAAGGGCTCCTTGCGGAAGGAGGGCCAGGGCCACTTTGTGACTTGCCATCCTGCAGGTGGGCGACGCCCCACGGGGTGCCGGGACTTTGGCGGCTCTCAGCGAGAGCCAGGTGAAACGGAGACCCTGCTGCCAAGGGTGGACACAAGAGCCCTGGGTGGGAAAGGAGCCATGTTGCTTTGACCTGCGTGTGGTTGGCTATGCCTGTCACTGCCTAGCTTATCCTGACCTACACAGGAGGCCCTCAGTAAATGTTTGTTGAGTGACTAGCCAATGAATCCTTGGGTCATCTTCGTAAAGAATCTGTACTAGTTACTGATACTGTATCATGTAGAATTACCACCGCAAGTGTTGCTGTCTGCGTGCCGTGCACTTAGAAGTTTTACATGCTCTTATTCACTCTCTCCATAACCCTAATTCTCTCCGCAGCTCTCCATAATCCCAGTGCTATCATTAGTCCCATTTTTCAGATAAGGGAACTGTTGCCTCGAGAAGTTCAGAGTTTACGTCACATCCACTGCACTCCACTTGACTTAAAAAAATTATTTGTGAGAAAAGAAAAAAAAAATCCTATGGAGGCAGCAGTTCAAGTCCCGGCTGCCCTGCTTCTGATCCAGCTCCCTGCTAATGCAGCTGGGAAAAAGCAGTGGAAGATGACCCAAGGGCTTGGGCCCCTGCACTCACATAGGAGTCCTGGATTGGAGCTCCTGGCTCCTGGCCTTGGCCTGGCCCAGTCCGGGGCTGTTGTGGCCATTTGGGGAGTGAACCAATGGATGGAAGATTGACATCTATTTCACCCTGTCTCTAATTCTGCCTTTCAAATAAATTTTTTTTTAAAAGAAAGAAACAAAGAGGGAGGGAGGGAGAAGGAGGAGAAAAGAGAGGAAGACAGAAACAGCGAGATGCCATTTGCCAGTTCGCTTCCCAGGGCTGGGCCGGGCAGAACCAGGAGCTGAGAGCTCAGCTCAGGTCTCGCACGTGGGTGGCAGGGACCCCACTACTTGGGCCGTCACCTGCTGCCTCCCAGGGTCTGCATCAGCAGGGAGCGGGAGTCAGGAATTAAACCCAGGCCCTCTGACGTGTGGGACGTGGGCATCTTCACTGTTAGGCTGCATGTTCCCTCCTCCATTTGACATTTAAACATTTTTTTAGAATTTACTTGACTCTTAACATTCTGGAGCTCACAGTGGGCAAGCAGCGCCCCCCAGAGCCCTGCCCCGGCGGTGTCTGCCACCCTCGGGTCCTCAGCGGCTCCACACTCAAGTCGCTGGGTGCGGAGCCAGCAGGAATGCGTGTTCCCGCGCCGGAGGGGCAGACCTGGGGGGCTCCGCATCTGCTCAGCAGCTCAGGATGCTCTGCGTGTTTTGGCTGCCAGCAAAGTTCCCCACAATGCTCTTTGGGGGAAAAACACCCCATCAGCAGCAGAGCCCCCAACCCCTACCCTCGCCCTTACATTGTTAAATCCTTGTGCATTCTTCGGGCAAATTCAATCCATATGCTTCCTGGTCTTTCGTACATTTGAAGTATTTCCTAGGGACTATCTGACTTCCAACCCACCCCCTTCTTTCCCTCTCCGTGTCTGCGGCCAGACCCGTCTCTCCCAACACTTTGGAAGCAGGAATTCGCATTCTGGCAACAGCAACGCTTGGGGGCAATGCTCAGGTTGCAGCTGAATGGCTCCGAGCCCCCCGGGGTGCTGATGGGCACCCCCCACGCCGCTGGGAGCCGTGATTGAGCCGGCACGCACCCCGTTCCTTCGGCACTACCCTTGGAGCAGCCGATGCAGCTTGCAGGACCGTGTCCTTATGTACTTGGAGTCCAGACAGCTGGACAACACGAAGATACACGAGCCTACTTCAAATGTTGCGTGGAAAACTGGACTAAAAAGATAAGCACAACATTTTAAACTGCAATGCATAGCTGCTTCTTCGGGCGCATTTTCCACGCACTTTTCGAAGTCTCCTGTGTGAAACTGGGTGAGGATTCATCCACATTTTGTGGGTGCACTGGCCAAAGCTCCACCCTGCTGGTGGCTCTTCCTGCAGGCTGCACAGGGGCTTCCAGCCAAGCCCCAGGAGGTAGAAATATTACCAACGCCCGACATGTGCGCAACACTTCATAGGTCTAAGCGTGCTGTCAGCAGCCAGTGTGGCAAGCCAGAAAACTTGGAGAGTTCATTGTCTTCGCTCCCCACCTTGGGGGCATCCTCACCACTTCTGAGCCTCAGTGGATTCATCTGGGAGGTGGGGACAATCGCATCTCCTGCCGCACAGGCCAGGCACTACTGCTGTCACACCTTGGAAGTGGAGCAGCCGGGACTTGAACCGGCGCCCATATAGGATGCCAGCACTGCAGGTGGCGGCTTTGCCTGCTATGCCACAGCGCCGGCCCCTTACATTTTTCTTTATTCATTTGAAAGGCAAAGACAAACAGAGAGAGAGGGAGAGAGAGAAATCTTTCATCTGCTGGTTTACTCCCCGAACGCCTGCGACAGCCAGGGCTGAGGGCTGGGTAGGGCTGAAGCTGGAGCCCAGAACCCAGTCTGGACCTCCTACATCGGCCGCAGGGACCCAGGTACTGGAACCATCACCTGCTGTCTTCTGGGGTGTGCATTAGCAGGGAGCTGGAAAAACCAGAACTTTGACCCAAACCCAGGCACTCTGACACCGGGTGTAGATGGCCCACAGCTCAACTGTTGAGTCAAAACACCTGCACTCCTAAAAAGCAAAGGGAGGGGGGTGTGGCCAGCACTGTGGCATAGTGGGTAAAGCCACTGCCTGCAGTTCTGGCATCCCACATGGGCGCTGGTTCGAGTCCTGGCTGCTCCTCTTCCCATCCAGCTCTCTGCTATGGCCTGGGAAAGCAGTGGAAGATGGCCCACGTCCTTGGGCCCCTGTACCCAAGTGGGAGACCCGGAAGAAGATCCTGGCCCAGCTCCAGCCATTGCGGCCATCTGGAGTGTGAACCAGCAGATGGAAGACCTCTCTGCCTCTGCCTCTCTGTGACTGCCTTTCAAATAAATAAATAAATAAATATCTTTATTAAAAAAAAAAGCAAAGGGACAGTGTCACTCTCTGCTTCATCTCTCCTGGGTGTTTCCACATGTGGGTCCCAGAACTCTGGAGGCTGGGGCCCATTTCTCTTTTTTAAAATTTTATTTAAGTTACCCAAGTGTCATGTATTTCATATATACAGATTGAGGAACATAGTGATTCTTTTTCTCCTACCCTCCCTCCCACCCACACTCCAACCCTTCTCCCTTTCATGTTCCCCACTCTTCATTTTTACCAACATCTATTTTCAGTTTACTTAATGATTGGATAGCTAACCCCACACTAAGTAAATACATCACCCTTTCATGATGAGAACCTTAAGCAAACTGGGTACAGAAGGAACATTCCTCAACACAATCAAGGCAATTCGTGACAAACCTATGGCCAGCATCCTGCTGAATGGGGAAAAGCTGGAGGCACTCCCACGGAGATCCAGAACCAGACAAGGATGCCTACTCTCACCACTGCTATGTATATATCCTGGAAGTTTTAGCCAGAGCCATTAGGCAAGAAAAAGAAACCAATGGATACAAATTGGGAAGGACGAAGTCAAACTATCCCTATCTGCAGATGACATGATCTATATATATACCGGATCCAAAAGATTCCACCAAGAGACCATTGGAACTCATGAAAGAGTTTGGTCAAGTGGCCGGAAATAAAATCAACACAGAAAAATCAGTAGTCTTTGTACACTCAGACAATGCCATGGCTGAGAAAGAGCTTTTAAGATCAGTCCCATTCACAATAGCTCCAAAAAGAATTAAGTACCTTGGAATAAATTTAACCAAGGACATCAAAGTTCTCTATGATGAAAATTACAAAGCACTAAATAAAGAAATAGAAGGTATTAAAAATGAAAAAAATATTTAATGTTCGGATTGGAAGAATCAACATCATCAAAAAGTCCATATTACCAAAAGCAATTGATAGATTCAATGTGATCCCCGAATAGCTAAAGCAATCTTGTATAAGGAAAACAAAGCCGGAGGCATCACAATACCTGATTTCAAGACGTACTACAGGGCAGTTATAACCAAGACAGCCTGGTACTGGCACAAAAACAGACGTGTAGACCAACGGAACAGGATAGAAACTCAAGAAATCAATCCGCGCATATACAACCAACCAGTGTTTGACAAGGAGACTGGCGCCCACTTCCAGCACATGCTGGGGGCAGAGAGGGCATAGGGCGGGGCTTGGGCTGTTGTCCCAAACAGAGTCCCCATTGAGAGGCCTTGCAGGAAGGCTGTCCTGAGCACTCAGCAGGCACCCCCAGGGCGCACGGGGTGGCCCAGCGCAGAGCCCACGGAGCGCCACCGCCCGCGACGCCTCAGCGGCCGTGTGCAGGAGCAGCCCGGGGTCCCTTCCTCGGCTCCAGGAAGCACTTGGCCAAGGCCACCTCTGTGGCCAGCAGCCGGAAGGCGGCGCGACGGAGGGAGGAGCCCACACTCCCGCCCATGAGCACGAGCGGACACGCCCCCTCCCGCTTGTCCCGTGGCCGTGACTCAGGCTCAGGGGAAGCTGGGTCACCAGGAAAGGGTCAAAGCCCTGAGCACAGCACCCGAGGCGGGCTGGGTCCCCGCCTGCCCTGGCCACCGTAGCCTCCTGGGTCTGCTGCCCGCTGCCCTCCCTCCTGCCCCCACCCTCAGGAAGAGGACCAGTGCGGCCCCCCATGGGCTCCAACTCTGCTGATGGTCTTTCCTGCAGTGTTCAAATGTCCCCTCCCCTCAAGAGGCCAACACAGCCCCAGCAGCTACACCTGGTCCCGGCTAAGCAGGGCCCGGGTCCAGCCCATCTCCTCCCCGACGGCCGATGCGGGTGGAAAACACGTCTAAAAAGGAATTGGTACCTGGGGAGGGTGAGGGATCACCCATGGTCACCCAGTCCTCATACCCAGACCCAACCCGGGTGCCCCGAACCTGCACCGCTCCTGCCCTCCTGGCTTCCTGGGGCTGCTGCCGAGAGACCACAGCCACACACGGCCCCGGAGTCTGTCTTCAGCCAGCACGCCGCTCTCCCTGGGGCCGACAGAGCAGGAGGCACCCAACGGGCATTGCTACAGCTGGGCCCATCTGCCCGTTTGCACCAGCTTCAGCTTTGCTGGCTACCCTGGGAGACACTGGCTGTTCCGGGCTCTGAGTCCCCGGGGTTCACAGGTGCCTCTTTTTTGAGCAGAAAGCAAAGTCGGCCTGACCCCAGGTTGCAGCCACAGCCGGTGCCTTGCAAGCCTGCTGGGGAGGTGGCCCAGGTGAGATGTGCTCTTGTTGTATGTTCAGATCACCTGGGGAGTGGTGGTAACCACAAGGCCCTGGCTTCGCCCACCCCCGTCAGTAGTCTCAGCACCTCCAGGGGCAGGACTCCAGACTGTTTAAAACTCCCCAGGGTGACCCCAGTGTGCTGCCACATTTGAAAAAAAAAAAAAAAAAAGAGATCTAGGGAATTTTTACAGAAACTCACGTGCCCCAGCCTCAGAGCAATGAAGCCGGGCCGTGGCCTGTGCCTGGGCCTCCTCTTGTTTGCCTGGGAGAGGTCTCCAGGTGACCCTACGGGGCTCTGATGAGCCCGGAGCCCGCACAGTGCCGACAGGGAGTCTGCAGCTCAGACAGCGCGAGGTGCTCCCCTGAGCCGCCAGCTCGCAGCCTCGCATTCCATTTCTGGAGGCTGTGGAATGCCCTTGACGTTGTCAGAGAGTGCTGGCGTGGTGACTGGTCCACTCCCCTTGACCTTAATCACACCCAAAGGTCAGAGCGGTACAGGAAGATCTCGCCCAGTTCTGTGGGAGCAGACGCAGGGTTCCTGTGACAGACGCCGACACTGATGGTGATAATGAAATATGAACCGGTCCTGGGTGTGTGACGGGGGATGGTGTGGAGCTGGGAGAAAGAACAAACACTCCAGGGCCGGTGCTGTGGCGCAGTGGGTGAAAGCCCTGGCTTGCAGTGCCAGCATCCCATATGGGCACCAGTTCTAGTCCCGGCTGCTCCACTTCCCACCCAGCTCTCTGCTATGGCCTGAGAAAGCAGTAGAAGATGGCCCAAGTCCTTGGGCCCCTGCACCCACATGGGAGACCTGGAAGAAGCTCTTAGCTCCTGGCCCCAGATCAGCGCAGCTCTGGCCGTTGCGGCCATCTGGGGAGGGAACCAGCGGATGGAAGACATCTCTGTCTCTACCTCTCTCTGTAACTCTTTCAGATAAATAAAATCAATCTAAAAAACAACAACAAAAAAACGCTCCTAGGAATTTTCTGGAATGCATACACTCTGGGCTGCCCTGCAACCCTCCAGGGTTTCTCTGTCCCTTGTCCAGATCCACAGGGCTCTCTCTGTCCCTCCCGGCGTGGGCTCCGTGGGAGCATCAGAGACTGGGACACGCGCTGCCGGGTTCCCTCCCCACTCCCCAACAACTAGTGCTGGAAACCAGCTCTGCTGAGGGACTGCCCAGCGTGGGCCGACAGCCTTATCTCCTCTCCATCCTCAGGACACTGCAGCGGGGGAACCGTAAGTACCCACTTCACAGATGAGAAGTCTAAGGCTTGGGGAGACTGATCGCCCGCTCCAGGGCACCTGGGTAGAAAGTGCTGGCGCTGGGACCTACACTGAGGCTGTGTCTTCTTCCTGGAGCACCCTGAGCCCCGGCACGGGTCTCACCCAGGGCACGTCTGTCACCTCGGAACCCTTTTTCCTCTGTCAGAATCCTCTGCCCTTAGCAGACCCCACGGACACACAAGGGCCTTCCTAGCCCACACCGGGGCGCCTTGCTCGAGCCCCAGGAACCGGGTGCCCGTGTAGCTGGCCCATGGGCAGAGCCTAGAAGGTGGTGGTTTCTAAGGGCCCCTGAAACCTGGGTGCCCCCGCCCTTGGGGACAGTCCCAGGCGCTGGGGCAGCAGAGACCTGCGTGTGCTAGTCTGCCTGCCCACGCCTCGCCTCCAGGCGTCTCCTCTCCTGTTTCAAGTCTGCCCAGGAAACTTCTTCCAGAGCCCAACAGGCAAACCCTGATTGTCTTCACGCGCACTTACTTGGAGTGGGTTTTAATTTGGAAGGACACTCGTCTTCCCAACTTTACAATAACACTACAGGAATGTAAAGGGCAAACACGCAGGCCATCAAGCCTACCTGCTCTTGGTGCACAGTCCGTCCATTTACCCACACTGCTCTCTGATCTTCAGCCAGAGGAACACACACTGTTTCACTTAGTTCTACCCGCAGCATTTATAAACAAGTGTGTGTTCTGCTTTTACTTAGAACAAGCGCATACATGTTTCCATTGTCTTGTCTTCAAGTCAGCCTGTTCTGCCATCTGGGGAATCCATCATGTATGTGTGTGTGTGTGTGTGTGTGCTGTAAATTCTTCCCGAGAGCTGAAGACTGAGGTCGTCTTGGAAACCGCCGAGCGATGCGCACCCTGGGGCAGACATTGCTCTTTGTTTCGGGGTGTTTCTTCAGGTGTGCCTTGGAGACACAGAGAGGCCCCAACTGTAGAGGAGCAGCGGGCCTGGGGGGCGGGTGGGAGGCAGGGAAAGAGAAGGTGTCACCTCTCCTCTCCCAGTTTCCCCTGTGCGGGCCCAGCTCACAGGAGGGTTCCCCGCCCCCATCCACTGGCCAGCTGAGCCCCAGGCCCTGCACCGTCTGTGCTCTACAAACCCGGCCCTCGTCCCTACCTAGACTGATCGGGGCTCAGCAGCCGTGGGCTTAGAGCTGAGGCAGGCAGACCAGGGACGTGTGTCTATGTGCGCTGAAGGGTACTCTGCAGTGTCCGGGTGGAATGTACTAAGTACAGTGGTGCTAGCTTACACCTAAGGGATGAGCACGCATGCTGGACGCCGCGGGCTTTGCACACGGGGGGGCCCGAGACGCGCGGAGGACGCACGCGCTCTCCAGGTGTGGGCAGGTGCTGAGCACAGGTGTCAGCCGTGCGTTTGCACATCCTCGTGAGGAAGGAAGAAGACTTGGTCTCAGTTACGCCTTGTCAGCAACCTCAGGAAGCAGACGGAACTCCAGGCCCTGCTGCACCTTACACCCTGCCCGGGCTGGAGGAGGGGCCAGGGTGGCTGGAGGGTGGTGAAGGGACAGTGAGGCGACAGGCACAGGGCTAAGGCTCCTTGGTTTGCGCTCGGCGCTGCGCTCCTCCTTTTGCGCAAGACGCTGTTGGAAGGCAGGCCCTGGGCCGCCGCACTCCATCTCCAGGGTGGGTGAGGCTGTGGGCTGGAAGCAGCGGAGCCCACGCTTAACTCAGGGGTGCGCGGGGTGCCGGTCACGCGGTGCAATGGGTAGGGCAACCGCAGCAGGTGAGGAAGCCGGGCTCACGCCGGCAGGGGGCGTTCGCGAGGGCCCCCTGGCGGGAGGAGACAGAACTCACCAGGTTGGGTTCCTGCTGGGGACAGGTGAGGAGCAGGCTGGGACCAGGGCCCCTGGCCGAGCCCTCCGCCTGGGATGAGCCTTTTCCAGATTTTTCTCTGGCCCAGGCCAGGGAACAGTGAGGGCGCTGATTGCATTTGGCACTTGCTTGCAACCAGGAACGAGGGGAAAATAACTCAACACTGGATTAGGTAAACAACAGAGATCCAAATGCCATGTCCAGACCGGGAGTGAAAACAGGCCGAGTGGCGCCCGGCTCAGTTCCAGCGGCGCCCCTCGGGGAGCAGAGAAGCCGCAGGAGCGGCCTGGCTGAGGTCTGGGGGCTGGTGATTGTGCAGATGAGCCCGTGGCACCACCAGGATGGCCACGGGGGAGGTGCTGGTGCCCTTTTCTGTTCCTCGCCTCTGCAGTCCATCCACAGGCGCCTGGGCCCACCAGGGCTTGCTTTGTCCCTTGTTCCAGCTCTCCAGCACCCTGCTACGTTGCTCTGCAGGTCAGTCCCCTCTCTGGATCCCAGCCTCCTGCTCATTTTGTTTGGAACTCTGGTGTTAAGTCAAAGCACCGGGGATTCCTGGCGGCCACTCAGACAAGATGAGAATTAGGAAAACAGAAGAGGCTCCAAGTCTTCCCGAGTGTTGAAGCAAACAGCCCATGCTGCTGGCGGCCTGTAGGGAACTGCCTGACCACAGGCCGCCCGGAGCCACCTGCCTGGGCTTGCCTGCGGCGCACGTGACAAGTGCCAGGCCCCACAGTCCACTTGCTGCTGGCTCTTTCCATCTGAATGGAAACACCTCCCACCCAACAGGTCGGAGCCTCACTCAGCCCAGGCCCCTCGCGTGTCTGCAGCCCCAGTGCCACTGGGACCAGACACAGGGCACGCACCAGACCCTCCCTGGCCCCACAGCCTCCTCCATTCCGAGGAGGCTCCCGTTCCCAACAAGAGTTGCAGCCAACTCTCCCGTGGTCTTCCCGTCTTAGTCCTGTGGGTTCACAAAACCCCCTGAGACCCAGCAGCCACCAGGACACCCCCACCCCATCCAAAATACACAGTTGACCCTGTGGCCCACCGGCTCTTCCCTTAGAAGGCACGCTGGAGAAAATGGCTGCAACCAAACCATCAACAGCAGCGCCTCTGTTTGTTTCTTCTTACTTACCTGGGAGGTGCAGAGTGAGCGCTTATCCACTGGTTCACTCCCTAATGCTTGAAATGCTGGGGCTGGGCCAGGCTGAAGTCAGGAGCCAGGAACGGAATCCAGGTCTCCTACGTGGGTGGCAGGGACGCAACTACTCGAGCCGTCACCTGCTGCCTCCCAGGGTGTGCAGTGGCAGGGAGCTGGAACTGGGAGCAGAGCCAGACCCAGGGCTGTGGCAACCCGAGGGGTGTCTCAGCCACGGCACTGGGCGTTCCTGGGCAGCGTCTTCCTGGTGGCACGGCTCTGTCAGTCAGCAAAGCTCTGTCCGGTTCCTTGTCCTTGCAGGGAGACTGTGGGGGAACTGTGTTCGTGGATGACTGTTTATGACAGCCGAGGGCTCACAGCTGTGAGAGAGGTGGGTGGGAGCCACAAGGCACGTGTGTTGAGCAGTACAAACACAGAGCCTTGGAAACATATATTTTTCTGTTTCTGTCACCACCGAGGTAGCACCTTTGTCACCATCTCCCATGTTCCCGCCCCCCCCCCCCCAGGCTCCCATCGTCCCCTGGGCTGTGGTCTTGAACACTGTTCTGTACTAAAGGGAGGGAGGAGTCCTTGGAGGGTGGAGGAGTCCGGCTTTGAGACAGGGAAAATCCAGGATGGGTCTGGAACATCTTGTCATCGCCAGAAAGACAAGAACGTGTTCAAAAATGTTGGGGGCAGCAGCATGAGGATGGGGGAGCCAAACCACGGGGCCCCTGGGCCAAGCCTGGAGGCTTTGGTCATTAACTGGGACAGGCTGAGCCAAAGAAAGACCATGGATTCGTTATAATACTTTGAAACCTTTATACAGAGAAGTGGCTGAGATGAAAAGGAGTAGGAATATAATTGCATGTGTTACTTTGTATTTTTTAAAAAAGATTTATTTCTTTGTTTGAAAGGCAGAATTACAGAGAGGCAGAGACAGAGGCAGAAAGAGAGAGAGAGAGGTCTTCTATCTGCTGGTTCACTCCCCAAATAGTCACAATGGCCAGAGCTGGGCCAATCCGAAGCCAGGGGTCTGGAGCTTCTTCCATATCTCCCACGTGGGTGCAGGGGCCCAAGAGCTTGGGCCATTCTTCTACTGCTTTCCCAGGCTATAGCAGAGAGCTGGACGGGAAGAGGAGCAGCCGGGTCTTGAACCAGCGCCCATAAAGGATGCTGATACTGCAGGCGGCAGCTTTACCGGCTACGCCACAGCGCCGGCCCCAATTTATAATGACTTTTAGAAGCAGAGCATTTTATATAAGCAGATCTTTTATTTCTCCTATTGATTATGTAACTGCTTTAAAAATCTTCATTTATTTCAGAGGCGAGAGAGAAGGAGAAAAGGAGAGAGGAGAGAGGATGCAAGTTGAGTTGGGCACACACGTGACCCCCGGGTCCAGGAGGGACCCTGCTGTTCCTGTGGCCCTAGAGCAGGGCACTAACCACGCAGACGGAGTGAGGAGCCTGCCTCACGGTCCCAGCAAATGCAGCATCAAGGACACACACACACACGCCTTGTGCGTGGGAACAGCCCGGGCCATTCGTCACAGTGGCAGGGTAACAGGTTGCGTGGCGTCGGCGGCATGGGATGTGAGCACATCTCATTTCAGGGACACTCAGTGTGGCAAAGCCCAAGCCCTTCCTGAGAGATGGACTTGAGAAGTCTTAGGGAAGCCAGAAAGTTCCAGGAGGAAAGGAAGCTCCACCTATTCGAGTCACCTTGGACTTGGCCATCGTCTCCTGACTCCGAGCCAACTGCTGAGCCCCTCAGAGGCTGCATCCCTGGTTGTTTGCGGTGGTTCTTTTCTTGTGGTCCTGCCAAGACTACTAAAGACGCTGGGAAGGTAAACACAGTACTTGGTAAAATCACTGAAATCCTGGGAGGTGTTAAAATTGGCACCTCCGGAAGGTGTGGAATTTAGGATAAGAAACAGAGAAAACCTCCATCTTACCACTTTCATAACTGGTGTTGGCGCGAGGGTACTAAACAGCTTGGGAATCGAGATTTTGGGGTTTTGTGTGTTTAATGCATTTAGAGTATTTAAGAGGAACTGCCATTTATGAATTTAATTCAATGTTTGGAGGTGTTTCGTTCAAGTTTGCAGTCAGTGTGAAATGTGGAAACCGAATGTGCTCAATGCATGCATTTTTAATAGATTGCATTTCAGAGCAGCTCCAGGTTTACAGCGAAACAGAGAATACGGAGTTCCTCTGAAGGCCCCGCCCCGCATCCTCCCAACCTCGTCCACTGTCAACTTCCCGGATCTCAGGGGCTCCCATCATCCCCTGGGCCCTGCTTTCTTTACATGAGGGCTCTTGGTGCTTTGTGTCCCATAGGCTTGGACTCATGTGGAATGACGGGAATCCACCAGCACAGCACGGTCCAGGGGAGACGCCCTGCCCTAAAAATCCTTGGAGCCCCTCCTGTTCCGCCCCCCCCCCCAGCTCTTCACTGTCTCCATGCTTCTGCCCTTGCTGGAATGTCACAGAGTTGAAACCATATGGTGTTTACCGTTTAGACTGGCTTTTTCCACTTAGTTGTGTGCATTTAAGTTTCTTCTGTCTTTTCATGTGTTGAGAGCTCATTTCTTTGTTTTTTTCAAAGACTCATTTATTTGAAAGACAGAGCTACAGAGAGGCAGAGGTACAAAGAGAGGAGAGAAAGGGACAGGTGTCTTCCAACCGCTGGTTCACTCCCCAAATGGCCACAATGGCTGGAGCTAGGGCAGTCTAAAACCAGGAGCCAGGAGCTTCTTCTGGGTCTCCCACGCAGGTGCAGGGGCCCAAGGACCTGGGCCATCTTCCACTGCTTTCCCAGGCCACAGCAGAGAGCTGGATCGGAGGTGGAACAGCCAGGACTCAAATTGTCACCCATATGGGATGCTGGCTCTGCAGGCGGCGGCTTTACCCGCTACGCCGCAGCGCTGGCCTTGAGAGTTCATTTTATTCTAGCATGGAGTACTGGCCCACGTCTGGCTGCACCAGAGTTTATTTTTCTACCCAGCTGCGGGACACCCTCCTGAGGGTCTCCCGGCGCTGACAATCACACATAGGCTGCTATGGACATCTCCGTCTAGGTTTCCCTAAGTTTCCCGTTCACTGGGCTGAAACACCAGGAGCCAGATGGCCGGATCCTCTGGTAAGAGTACGTTCAGCTGGATAAGCAGCTGCCACACTGTCTTCCCACGTGGTGGCACCATGGTGCATTCCCACCATCCAGGAGCGAGAGTCCCTGCTGCTCCACGTTCTCCCCAGCACTTGCTGTTGGCTTTGGGCCATTCTGCTCAGTGCGTCATGCTATGGGTTTGCTTTAAATGACTTTTCGATGTATGAGCTGTGATGGTGGTCTGTGCGAGGTTTAGCCTAACGAGTGACGATTGTCACAGATTCACGAGACGAAGAAATGGGTGTGGAAGCTGGTGCAAACAGTAGCTGAGATTCCTCTCCATAACCAAGGTCTTTCAGACCAGAAAGAACCACCCGTGGCCTTGGACGCACACAGAACAGTGCGGGATGGGGTGGGGGGCGGGGAAGGGCTGGGAGGGGCAACTTCTCCTTGCTGGTAGAAGAGAGGGATTCCGAGGGGCACGTTAAGGGGACAGAGGGCCCCTCGAGGTTGGAGTCCGCTGGGGATGAAGCCACATGGCAGAAGGCCCGAGCCCAGGGTGGTGGGAGCGGCCGAGGGGCAGTTCACCGTCTTGCCGTGATGGGCGTGGCCTTCTGCAGTTCACAGGTTGGGCATCCACAGGTGCCTCCCGGGGGGTGGTTGCTGTGGATCTCCCAGAAAAGAGACTGAGCTACACAGCCGTGCCCGCGAGGCGAGGGACGAGGGGCAGGTGAGCGGGGCTGAGCCCGCTGGCGGCAGCGGGAAGTCAGCTCCTGACAGTGGCTCTGTTCTAGCAAGGCCTGCGCGGGGAACTCTGGGACAGCGAAGGCGCTGATGGCCGATGGCACCCATCTGCTGCCAGCTGGCACGCTCTTACACTCTGCTGAGCTCGGTGTTAGACCAGGGGCAGATTGAAATCCACCGCAACGGGAGGGGTGTGTGCACCTGAAGCAGTTTGCCACCGACCTTACAAATCAGCTCCCGCACAGCCCCTGCCCACAGCCACTTGGCCAGCAGGGGTCAGACCACGGCTGTATGGGACCCTTTGTCACCTGGCCTCTCCTGGGGAGGGTCCACTCCTGGGCTGCTGCCGGCACAGAGGCCCTTGGCACGCTGTCCCCTCCACGGTGAGGCGGGCCTGCAGTCACTCACGTCCCACTCGGAAGAGCCGTGGGCGGCTGCAGAACTCGGCTTCAAGGACAGGCTGGGGCAGGTGGTGCCTTCTTTGAAATCAGAGTGGACGTCGCCCAGGGTGAGGCGAGACGAGGCGAGGGACAGCAAGGCTGGGGCCTTGTGACCGGGACAGAAGACAGCAGCACAGAGAGAATTTGCCTGCTGGGCGCTGGGGCCTGCGGCTTCACTCCCGGGCAGGAGCTCTGGCCTCCGGCCACCTCTGCTGGACAGAGGACCGGAGCCTGCAGCGAGCGCTGGTCCCCAGGCCCCCGGGCTGGCTCCCAGGTGTCAGTGCGCCAGGCCCAGGCCTCAGCTGCCCTCGCAGCCAGGGCCACTTTTCCGTCTTGTCAGCAGAACTAGAAATGGTGACTTGAACAAAGAAAGTTAAATTCAGGGCTCCAGAGGGCAGAGCCGCTCTGGGAGCTTTTACAAGGCTCTCTCTTCCTCAGAGGTGGTTTGAAAGGCATTCCTGGGGCAGGCATTCAGCCCGGAGGCTTAGGTAGTCATCTGGTATACCTGCATCCCTACCTGGGTGTCAGCTCTGCTTCCGCACCTTGGGAAGGCAGCAGATGGGGGCTCAGGTGGCTGGGTGCTGGCCACCCACGGGAGATCAGGGTGGAGCTCCAGGCTCCTGGCTTCCACCTGACTGTTGCAGGCATTTGAGGAGTGAACTAGTCGATGGGAGATCTCTCTCTCTCTGTCTCTCTCTCTCTCTCTCTGGCTTTCAAATAAAATGGAAACAACTAGAAATGAAAATAAACCACAGTCCTGCCCTCACCCCACAATTCTCATTGGGGTACAGGGTGAGAAAGAGGAGGAACAACCAGGCCCCTGCACACCCCCCTCCCTCCCCGCAGGGAGGCGTGGCCGCCGGGCAGGTGGGCCACGGTGTCTCAGTCCCAGAGCATAAACCCCCTTTTCTCTGCGCTGGTTCTCAGGGCCGTTGAACAATTCCTGATGGCGGTGATGGTGACCTCGTCCCAGCATGCAGCGCGCACGCCGGAAGGCTGGAGCCGCGCCGGGGAAGACTGCCCACCCCGGCTGTCCTCGCCCTGCAGAGCCTCACCTCTCTGGTTTCACATTTTCCTCAGCACGGCCAAGAGACGCTTTTCCTGGAAAGCCTAGCACCTGTTTTCCAGAACCTTCGTTGTCCAAACCAGCTACCCTTGCCGATAGCAACTGCTGTCTGCCTGGGAAGCCCTCCAAGGGTGGTGGACTTGGTACCGGGCGCAAACCAAGACTCCTGGCCAGGGCCAGGCTCGGTGGCCAGGAGAGAGCCAGGAGGACGGCCGTGCAGCCGGCTTGCTGGAGGGGCCGGGCGCTGCGAGACCGTGTGGGAGCTCCTCTCTGGCTCCCTGTCATTTTGTCACTCTAGCCCGAGAAGCTCAACCCTCACCTCGTTTTCTGAGCCTTCTCCCTCACCTACCACTAGACTAGTCCGCAGTCCTGCCACCTCCATGGAAGGAAGGCCTGGCCCCCACGCGGAAGTACACACACAAAGAACCAGCGAACGAATGAGGGAGTGAACTCCCTTTGTGACCTGTGGACGCGAGCTGCTCCCCCGGGGCTGGCCCTGGGCTCCAGCTGCACACAGCCGCTGGGTGCTGTGTGGGTCAGGTACTGTGCTCAGCCACGCGTGGGCACCACCCTGTTTAGTCTCAACACGCGAGCGAGGCAGGCGAGTGTTCGTACTCTTCCCACTGCTCTGTGGGTAGCAAAGAGAGGCTTAGAAATGTATGGAGCTGGCCACATGGCTCGCACTTGGCGGGGCTGGGATGTCAACTTGAATCTCTGAGACTCGGCGGGCAAGCCCACCTTCCTGTGACTTGTCACTTCAGTCTGACTGTGAAGCTCAAAGTTTAACTCTGTAGTGGTCTCCAGGACATTCACAACCCTTGCAGTGTCAGGCCCCCTGGGAGACAGTTGGAAACACCACCCCCAAGAAATGTCTATCCATGCAGTATGAAACGGCTAAAACTTAACGTAAAGTTTGCCAGCTGTCGCCACACCCTGAATTCCTGCCCTGTTCTCTCTCTCTCTTAAAGATTTGTTCTTTTGAAAGTCAGAATTGCAGAGAGAATCTTCCATCTGCTGGTTCACTCTCCAGATGGCTGCAATGGCCAGGGGCTGGGCTAGGCCAAAGCCAGGAGCCAAGAGCTTCATCTAGGCCTCCCATGTGGGCGCAGGGGCCCAAACACTTGGCCCATCTTCTGCTGCCTTCCCAGGCCATTAGCAAGGAGCTGGAAGGGGAGATGAGCTGCCAGGATTTGAACTGGCGTCCCATGGCCTCGCCAGGCGGCAGCTTTTCCCACTTTGTCACAGCGCCGGCCCCCTGCCCTGTTAACCCCTTCGTCCTGTGTTCCCCCCACGTCCGCACTGTACCTGGGAAGTGTTGTGTTCTGTACCTGAGATCGAGGTGTTGGGAGTCAAAGCCAGGAGAGATCAGCCGTCTCACACGGCTGAGCCACATGGCCACTTGAACAGCCTGTGCTGTGACATCCCTCCTGCCCTACCTGGACAACGCCTCTCTGGCTTGGAGTGAACCAAAGCACCAGGTGAGGCCGACTCCAAGGTGCAGGGCCCCGGGCTCCACCCTAGAGGAGCGTCTGGGAGCGCGAGGGGGAGCAGGCGGAGTCCCTGCCTCAGTTTCCCTCGCGGGCTCAGCAGGCAGGTGGCTCTGCGTCCCTGCTGACCGTCTCCTGGGAAGGCTCCCCTGGCAGCCCTGGCCTCCCAGGCTTGATTAAAGTGGAAGGGATTAGTGAGTGAATAATTTCCTCCAGGGAGGTGCAAGCCACACGCTTGCTTCCCGTCTCCGACTCGCTGATTGCAGAACACGGTGCAGCTTGGCTTAACCCAAGCCGAGCTGTGCCTTTCACTTGGGATCTCCAGCTTCGAAAGCATGACTGGAAAACGGGCACAGGCCAGGCCTGCAGCCGCTGGCAGCCTCCCGGCACAGACACTGGGTGCGGCCCAGGGGAGGCAGCCTGTGGGGGAAGTGAGGTGGGGGCGGGGAGGGGGAGACACTCAGGCTGGCGTGGACTTGCGGCTGAGGCAGCCACCCCCTCTGCCCTCCCCAGATGGCCTGCACCCTTCTTTTTAATATTTATTTTATTTACTTGAAAGGCAGAGTTACAGAGAGAGGTAGAATCAGAGAGAAAGAAGTCTTCCTTCAGCTGGTTCACTCCCCAAATGATTGCAACGGCCAGAGCTGAGCTGATCCGAAGCCAGGAGCCAGGAACTTCCTCCGGGTCTCCCACGCGGGTGCAGAGGCCCAAGGACTTGGCCATCTTCTACTGCTTTCCCAGGCCATAGCAGAGAGCTGGATCAGAAGTGGAGCAGCCGGGACTAGAACCAGCACCCATATGGGATGCCGGCACTGCAAGCCAGGGCTTTAACCGCTGGGCCACAGCACCTGGGTGCCGGGATGACACTGCACAAGGGGCACAAGATCTAACTCCAAACACAAAGAGAAGGTTTTGAAAACTCATGGAGAGTTACATATGGGGCAGGGAACATCTTTAAAAAGTTCACAGAAATCAGATATGTGGGGAGCAATCCGGACTAGACTAAGTTACTCGAATTAGGACTTATTCTATGCATCTGCTCTCCCACAATGTGGCGTTGGGAGAGAAGTAAACAGCTTCCGCACAGCTGCCTCCAGTTCAACTGATAGACTGTAGGACTTGCTCCTGATTGGAGGAGAGCAGCGTACTCGGCGTGTGGGCAGCCGAGTTGGGATTGGCGGAGAAGGACTATAAAGGAGGAGAGAGACGGCATGCACCAGGAAGATCTATGGGGAACATCTAAGGGAACCCGTGCAGCCCCCAGAAAGCCGGCCGGCGGTGTGCCGCTCCCCTGCGGAAGTGGGGAATGCGGCCAGGGGGAACTGCCCTTCCACGGAGGTGGAAGGGATAGTAGCCAACCCGGGAAGAACCAGCAGCAAACCCGGGGAGGGCCGAGCAGACGAAAGAACAGCGCAGGGTCCTGTGTTGTTCCTCCACGAAGAGGGGGAGCGACATAATGGTGCCGTGACTCGGATAGGAAACCTAGTTCGGATAGGAAACCTGACTCGGATAGGAAACTTAGGAGGGAAGAAACGGGAAGAACTGGGAAATTACCGGAGAGAGAGACTAGCAAACAGCCTAGGGAAAAGCCGGACGAAAAAGGAGCCGGAAGAAGCTATTGAAAGCCTAGGCATAGACTCGGATTCGGACTACGGGGGGAAGCTGGGAGGAATCTCTAAGGTCGAAAGCGAAAGTGAAAGCTAGAACAAACAGACTCGGACGCGGACTGTGGGGAGAGGCCAGGAGAAATGAGGGAGGAATATTGTTGGAAGAAAACTTAGGGAAACATACCGGGTAGAGAAAACTGTTAGGGAAATTGAAGCCGCGGGGAGCAGGCCGAGGCGGAAACGAAAGCCACTTTGGGATTCTCAAGTTAGCCCGGGAATAGGGGGCGAAAAGTTGAAACCAGAAGCTGAGACGTAAGCCAGATTGGGATCCGTCTGATTAGCCCGGGGAGCAAAGGACGGGAAGCCAAACCGTGGGGCGGAGACGTACGCTGGGTTGAATTCGCCAGGCTAGCCCGGGGAACTTGGATTGAATGCTAGTGGTGGAGACGCAAGCTACGCTGTGTTACTCGCGGAAGCCGCCGCGTGCAGAGAGAGCACGGGGCGTGAGTAGATAGGGAACGCTGGCGTAGGCCGTGGTTCAGACGCGAAAGGGTTAAGCGTGGAGACCGCGGAGCGCGCAAAGCCGAGCCGCGCAAAGCCGGGAAGCTGCGCAGATGAGAGAGGCGCGCGGGCTGAAGTGGCGCAGAGCCGGGAACCCGCCGGCGGGGCGAGGTGCCGGAAAGCTGCAGGGATAAGAGAAACAGAAGTTTAGAAGTAAAAGAGAAATAGGAATGTTGGCAGACAGAAGTAAAATGGGAGAAATAGAAATGCCCGGAGATAGAGAAATAGAGAAAAATAAGGCCTCCCCTCAACATGCCAATTAGAAGGCTTGGATTCGGTCTGCCCGATTAGTGAGGCGGTGAGCACCTGGGCGGCTAGCCGCAGGTCACCGAAGACAGGCACGAATTAACATCAGTAAAGCTTCCCCACAATGCAACAATTAGGAGGCTTGGATTCGGTCTGCCTGATTTAAGGCGGTAAGCGCCAGCAAAGCTCGACCAGAGTATGAGCTGCAGGTCACCGAAGATAGGCACGAACCAACACTAATAAGTCTCCCCCACAATACGGCAATGAGAAGGCTTGGATTCGGTTTGCCTGATAGGTTTTGTAAACACCTGCAGGCAGTTCTAGCAGAGCAGAGTATGCGCTGCAGGGCACCGAACACAGGCACGCATCAGCGCCTAAAAACCTCCTCACAACATGGCGAAGAGAGGACCCGGATTCGGTTTGCCTGATGGATAGGACTTGTAAGAGCCTGTGGCAACTCTAGTGTGTGCCGCGGGACACCGAAGACAGGCGCGTATCAACGCTAAAAAATAAAAAGAAAGGGGGATCTGTGGGGAGCAATCCGGACTAGACTAAGTTACTCGAATTAGGACTTATTCTATGCATCTGCTCTCCCACAATGTGGCGTTGGGAGAGAAGTAAACAGCTTCCGCACAGCTGCCTCCAGTTCAACTGATAGACTGTAGGACTTGCTCCTGATTGGAGGAGAGCAGCGTACTCGGCGTGTGGGCAGCCGAGTTGGGATTGGCGGAGAAGGACTATAAAGGAGGAGAGAGACGGCATGCACCAGGAAGATCTATGGGGAACATCTAAGGGAACCCGTGCAGCCCCCAGAAAGCCGGCCGGCGGTGTGCCGCTCCCCTGCGGAAGTGGGGAATGCGGCCAGGGGGAACTGCCCTTCCACGGAGGTGGAAGGGATAGTAGCCAACCCGGGAAGAACCAGCAGCAAACCCGGGGAGGGCCGAGCAGACGAAAGAACAGCGCAGGGTCCTGTGTTGTTCCTCCACGAAGAGGGGGAGCGACAAGATATTATAAAAAAAATTATGCATGATGCAAACTTTTTTTGCCCCCACATGAATATCTTTTGACTCAAATTTTTCCCATGAACCTTTGTAGCTCCCCCCAGACATGCAAAGAACCCATATTTTCCATTTACTCCTGATGCTCAGGGAAGTCAAAAGGCCAAAGGGAGATGGACAGACAGACAGGAAGCCACGCTAGACAGACAAGCGCCAACACACTGGTGTCGCGGAGCAGGGCACGGAAAGAGAGGGTGGAGGTGGCGGCCCCTGGGCCTCCTGAGCTGCCGGAGTTAACCTTGGGTGGGCAGACAGGGCTGTTTGGGGGCCTCCAGCTGCTCTGTGTGGGCCAGGGACCAAGAGACCAGGCAGGGTGGCCCCATGGAGGGCCTTGTGAGCCACGCCAGCTGCTCAGAGTATGTTCTGGAAGTCCCGGGAAGGTTTTCAAGGGGGTGGGTGGTGGAGCAGGTTTTTGGCACAGGGATCACCATGGAGGCCGGGTGCCCCATGTGGTGGTGAGGAGCTGCCTCCATGGACAGGCGGCAGGGCACGGGAGGCCCAGACAGAGGGGCAGTGGGAGCGGCACCGTGTAAGCAGCGTGGAAGGGGCTGCACGTAGGGACTTGGCAACAGCCAGCTAAAGGGGTTCAGAGGATGGGCAGCCAGGATGCCTGCCACGGGCGATAGGTGAGGATCTGTGCCAACCCTGGAACTGGGGGGACGCAGGAGGAAAATCAGAGCACAGAGGAAGAGGGGGAGCTCTGTTTTGGGTCTCCCCAACTTCTTCTTCTTCTTCTTCTTTTTTTTTTTTTTTGACAGGCAGAGTGGTCAGTGAGAGAGAGACAGAGAGAAAGGTCTTCCTTTGCCATTGGTTCACCCTTCAATGGCCGCCGTGGCTGGCGCGCTGTGGCCAGCGCACCGTGCTGATCCGATGGCAGGAGCCAGGTGCTTTTCCTGGTCTCCCATGGGGTGCAGGGCCCAAGCACTTGGGCCATCCTCCACTGCACTCCCGGGCCACAGCAGAGAGCTGGCCTGGAAGAGGGGCAACCGGGACAGAATCCGGCGCCCCGACAGGGACTAGAACCCGGTGTGCCGGCGCCGCAAGGTGGAGGATTAGCCTAGTGAGCTGCGGCGCCGGCTCTAATGCTTTTCTCCTTTGTACCAATAATCTGTTTCTTGACAACTGGCTGTGTTACAAAAGGAGGAGGAAGAAAAGAAAGGAAGAAGGAAGACTGATTTCACGACACACAGAAAGGCCCATAAGTGAATAAAAATTCCTCTTAATTCTGTTACTAGTCTGCTAGTCAGTTCATACATTGGGGAATGATCTTTTGAATCCTTTTTCTGAGTGTGCAACCTCTTTAAATAAAATCAGGAGTGGAGCGCCGTGTCGCTGAACTGCTGGTGCTCAGCTGTCCACATCATGACTGGCGATCGCTGGCAGCTGGGGCCCAGCCATGGGATACTTTGATGTTTGTGTTGGCTTCGGTCCCAGGCTCTGGCTCATAACTGTCTCCCCAAGGCAGGCCATGGAAACTAAACTTTCTCTTCCCCAAGGCAAGACCCAGACATCCGCAGCGTCCCTGCCCCTCCCTGACGCCCTAGAGATCCTAAGACCCCCACGTGAGAAGGGATCCTGCCCCCTGCCCGGGAGGAAGGAGAGCTGGGGAGTGTGGACAGAGGCCTGCTACGCAAGGAGGCCTCTAAAATCCCAAACAGGACGGTGTCTGGAGTTTCCGGGGCAGCGGAGCACGTGGAGGTTCCCAGAGCGGGGTGGGCGCAGAGAAGGCACGGAAGCTCCGTGTCCCTTCCTCCATGCTTGTCCCGTGTCTCTGCATCGGCATCCTTTGTGGCTGTCCTCTATCCTAAGCCAGTGAACTGGCTGAGCGGCTTGAACCCGTCACGCGGGAGAGTGGCACGAGTCGGTAGGAGAGAGGGAGTCGGAGCTGGAGCTGGTGTGTCCGGCACAGCCACAGCCACAGCCACAGCCACAGCCACAGTGTGGCTACTCTCTCTACCTGGAGAGTCCACTGGGCTGGCAGGGTTGGGCGCCAGCTCCCTACACGATGAGGTGGTCCAAGAAGACTCCAGAAAGTTTGTGGAAAGATGGGCTTAAAGGACATTTATTTTGGTGCAAAAACTTGTGAAATCCACCAATAGGTTTTTCATAATGCGTATTTTCATGAACTTTTTAAAGGAACCCTACTATGGATGGATTTTGATTTTTTTTTTGGACCAAAATAAACTTATTTTTTAGTTCCATCTTACATGAACTTCTTTTTTTTTTTTTAATTTGACAGGGGCGGGGGAGAGCAAGTGTCACCTCAAAGCCTGGAGCCCAGACCTCAATCCAGGTCTCCCACGTGGGTAGCTGGGCCCCAAGCTTGAGCCATCACCTACCACCTCCCGGGGTGCACATTGGCAGGAAGCTGGAAGAGGAGCAGAGCTGGGACCCTGAACCCAGGCTCTCCAGTAGGGGCTGGGGGTGTCCCGCGCAGTATCTTAACTGCTGTGCCAAACACCTGTGTCCCCGTGAACTCCTGGAAGACCCCTCCTACAAGGAGGGAGCCCAGCAGCCTCCAGGTTGGTTCTGAGCTCGCCCCGAAGGCTGCAACAAGAATCCAAGATCTGGGTGCTGACGCGGCTCAGCGACCAAGTCAGGGTGCAAGGGGTGGAGGGAGGGACAGGTGCATTTTCGGGTGTCGGCTCCAGCCCTGCCTGGACGCCTGGCAGTGGTGAGGGACGGCGGGGAGCTGCGCTGGAGCGCAGACCGGCACATTCACAGCCCAACGCTCAGGCATTCCTGGCCGTGCCGAGAATGCGAGAATGCGGCCGGTCATGGCCAGGTTCACAGGTTCACACCGGGCACTACTTGAGAAGCGGGGCTCCTGGCACCGACCTCCACCGTCTCAGAGAAAGAAAAGGCGGCGAGGCGCACTGGGTGCCTTCGATTCGCATCAGGGCTTCGGGGCCAAGCCCTGTAAGCACACATGGCTGCCAAATCTCACTCTAAATATACCCGGTGACCTCACGTCTTCTGTGTGAAGGGATCAGGAACTGCATCCCGAGCTTTCGTGGGAGTAGCAGGCAGTCTCGGCCACTCGGGGTCACCGCAGGCATGTTGCGCACACGTAATGGTGGTGGCGGGGGGGGGGGGGCTCCGCGTGTTCCCGGATCCCAGCAGCAAGCCCCCCCACCCCGACTCCCAGCCTGGGGAGGGGCCTCCTCCCAGGAGAGGGCAGCGAGGCGAGGCTGGAGGGAGCAGCACGCCCTCGGAGGTGATGACCCTCTCGACGCTGGCCCCCGCGTCCTTCCCCGAGCATCGCATCTGTTTCTCGTTTGCTCTCTGGCGACGCGGTCCGCATCTCAGCCTCTGAAGGGGGAGGCTGGAAAGTTTTCGGAAAGCCCTTTTAGGTGAAGCCCCAGCAAAGGGCAAGTGGAGCTTTGTTCCTTTTATGGGCAGATTGCAAAGGGAGAGAGGGAGACAGACAGGGAGGGAGGGACACGGAGGAGACCTGAGCGGGACAAAAAGTCCATGCGAAGCTGGAGCCCCCCTGAGTGGCCCCGGGGGTGGGGGGCGGATGACCCCGCCTCCCTGGAGCCTGCCCTCTCCCTGAGCAGCTCTGGCCTCTGCCCCGTGCGTGCATCCGTCAAACAGCGGGGTAGCTTGGACAGATGACGAATACCTTGGCTGGCTCCTACTTGAAAAGGCAGAGGGGCGGGGAGTGACTCTAAAGGAACCAGGCCCTGGCTGCAGACGCGGCCAGAATTTAGTGTTCCTGGAGCTGGCCCCAGCTGCTCCGGCTGCAGCTGCCAGGGGAGTCTTCCCTGGGGGCGGCCCCAGCTCCCCCCGCTCCGGAGGAGGAAAACGCTTTGGTGTCTGTCAAGAACATTATTCAAAAATTCTTGGACATATCCAAGGCCTTGCTGTGAGCCGGAGACAGGGGGCTAAGGGAGGCTTTGCTGGGTGGGGCTGTGCCCCCGGGCCAGATCTGAATGCCGCTGTGTGTGTGTGTGTGTGTGTGCGTGAACGCACGTGCAAGCATGTGCATGTGAGTGTGTCAACACGTGTGCATGCATGTGCACGTGTGTGCAAGTTGTGTGCATGGGGCCTGTGTTGCAGGACAGCTCTGTTTTGAGTACATCGGCAGCGTTGAGGCTCCGGGACCTGCTCAGTGCTGGAGTAAGAAGTGACCCCCTTTCTCGGCTCCCTGCCTGTGTCTCTCAGGACCCTGGGCGATGACTGGCAAAGAGCCCGCTCTGCCCCCTCCAACCAGGCAGCGAAAGCTGGGTGCCAGGGGCAGCGGCCTGCCCCTCTGCTGTGGGGCGCTCCCAAGGCGCCGCGCAGTCGTGATGCACTTGGACCTGGGTGAGGCTTCAGGGAGCTGCCACCCAGGGATTCTTGGTGGTGTTTTTCCTTGCTCCGCTGCAGACAGGAGAGACAGGAGAGTGGGGGAGGGCCCTCGCGCCCCCTGGGGAGGGCTCTCTGGCGGGGCCGCCTCCTGCCACACGTCATTCCTGTTAGAATCTTCTCTCCAGTCTCCACCACCACCTCGGCACTCAGGAGCGTTTTTTAATTGACGTTTTCCCTCTCTCTCTCTTTTTAATTAAAGGAAGCAGCACGGCAGGGCCCCTCTGCAAGAGGATGGCCATGCCCACGGCCTCCCTCCCTCCCTCCCTCCCTCCGGCCCCAGCGGCGGCTGCCTGGCGGAGCAATTAGCAGTCCTCAGGGCAGGGCCGGCTCCCAACGTCAGCGCCCCACCCAGGGGTTTCCTGTCACCAAAGCCACACTCACGCTGATCCATTTTTCATTAGGAGAAAATAAAACTCACGAGTGACATCAGCTGAAAAATGTTCTTTGAGAGCAAGTTATTTCCATTTAAAGCGAAGCGCATGACAGCTGGTGACTTCTAATGGAAAGTAGAATTCGCTGGGCTGAGCTACTATCAAACCACTTGAGGATGTGTGTTTTTAATTTTCCCTTTTGGAGGGAGGCAGCGCTTCACAGTCCAGCGGAGCGGATGAGGAATGGAAAGTTCTGGGCTTGCCTCTAACCGTGGCCTGAGAGAGACCCTGGGCCGTCCTCAGCACACGCAGGCCCCCGGGGCCAAGCACGGTGATCTGCTTGACCATCTGCTTGAAGCCCGTTTAACGAACCCAACTCTGGCCCGCGGTTCAGTTGGGCTGCACACCAGAACAACTGCCTGTACCCAGAGTCGCCATCCGCTCCCCACTTCCTGAAAACATCTGAAGGAATGCGGGGGGCATTTGCGGTGGACTGGATGTGCCCCCGTCCCGTGTGCTGCTTGCAGAGTGGGACTCTGGGCGGTGATGAGGTTTGCATGAGGTCACGGAGCTAGGGCCGCCGCAGCTGGATTCGTGTCCTTAGAAGAGGAGGAAACCAGGGCTTCTCTCCCTAAGCACCACATGAGGACACAGGCAGAAGTCGGCTGTCTGCATGCCAGGAAGCAAACCCCTCCAAGAACAGGATCTGCTGGGATCCTGGGCTTGGACTTGCCAGCCCCAGGACTGAGAAATGAAATGTGCACCCACTCTGCCCGATCTAGGGTGATTAACCGCAGCAGCCCCGGCTGGCTGAGAAGTTTTCAGTAGGTACAGGGTCGAGCTGCCACGTCATGGGGGGGAGCCGGAGAGAGGGACGGTGGGGGCCCAGCAGTGCGTGTCTGGCTGGTGGACGCTGGGATTCTCTATCCTGCTAGAATCCAGAATGTATGCGTTGTTTGCTGTTGGCAGCAGGGAAGGGTCAAAGGGTACCAGGCTTGGACGGGGCAAGGTCTAACCATGCTCAGGATCTGGGGAGAGCACTGGGCACAGCGGGGAAGATGCCGTCTGGGACAGCTGCGTCCCAGAGTGGAGTCCTGGCTCCGCTGCTAACGTGCACCCTGAGGACGGCAGGTGACGACTCAAGGAGTTGCGTCCCTGCCACCTGTGTGGGAGACCTGGCCCAGGCCTTGCTGCTGTGAATCAGCAGATGAAAGATCTCTGTCTGTCGCTGTCTCTCTGCCCTTAAAATGGGTAAAAGCTGAGCTGCACATCTGCAGGTGTGAGGTTTTGCAAGTGCGTTGCTGAGGATTTCACGGTTTGCCTCATCAAGGGGAGATCATCTCTACTGTATCAGAAGACTGTTCCGTGAGTTATCGGAAGAACGGCATTTGAGAAGTTAAGTGGAGAGGCAGGAACGATCCTGAGAGCCCAGAAATCGGGAGCTGAAGAGCGAGAACGGAGCCCGGGCTTACCCCCGTGTCAGGGGAGTGCGGCCGAAGGCGCTCTGGCACCTCCACGTGCCGGGCCACCTGCCCTCAGCACCTGTGCCCGATCAGCGATTTCCTGAATGCTAATTCGGTGGCAGCCAGCAGAGAGGTGTGCCCTGGACAGCAGCTGGCAGATGCGCAGCTGGCGCTCGGCCTCCCCGTCAGTGGACGCTGTGGGCCAGGTGGGCGGGAGTGCTGGCCGTGGGGCCCGGCAAGCCTCGCGTGCACTGAGCACGGGAGTTTCTGAAGCCTGAAAGTTAAGGGCCTCGTGTGGACCCGGCTCGGCCTGGCGAGGCCGCGGGACCCAGAGGCTCCACGCCCACAGCGGCCGTGTTCTCACTGGCTGGCCACTTGCTCCGCGTGTACTTTGTCTTTCCCACCCAGCCGCTGCCTGCCGTTGCTCCTCTCTCGGATGGCGAGACTGTCTGCAGCTGGGCCCTGCCCGCCTCCTTCATCCATGAACCGTACAGGACCCCGACCACAGGGACCCCCGGTAAGTGGGGTGGCTTTGCCTCGAGACATCAGAGGTGCTGAGAAGCGCAAGGACGACTACTCATCTTCCTTGGAGCCCAGCTGTAAATGCTCGGTTGAGCCCGGAACCGAAGCGTCCGCGGCTGTCCTCCGTCTCCTGTCTGTGCGGCCCGCATTCCCACTCACCCCGTCCTCCGCTCGCCATCAAACAGGATACCAGGGGCAGGTGTGTGGCCGGGCGGTTAAGATGCTGGCTGGAGAGCTGGAGCGTAGTCTCTGCCTCTGCCCGATTCCGAAGCGGCAATGATGGCTCACGTGGCTGAATCCCCGCCACCTGCCTGGGAGACCTGGATCGGGTTCCCCACCTCCTGCTGCAGCCTCTACCCAGCCTTAGCTGTCGTGGGCATTTAGAGAGTGAACTAGCACATGGGAGCTTCCTCTGTCTCTCAAATAAATACTCTTTAAAAAATAAAATGTGGGGCCAGCGCCGTGGTGCAGTAGGTTAATCCTCTGCCTGCAGTGCCGGCATCCCATATGGGCACTGGTTCGAGTCCTGGCTGCTCCACTTCCGATCCAGATCTCTGCTATGGCCTGGGAAAGCAGCAGAAGATGGCCCAAGTCCTTGGGCCCTGCATGGGAGACCCGGAAGAAGCTCCTGGCTCCTGGCTTTGGATAGGCACAACTCTGGCCGTTGCGGCCATTTGGGGAGTGAACCAGCGGATGGAAGACCTCTCTCTCTGTCTCTTTCACTGTCTGTAACTCTACCTCTCAAATAAATAAATAAATAAATAAAATCTTTACAAAAATGTTATTTGGGGTGGATTAGAGCTTGCAGTATTTACATTTATTCCAACTTAAATAGTTACAGGTAATTATTATAGCCCAAACATCATTATGGTAAACCTCTCATTCTTCCTATACCAAAACAGGAAAAAACAACAACAGAAAACAACAACAACAAAAACCTAACTTGAGAGTCACGGTCACAGCAGTGGTGGGCTTACCAGGAGGCCTCGGGAGCAGCCTGGAGCAGGGGCGTGCAGGAACCCTGGGACTTCAGGCGCTTGTACAGGGGGCAGAATGCGGGCTGCAATGCTGGCTACACGTTTGTAAAACTCCATTGCACAACTCCATTTCCCATGGCAACAACCGGCACCTCACGGGACTGCCACTGGGCTCAGATGACCCGGGAGGGGCCTTCACCACGTTCCTGGAAAAGTGGGATTCAGAGGTAAGTGTATTCCTGTGCAAACGATTTTGAAGCCCGTGCGTACTTCCCACATGAGACACATTTTCCATGAGCTTTTTGAAGACTGCCAGTATGTCCCGCGCACAGCACACTGGTGCGGACAGGCATGGATGAGAGCTGGCTTCTGCTCTCTTACAGCGCCCGGGCACAGGAGGATGCAATGAGGGCCCTGCCAGGACTCCCAGGATGTGGCCTTGAGGGCAAGGGTCCACCCCCCACTGCCATCCAGGGCTCCTGCTGTCGCCCCACTGCCGCACACCAGCGTGTCAACACAGAGGCAGGAAAGTCTGCACGCCGTGTCATTCAACAAGCGAGCATGACGTCATCCTTCCCGGTCAGCACGGGACAACTCGGTGCCTTCCGTTAGTGAGCGGCCAGGTCCACCTCCCGTGAGCCAGAGCCCCGGGGAAACCCCACTTCCAGCCGCTGGCTCTCACCTGCAGCTGCCGCCCGCGTCTGATGTCTCACAGAATAGCAGCCTCATGGCGGGCTCGCCCCCAGAAAGCATGGCCGCTGTGGGTTCCAGCTGACCGGGGAGCAGACCATGCATGCTGGGGGCTCGTGTCTGCCCAGTGGTCGCTGGAGCCACTTCCTGTGTGTTGGGTCATCCATGCTGTGTCTCTTATACCTGCCAGCAACCTGCAGAAGGAGGGATCGTGTCATGCCAGTGAAGTACAGGTGACGAGGAGCTGAGTGATGTGGGCAACTGAACATGAGGGTACAGAGGGTGAGGGTCGCCCTTTCTTTAGAAGAGTCACCCACTGTGCTGCCAGCAGGGGCCAAGGCGTCCCCTGCCAGGGCGGTACAACCCAAGCTACCAGCCATGCTGCCTGGCAGCGGCAGGGCTCCTGGGCACACAGCAGAGGGGGGCATTCTTCCTCCACAGTCCCTCTCACTCCTTCCTGTCCTTGCTCCCACACTGGCACGGGCCTCTGTGCCTTGGACCGTAACTGATAGGACAGACATGGGACTCACTCAAGCCCCTCGCCGCCTAACACGTGTCCTTCTCCAGGCCCGATTATATATCCACACAGCCCCAAACCCATAAGGAGCAAGGTTCACATCCCAACTGCAAAGACCCCCTGCCGCCCCATCAGGGACTGGCCCAACCTGCATGCCCAGAGTAGCCCAAAGACCTTGCCCGCGAGGTGGCAGCGCACAACACCGCCACTGTGAGTGTGTCGGGTGCACCTGTACAGAACACACAGCCTGGTGCCAACTAAAGTGCCCATGGGCCGAGGGGGAACCCCCACAACCCCCCACCCAATAAAACCCCTTCCCGCCCAGCTGCCTCTCACTGAGCAGCCGGGGGAGCCCCTGCCGGCAGCGCTGCCTGCGTCCTGCTCCAGCAGGAGCCCCAGGACGCCCAGCCTGGGCGGACCGCTTGACAATTTTCATTGCACAGCTCTTCCTGCCTGGTCTCCCGCCCGCCGCCTCCACCCCCTGTTGTACTGAGCTACGTGGCTCCAGCCTGCATCGGCCCTGCTTCTTCTCACCACACACCCTTCTCAGTCCCCGCGGGGTACATGCACTTCCTGCTGCTCCTAAATCCCACACCACCCCCCATCCATCTCTCCCATGCAGCCCGCCTGCCGCGGCCTCTCCATTCCCCTGCACACACTTGCCTAGCGTTCCTGGGCTAGTGCGTGCAGGCGGCACAGCTCAGCAAACCTAGAGGCTTCCGCCAAGAACCAGACACAGCATGTGCCAGGCCTGAAGGTGGGGAGCGTGAGGGTCTGGCACAGACAGTGGAGAGAAAAAAGTTACTGGTTCCAGTCCAGTCCTGGCTGCTCCACTTCCAATCCAGCTCCCTGCTAATGCGCCTGGGAAAGCAGCAGAAGATGGTCCAAGTGCTTGGGCCCCTGCACCCACGTAGGAGACCTGGAAGAAGCTTCTGGCTCCTGGCTTTGGATCAGACCAGCTCCGGCCATAGTGGTGACTTGGAGAGTGAACCAACAAATGGAAGCTCTGTCTCTCTCTCTCTCTTTTCAAATAAATAACTTTTTTAAAAAAGTGAAAAATGCTAGTAACACAGTGACAGGGCACACATTTCTTCAGCTAGAAACTATTACTAGTAAGGATAATTAAAACAGGAGTCGCTGACCTGTTCTTTCTTTGAGTTACATAATACATCAAGGATTTGCCCAGCTCTCTTGCTTTTAGCTCTGGGCGCCCACACTGGAAGCTATAGCACTAAGAGCCAGTCTCCACTGGAACTGAGACACAGACCAGAGTTCAAATCCTGGCTCCACCTCCTTACTGGGTGACTGCCGGCAAATTCCTAAACCTCTCTGAATGTCCCTGTTGTGATTCAGGAAGAATTATCCCTGCCTCATAGAGTTGTTGGCAACGAAGGAGATCTTGTGTACAAAATGGGTATGAGCCAAGGGATCAGTGGCCACGGGAAGAATCAGACTGGCTACGTTTCACAAACACACAGAGAACCTAGAACGGCGTGTGTAGGGACACAGTGAGGGGACAGAAGGCAGAACCCGAGGGGACCCCCAGGGTAGCTGCTCACTAGCCTTGGCCTACCGTGGCAAGGGCAGGGACTGGGAGATGGGTGGTAGTCGTCGCCAGACAGAGCAGTGTGCCACCTCTTCCCAGTGGCCTTGGGGGCACGCAGCTGACTGCTTGCCAGGCACCAGGTCACTCTGGGCTGCTCAGCTCCACGCTTCTCCACTGGGTATGCCATGCCTCAGTCCAGAGCCCCTGACCTCCTGTCCCCCAGAAGCTGGCACGCCAGGATGTCAGCACACACTGGGCGTCACTGGACATTCCCAAGTGCATACTTTCTCCATGGCTAAGGGAGAGGCTGGGAGGAGGTCCCTGGCGCAGCTCCAAGCAGCAGCTTCAACTCTGCAAGAGGTGCAGGGGGTTACATTTTTGACAGCGGTTACACAGCCCGGGGCAGATGGAAGAACAACCCGTACAGAAGAGAACTTGACGTGCGTGAGACTCTGGGCTTTGTTTGGCAACTGTTTACCGGGTACCATAGTAGCGCGCCTCGCCCTGGTGTGCTGCGCAAGTGGCAGAGGGCGGAAGTGGCCTGGCTGAAGCCGAATCACTGGAAGACACAGCATGACAGAAGCAGAGCGGGAAGCCATTTGGCTTTAACCCTCCATGAGGGTCCAGCGCCTCCAAAGAAGCCAGGGCTGCTGTACAAACGCAGGACGGGGCCCCAGGGCGGGCAGAGGGGACAGCGGCTGAGGCTGGATGCACTGAGCCCACAGTGCAGGCAGGGGTCCTGTCTCCCCCAAGACTTCAGGCACCAGCAGGGCCTGGTGGAGCAGAGAGGAACTGAAGGAACCATTTCTAGCGGAGCTGCTGCCGACAGGGAGTCTCGGCACACGGCGGCTCAGCGCACTGGGGAGGCCGGGAGGGGCACCACCAGGCAGGGTGATGTGTCTCTGCCAGTGTCCCACAGTCTGGGTCAGGGGAACTCACCCTGATGGCCTGTGGAGACCCCATTTCAACCCCTCTTTAACTGAAAGAATAACATAAGGCATAATGTTTCTTTCCCTTATTTTAAGAACATCGATTGGTCCCACCTGGTTAAGTTCTAACGACGAACAGACTGGGGTGCACAAGCAGAAATCTTGTAAAGAGGCTTCCATTACAGCGCACGTTTTTGCAGCTATACTATTCCTTATCTGCTTACGTAAATTTCTTTTTCTTATGATTTATTTATTTGAAAGGGAGAGAGAGAGAGAAAGAGATCTTCTATCCACTGGGTCATTCCCCAAATGGCTACAATGGCCAGGACGGGGCCAGACCAAAGCCAAGTCTGGAGCTCCATCTGGGTCTCCCAGGTGGGTGGGGGTCCAAGCACTTGGGCCTTCTTCTGTTGCTCTCCCAGGCCATTAGCAGGGAGCCGGATCAGAAGTGGAGCAGCCGGGACTCGAACCGGCGCCCACAACGCTGGCCCCGTCTCTTTACTAAGCAGTGGCTCTTCTGGGGCTGGAGTTTTTCTCTCCAGCATTCCTCTCTGCCCTCTGAGCACAGCTCTGCTCTCGGGTCAGCTTCCCTCTCTGTCATTCCAGGGGAGCCTCGGCTCCAGGCATCCACAACAGGGCGCCTGGGTCAAGGAAGGCGCTGGGGTTGAAGGTGAACTAGGGAGCCAATGGCCTGGCCTAAGGCATTTGAACACAAATCAACTTTTCCCTGCTGCTTCTCGATGTTTTGTTATTGTTGCCGAGGGGGAGTGAGGGGGAGATCCTTTGAGAGTCACCAGTGCCTTGCAGGGGGGTGAGATGCTGTGACTGCTGGGGTTGGGTGGGCTGCCCCAGTCAGCCCAAGGCGGGGGTGAAGACCATTTGGGGCACGCCACACCTTCAGCTGCTGCAGGCTCTGCCTTCCCAGCCCCCCAAGAGCTGAGGAGGGGTCTCCTGAAAGTGCACCTCTGTCTGCATGGTGGGTGCGACGCCCACTCACACTGGCAGGGCCCGACGTGGAGTGCTCATGGGTTAGGAGGGATCCTCACCCAGTTTCTCATTTCCGGTGTTGTCCAAGTGTGCAGCCCCACCCAAAGCATCACCATCCCCTGGGACCTGCTAGAAAAGGAAGCTCTGAGGCCCCGCCCCAGGTCCACGGCTGGGGATCCTGGTGTCCCTGATGTGTGACAGCCGCTGTGCCACCCTTCGGTCTCTGTAATGCTTAGAGGGGCACAAACACTGGCTCTCAACCTGGGTGACTCACTCAGGTCACCTGGGGAGCTTGCCAAAAATGACTAATGGCTGGAGCCCACCCTGGCCTGAGTGGTCTGGTGGGAACCCCAGGTGACTCTAGATTGCAGCCAAGGTGGGAACCATTGGTCTAAAGAAATTTCGAAGGCAGGCATTTGGCCTAGAAGTTCAGCTGCCAGTTAGGATGTCCAGGTCCCATTCTGCAGTACCTGGGTTTGATGCCTGCCTCTGGCTTCCATTCTCAGCTTCTCACAGATCCTGGGGGACAGCACTGATGGCTGAAATGATTGGGTTCCTGCCACCCACACGGGAGGCCTGGATTGAGCTCCGGGCTTCAGCTCCCCTGGCCACTGCGGGCATTTGGAGAGTGAACCAGCGGATGGAAGTGCACTTTCTCCTCTCATAAACAGGAAGGGAGACAACTATACTGCAAATGAAGGACTAAGTAGAAGTACAGAAGTGACACACACTCTCTTTTCCTTCAGTGCACCACCGAAGGTCCTCACGATGCCGTGGGCCACGACCACCCGCCCTGTGTCACGAGAACAAGCTGTGCCCAGAGTCTCGAGTCTGCTGGGGCGTCCCTGAGGCCAAGGTCCCCATCTTTGATCCAGGCCAGAAGGCAGAAGGGGCTGAGTTCCCACTGTGTGGTCAGCCGAGGACGAGCCGCTTCCTCTGAGGCCCTGGGCACTGCCTGCATTTGTGCCGCCAAGTACACGGCACCAAGCTGTGGCTACGATGGCTTTTGTATCCGAGTGTGGCTCCACCCCGTCCGCGTCCTTGGCGTCCACCAGATGTTGTTCTGTGCCGGTGCTGCGAGGCTCTGGATGGGTACAGGGGCACTTTCGGAAACTTCCAGGGAGGGCACCGTGGCCAGGGTTCACCTTGGCCAAGGCTTCATGTCCATCCTCACTCAGCTGCAGAACGGGGAGCATGTTCAAGTTCTCTGATTGCCTGAGAATCCAGGGTGGGGTCACCAAGTTTCGTGTGTATGAATTTGAAGACTCAGAAGCGGCTTGTCCCAGATGACTGCGGGGTCAAGCACATCCCCGGCTGGGCTCCCCTGGACAAGTGGTGAGCCCCTCACTCCTGAGGGCCCGATCCCTAGTCACATAACCAATAATAAATACTGTTTCTGTTAGGAAAAGAAAGAAACTGAGACACACATGCTGACAAAGAGTAAAAGAAAAGGCTTCTAGGAAAGATTAGATTCTAAAAACAGAAGTATAAAGAAAGAGCGATTATTTGGGTTAGACCCTACCGCTGATAGCTCCCTTGTAAGATTTAAATTACATTACAAAGCTCATTACTCTCTTCCGCAGCAGGTACAAGTATGTTTTGATGGCTTCTCAATGCTGTGTTACTTGAAATATCCTTTGTTGTCTCCAAGCACCCAGCAGACTGTATTAGGAAACAGTCGCCCTCTGCCTTGTGCCCCTGACCCTACGTTGAGATGGAGCTGCACCGGGGAGCCGCCAGTGAGCACCCGACAGGAGCAGCACAGGCTCCTGTGAAGGTCCCCGTCCGTCAGAGAACCAGGGGACACCCAGCGCTGTTTTAGCCAACGGGAAAACGGAATGTGGCCTCTTTTTAAAGAAGTAACAGGTAGACAGAAATGAGCTTTCCTTTAAGGGGGGAGTCAATTTTTTAAAAAATTTATTTGAAATGCAGAGTTGAGAGAGAGAGAGAGGGAGAGAGAGAGAAGGGTCTTCCATCCGCTGGTTCACTCCCCAAATGGCTGCAAGGGCTGGGGCTGGGCCAGGCCACAGCCAGGAGCCAGGAGCTTCTTCTGGGTCTCCCATGTGGGTGCAGGGGCCCAAGGACTTGGGCCATCTTCTGCTGCTTTCTCAAGCACATCAGCAAGGAGCTGGTTGGGAAGTGGAGCATCCGGGACTCAATCCAGCGACTTTACCCACTATGCCACAGGAACGGCTCCGCAGTCAGTTTTAAGGAAAGGTAAGGTTTGTGACCCACGTGCAGCACGGCCATGCTGCAGACTTTTCTCAGTGTGTCTACCTCAGGATCCGGGGCGACAGCATCACACTGGAGAGCAGTCCCGGCGTGCAGTCGCATCTCTCCCAGCGGGGATCCTAACCCGTGTGGCTGCACAAAGTCCGTAGTGCAACAGGCCCCTAGAGGGCTTGGTTCATCGCGGGTCTTGTCCACTGTGCTACAGATCTGCAGGTCTGTCTTCTGTGTGGAATGTTTTCATGTGGAAACTCCGGAGTAGTTCCGGGGAATAAAAACAGCTGCTTGCCTGTTTGTCTTTCTTTCCCAACAGCTTGACACAGATGCCGCCAGTTTCTGAATCCAAGCAGGGTGCAAAGCTTGGCTTCTGCCATCAGCCAGTGACACAGCAAATCCAGCCACTGCTCCCTTCCAGCTGAGCCTGGGCGCTGGGCAAACCGAGTGCATGCAAATTTTAGTGTGCACCGGGCACTGGCCTCAGCTACCTGGGCTGCCATCCAGAAGTCGGAGTTTTAATTTTAATTATTTTTTTCACTTAATAGAGAGGCAGAGAGAGGGAGTCAGTGAGAGAATAATGAGAAGAGTGTGTTCTTGTTCACTGACCTCTTCCCCAAGGGCCCGCAACAGCCAGGGCTGGGCCAAGTCAAAGCCAGGAGGCTGGAACTCCATCCAGGTCTCCCATGGGGGTGGAAGGGACCCAAGTCCTTGAGAGTCGCCTGCTGCCTGCCAGGTGTTCATTAACAAGAAGCTGTAACTGTGGGACTGACACCCAGGCACTGCCATCGAGACGGCACCCCAAACAGCGCCTGCAGCACAAGGCCAAACGCCCATCCCAGAAGTCTGCATTTCACACCCGCTCCTCCGTGATTCTGCCCTCGGTGACTAAGCTACCGGCCTTCATCGACAAGCACCCGTGGGGGTTCTTCTCCAGGGGACTTCTCCTCCTGTCTCTCCACTGGCCAGTCTGTAACTCAGTGTTATTCTGGTTTGCAGGGGAAGACAGTCTCTCAGTGCACTGTGCTGGCAGGGAGCCCGCACCTGTGCTAGTGGACACATTACTTCCACCCCTCATTTTGCCCCCAGTCCCTGTTCCCAGGAGCCCAGCTGGAGATCACAGGGCGCGTACCAGGGCCCCACGTCTCCCTCACACTGAGCACACACCAGCCCTGCTCCTGGGGCCCAGCGGTGTGAGCAGTGTCTGGTCCCACCCTGACTCCATGAGGTGGGGTCTGACACGGTGAGACAGGAGACTGTCTCTGTCCATTTTCCATAGCTGTTCCAAGATCTCTGGGGTGAGGCAACATAGAAAGAAAGGAAGCTCATTTAACTCACGGTGTCACTGGCTCCAAGTGCAAGATCATCAGGCAGCCCCAGTGACGTGGCCTGTGGTGAGGGTCTTCTGGCTATGTCACAGCACGGCACCTGGCACACGGCGGAGCAACTGTGCAACTGTGAATGGGAGAGAGCCGTCTCCCGGGAGACAGGAAGCAAGAGGGCTTGCTCTGGTGGGAACCGAGAGCTTGCCAATCCCTTCCCAGGGCAGCGTCCCCCTGACCTGACCACTTGCCACTAAGCCACACCTCTTCAAGGGCCCACAGCCTCAGCATACCAGGAACCAGGCTTCCGTCACGTGAACCTCAAACCATATCCATCCAGAGCAGAGGGTAGGTCCCCTGCTAGGGGTCCTGTGGTTGGTAAGTGACAGACAGGACTGGACCCAGGCAGTGGAGCTCCAGGGTCAGAATTCTTCGTGACGGAATACTGCCCCTGGTCTCCGGCATGTGCACACTGTTTACACCCTCACCTGCGTGCTGAGGATTCCAGTCTTCCCCATACCATACCTGCGATGTTCTGGCCCTCTTCTTTGGCAGTTCAACAGCTGCTGTGTGATGGTTCCCCAGAGATTCAGCAAGGCCAGCATCTTCCCGGAAATGAGCCGCACAGCCTTCCTCCTACAAACTCCCCACTCCTGTCCTCAGGCCATTTTTATTCTTCAGGCCATCTTTCTACTGAATATATTATTGATTTGCAAAAATTCCCTGACTATTCTTGATATAAATCTTTGGTTCTTATAAACCTCTAATACTGCCTTCTGATCTGTTAACACTGTGTGTCATCAACTGAGCAGAAATCTTTAGTTTTTATAACCGTTACAGAATTGCTTTGAGCCATTTCAGATCTTTCCCATTCAAGCACACAGAGCTATCCTTTTGCTGCTTTTATAGTTACCGTTAACCACCAGGTCTTTAATTCACCTGGTGTTCACTACGTAAATCCTGCCTGGCTTTTCTCCATACAGTGAGACAACTTCCCGACCGTCATCTATTAAGCCTCTCCTATCCCCGTGGGAGCCAGGGCTAACACCTTCCAAGGCCATGTTAGTTTTTTATTTTTTCCTATTGTGGCAGAAATGTACTTAACATAAGAGTTGCCATCCTCACCCCTTCTAGGCATACACTTCAGTGGTATTAAATACCGTCATCATCCTGTGCTATCTCATCACCATCCATCCTCATAACTGTTTCTATCTTGTACAACTGAAACCCTGTTCTCATTCAAGAGTTGCTCCCTACTTCCCCCACCTCCCAGTCGCCAGCACCCACCTGCACACTGCCTTGTCTGTCTCCATGATTTTCACTCCAAGTACCTCTGTGAGGGGACTCGTATATTTCTGTGCTTGCTGTAGTTCACATAGCATAACACCCTCCAGGTTCATTCGCGCTGTGGCATGTTAGCATTTTCTTCCTTTTCTAGGGCTGGGAAAGTTAATTATTCCACTGTTTGTATTTATTACTTTCAGCTCGCCCACTCACCTGTCAGTGGCCACGTAAGCTGTTGCCATGATTGAACGACTGTGAAAGCTGCCGCCACAGGCGTGGGTGCACAAACCTCGGAGACTGTTCCCAGTCCTTTCAGGCACATGCCAGCACAGCATTTTCAGATTTTCAGGAGCTTCAATTTGCTTCTTTCTCTTGTGACTTTTGTGTGCCCTCCGCCAAATGCAGTGTTTGTCCATTTTCTTCTATGAGTTTTGTAGTTTCACGTGTCACATTTAGGTCTTTGATTAACTTCAATTTGTATGGTATTAGGGAAGGATTCAAGTTCATTCTTTAGCAGGTGGATATCCAGTTTCCCCAGCACTATCTAGCACTCCCCATTGAATGCTTTTGACATCTAGTCAAAAATCACTTGGCCAGCAGCAGTTAGCGGGTTGGGACGCCCTCATCTCACATTGGAGGAGAGAGTTGACCTGGCTCCATCCTTGATTCTAGCTCCCTGCTAACTCAAGGAGACACTGATGATAGTTCGAGTAAATGGGTTCCTTCTACCACAGGAGAGACCAGGCCACTTGGGCATTTGGGGGATGAAGTGGTGGATAGGAGCTATTTTTTTTTTTTCAATTGACTATGCAAGAGTTCATTTCTGGGCTCACTCCTCTTTATTTTTATTTTTTTTAGATTATTTATTTATTTGAGAGAATTACAGACAGTGAGAGGGAGAGGGAGAAAGGTCTTCCTTCCGTTGGTTCACCCCCCAAAATGGCCACTACGGCTGGAGCTATGCCAATCCGAAGCCAGGAGCCAGGTGCTTCTTCGTGGTCTCCCATGAGGGTGCAGGCACCCAAGCACTTGGGCCATCCTCCACTGCCCTCCTGGGCCACGGTAGAGAGCTGGACTGGAAGAGAAGCAACCGGGACTAGAACCCGGCGCCCATAGGGGATTCCGGCACCGAAGGCGGAGGATTAGCCAAGCGAGCCATGGCGCTGGCCCATGGGTTCACTTCTCTTTTCCACTGGTTTCTATGTTTGCCTTTATGTCAGTACCAAAGGTTTATGTTATATATATATAGTGAGCATTAAAATCAGGAAGCGTTGAGTCCTCTTTGTTCTTTCTTTTAGTGAGTGTTTTAGGTATTTGGGGTCCCTTGACCTTACATATTAATTTTGGGGTGAATTTTTTCATTTCTGTAAAGCACTTTGTGATTCTGACAGAGACTGCATTACAACTTTGATCTTAACAGCATCAAGCCTTTCAATCCACAAACATGAAATATGTGTTCACTTATTAATGTTTCCTTTCATTAATAGTTTATAGTTTTCATTGTACAAGCTTTCCCTCATTAGTTAATTCTTAAGTATTTTATTTTTGATGCTTTTATAAATAGAATTGCTTCTGTAGTTTTTTTTTTTTTTCAGGAAAAAACTGTCCATTGTTAGTTTTAGAAATGTGGCTGATTTTTGTGTGTTGATTTGTATCTAGTGGATTCATTTATTCTGTTTTTAAAAATGTGGCATCTATAAGGCTTTTTACATATATGATCATGCCATCTATAAGCAGAGATAATCTAACTTCTTCCTTTTGTATTTGTATGACTGTTATTTCTTTTTCTTGCCTAATTGCTCTGGCTACAATGTCTATGTTATTTTGAATAGAAGTGATGAGGGCCGGCATTGTGGGACAGTGGGTTAAGCCACCGCAGGTGACACTGGCATCCCATATGGGTACAAGGGCGAGTCCAGCTGCTTCACTTTTAATCTCGCTAATGCACCTGGGAAAGCAGCAGAGGATGGCCCAAGTGCTCCGGTCCCTGAACTCACATGGGAGACCCAGATGAAGCTCTGGGCTCCTGGCTTCATCCTGGCCCAGCCCTGGCCATTGTGGACATTTGGGCAGTGAACCAGCAGATGGAAGATCATGTGTGTGTGCGTGTGTGTGTGTGTCCCTCAAACTCTGCCTTTCAAATAAACAAATCTTTAAAATAAAATAGAAGTGATAAAAGCACACAATGCTGCCTCATTCTTACTCTGGGAGGAAAAACTTTCACTTTTTCGCTATTCAGTATGTTGTTTGTTGTGACTTTTCCATACATGGGTGTCATTATGTTGGGATAGTTTCTTTCCATTCCTGGTTTTCTTAAAAATGTTATTTTAAAAATGCTTGGTGGGGGGAGGTGGTCCATCCACTGGTTGACTCATCAATGCCCACAATAGCCAGGACTGGGTCAGGCTGAAGCCAGGAACTCCATCTGGTCTCCCACGTGGGTGGCAGGGACCCAAGTACTTGGGCCATCACCTGCTGACTTCCCAGGTGCATTAACAGGAAGCTGGATTAGAAGCAGAGCAGCTGGGACATGAGTTACTTTGATCCAGGATGTGGGCATCCCAACAATTAGGAGCAAACAATTTTGAAATCCATGCATAATATGTATTTCTCATAATATGCATTTTCCATGAATGTTTTTCAGAGGGAAGGAGGGAGGGAGGGAGAAATTTTGCTTGCAGGGGTTCATTTCTCAAATGCCTGTGACAGCCAGCCCTAAGCCAGGCTGAAGCCAGGAAGCTGGAACTCAATGTGGGTCTCCCACATGGGAGGCAGGAACCCAAGTACTTGGGTCATCACCTGTTGTGTCCCAGGGTGTGCTTAACAGGAAACCTGAACTGGAAGTGGAGCCAAGACTTTACAACCAGGCAATGTGATATGGGATGTGGGCATCCCAACCTTACTAGACCAAACACCAGCCCCCTCCACGAACTTTAAGTTTTTTAAAGTTTATTTCATTTGAAAGGCAGAGACAAACAGAGGGAGACAGAGAGGGATCTTCTGACTGCTGCTTCACTCCCCTGTTGCCTGCAAGAGCCAGGGCTGAGCAGGGCAAAGGAAAGAGCCAGAACCCTGTATGAGCGGCAGGAATTGAGCACTTGAGCCATCAGCTGCTGCCTCCCAGGGTGCGCAGCAGGAAGCTGGGATATGGAGCAGAGCCAGGACGTGCACGAACCCAGGCACTCACAGGTGCTCCAGGGTGTCAACCACTATGCTCAATGCCTCCCTCAGCCATGAACTTTGTGCAGGTCCCACATAAAATGCATGAATTTCAAACATGTTTTGCAGCAAAATAAATTTTTACTCTTTTAAAATCTTTAAATCTCATTTTTTAAAACTTTACTTGAGAGCAAGCTCCTATCTGCTGGTTCACTCTCCAAGTGCTCACAACAGCCAGGGCTGAAGCTGGGAACTCAACCTAGGCCTCCCACACGACAGGGACCAAACTAGCTGAGCCATGGCTGCTGCCTTAGCAGAAGCTGGAACAAAACGCCAGAGGTGGGAATCAAATCCAGGCATGTCTGCAACGCCAAAACCCCATCCATCCCTAATTCCATTTTCTACAAACATTTTTCTAAGATTTATTTAATTTTTTGAAAGGCAGAGTTAAAAGAGAGACAGAGAACTTCTGTCTGCTGGTTCACTTCCCAGATGGCCTCAACTGCCAGAGTTAGGCTGATCTAAAGCCAGGAGCTGCTTCTGGGTCTCTCACGTAGGTGCAGGGACCCAAGCACTTGGGCCGCCCTCTGCTGCTTCACCAGGTCATTAGCAGGGAGCAGGATCGCAAATGGAGCAGCCAGGACTCAAACCAGTGCCTATGTGAGATGCCAGGGCTGCAGGCAACAGCTTTACCCCCTATGCCACAGCGCCGGTACGTACCTTTCCCCCTATTTTCTATAAACCTTTGAAGTATCCTTACAGCTTCTAAAAAAATTCCCTCATTTCCTGAATTAGTCCCCTTGTTCCTTTATTTATTTGTAAAGTGTTTAAGCCTATTTCTCATTTCCTTTTGTGTATATACTATATCTATGTTTTTGTGGTTACCATGGGGAGCACACTTAACAATTATAACACTGTAATTGGAATTTATACAGTTTAACTTCAATAACATACAGCAACTGCTCTTTTACAGCTGTCTCCACCCCTTTTTGTTGTCAAAAAAAAAAAAAAAACCAAAAAACAAAAAAAACACCTCATCCTAGACATGTGTGCTCTCAAACCTAAGGTTTCTTTTAAATGCACTCGTCTCTTGAATTACATGGAGAACACAATGTGGACTTGCAAGCCAAAGGTATGGTATTAATAGCTTCTAGAGTAACAATAAAAGTCTGAGTCCCTCACATCCCTTAGGGGATGAGTTACAAACAGCTGTTACAGAACCCTAGTTCTACAACTGCCTGTGTACTTACCTTCACTGTGATCTTTAGTTCTTCAGTTATGACCAGAGTCCCTGTCTCACCTCGACCATCTGCTCGCAGGGAAGCTCTCTGGCAATGAACCCCCTCAGCCTGTTTCCCAGATGTCTTCACGGCTCCCTCACTTCCGAAGGTCAGTTTGGCTGGATGTAGGCTTCTTGGCTGACTCTAACACAGGGGCCCACGGACTTCAGGCCTCACAATGGCGAGGAATCAGGTGATAATCCGAGGAGCCTGATGAGGTTTCCCTCCTGCTGCTCTTGGGTCTGTCTGTCCTAAGTTGGATGATGGTGTGTCTTAGCATGGGTGTGAGTGCATTTTACTTGGAGCTGTGAACTTCTTGGATGTTTATATTCGTGTCTAGTCACGTTGGGCAGGTTTCAGCTGTTACTGTTCCAGTTCTCTCCGTGCCACTCCTCCTCTCCTGCAACTCCAAGTGTGGATGCAGGTCCCCTTGATTAGGTTTCTCTGTTCACTGTTACTCAACTTTTCCCCTGATTTTCTCCCAGATTTAATAATTTCTACTTTTCAAAGATTTATTTATTTATTTTAAAGTCAGAGTTTGGGTGTGGGGGGAGATTGAAAGAATCTTCCACCTGCTGGTTCACTCCCCAGATGGCTGCAATGGCCAAGGCTGGGCCAGGACACGCTCACAGCTGCCTGCCCCCAGGCCAGGGAGATGTTCCGGTCTTAGCAGCTGAAACGGATTCACAATTATCTGCACACTCCTGCCTGAGTCCTCCTCTGGAAATCGCAAGCCTAATGGCCAGTCGCAAAGCAGTTACAACAGCACCCTCTTATCCACAGGGGATACTTCCAAGACCCCCAAGAGATGCGAAACCTCAGATGGTACTCAACTTCCTGCACATACAAACGTGCAGACGCACCGCCTTGTCTAGCTTGTCTAAGCTCCTAATCACAACTTCTGCAGTTTGAGATGGGACAACACACATTTCTCCTTTCCCACATTTCACTATAATACAAGCTTCAATGCCACTGTAGATTTTAGTAGCCTCAGCAATCAGTTTATTCAGTTGGCAACTTTCACCATTTCACTTGAAGGAAGCCGTTCATGGTTTCCTATGGCAAACGTAAATTGCCCTATCTACTCCTGTGTTTTGGGGCTATTTACTACTGAGTAAAAGAATGGTTACCTGAACACCAGCACAGCGATGCGCTGACAGTTGATCTGATAACCAAGATGGCTACCACGTGACCTGACAGGTGCTCAGCATATACAGCTGGGGATGCTGGGTAAGGCGATGGTGTGTATCTGGGGTGAGATGGAGCAGGATTGCACATTTCATCACACTACTCAGAGAGGAGACTGAAACGTGACAAATAATTTCTGGAATTTTCCATTTTAATGTTTTCATTATGCAACTGTAGGTAAGAGGGTACACCATATATGACAGCTTCAGGGTGGTGGTGGTTCTGTGCCTAGGGTCAAGTCCTGGCTCTTCAGAATCCAGATTCCTGCTAATGGTTCAAATACTCAGGTCTCTGCCACTCACCCGGGAAACCCGAATGCAATTTCCGGCTCTTTGGCCTGGCCCAGGCCTGGCTACTGTGACCATTTGGGGACCCAATTGACAGATGGAAGATCTCCCCGTCACTCTGCTAATTCTATACTTGAAATAATAAATATGTATTTGTATTAAAGAGCTTCTGCCAGTGCAATGGTTATGTAGATTAGGAGACTCCTGGTGCTGCCTACTCTGCCATCTTCCCAGAATCCCCTCCCATGGCTGTTTTAATTTTGATGTTGTATTTTAACAAGTGGAATTGAAACACAATTACCACAGAACACTTGTCAAGTAGGTGGGTATGTTCAGAGCCAATGGAATGGAAACAATAGAGAAAAGTAAAGTAGAAGTGAGAAAAATCAAATACATCTTAACAGGAAAATCAAAGCATTAAAATGGACATACCTTGAATTCCCAGTAATAAACCAAATGAGAATTAAAACTTCTATCACCGGGGCCGGTACTGTGGCGTAGCGGGGGAAGCCGCCGCCTGCAGTGCCAGCATCACATATGGGCACAGGTTTGAGTTCTGGCTATTCCACTTCCGATCCAGCTCTGCTATGGCCTGGGAAAGTAGAAGATAGCCCACGTGCTTGGAGACCTGGAAGAAACTTCTGGCTCCTGGCTTCAGATCAGCACAGCTCCGCCCGTTGCGGCCAACTGGCGAATGAACCAGCAGATGGAAGACCTCTCTCTCTCCGCCTCTCCTTCCCTCTCTGTGTAACTCTTCCAAATAAATAAATCTCATACGTAAAACAAAACCTCCTATCACCATCAGGAAAGAATGGCTTTTGCTCTCAAATTTGGATGTCATGCATTTCTCGTATTTGGACTTTTCCAGTAGTAATTGACTTTCTAACACCTGAAATAAGTTATAAACTATTTGTGACTTATTTGGTTCTTTAAGGAAAACTATTGGGATGCACTGTATGAAACTGCCATTTTATATGTCAAAACTGCTTAAATACTGACAATTTCATATGGCTCCACTAATGGTCTGGCCAAAGAACTCTGACATCTGGTGCTACTTGTCTGTTACGGGGAAACAGGAAATGCCAGCTAATTTGTTCAGCACTCACAGATGCTCTTTCAGTCTTTACCTAACCTGTTTTTATACCAGTGTGTCTTTCCAAGGTACAGATATTTAGGGTGACATTACATCTAACTCCACCAAATTAAAAATAACATGACCAGTGTATCCAAAGTGTATTTACAGGAAGGGCTATTGCTTTTCTGTGTTCCACTGACAGTACTAGAGTGTATGTGATGGTCTTAAGTTGGGCAGAGGTTTGAGGGAGGTGGAAAGTCAAGTCTTCATAGCCTGAGTCTGAAAGAAATCAGGCTAGGATTATAGGAACTGAGTCAAGGACAGACCTTCAATTAAAGTTCAGGTTAGTTAAGTCATCACCCCATCTGACATACTGAGAGCCTATTTCTACTGCCAGCAGGCAAGGACCACACTGAGGGACACACACACTCTTGCAGGTCTGCTTCAGGATGCAACATTTAGTTTTTAGCTCAACAATGTGAATCAATTTAGGTTGGCTTCTTCCAGGTCCAGCAGCCTCAGCTTCTGTTGACAGAGGTTAACATCCAGGGAAGAGCTAAGGTCCCCTGCCGAGCATAAGCCGAGTCCCGAGACAGAGCAAGTCACACACAGAGAGCAGCGTTTCTCGAGGTCCCTTCTCTGCTGTGGAGGGCTGTGCTGTACGCTGCGGTCTCTAGCTGTGCCCCTTGCCTGGACACTAGCAGAACCCTCTCCCAGCTGTGACAACCAAAAATGTCTCCGCACACTGACAACTGTCTCCTGCCTCTTGAGAAAGAAATTTAATCACAGGCTGACAGCCTTGGTTTTGCTGTTTCCCTATTACCCAGTATCTCACTGAGTTCTGACACTGATGAGTGGTCGCTCAGAGTAAATGAGCCCTTATTTCCTACTTGAGAAAGATCATAAATGTTAGGAGAAAAAGCAGAAATTTAAGATGAAGATTAGTCTGACTAAAAAAAATGACACTGGAACTATACTGTTACACTATGCTTAGGGTTCACAGCAGGGCTGTATGATCTACGGAGGTTTTCTGATGAGGCCAGCTGGATTCTTTGGCACACTGTCACTGCTTCTAATCCAATATTGTGCTGGAGACCTAGACACATGCAGTTAAGACAAGAAAAAAAGATAAGTTACAGAAGCTGGAAAGGAAGAGACAGCTAACAAATGATTCCAGGAGAATTGAAGGGCAAGTTCAACAAGGTTACTGGCTGTCCGGATCAACACAGAAATCAGCAGCATTCCTACACGCAGGTAATAATCAATGAGGCAAAGTCACATACAAGGAGCATATTCACAGTAAAAGAAATCCATTCACCTAGGTATAAGCTAGCAGAGAGATGTGTGGGATCACCGAGAGACAACTCTACGATGTCACTGAAGGACCTCAAAATCCTGGAACAGATGGACAGACATTTCATGTTGGCCCATCAATCAGCTTTCCAAAAGCTGTTAAATCTTAACCTAGAAACCCAAAGACCTTCAATAAAAGCCACAGCAGTGTTTTCACTGGACACGAAAAGCTGACCCTAGATTCTCAGGGAAGATGAGAGAGTCAAGACCAGTCAGAGCAGTTCTGAGGCACACGCAGTTACCTCACACGGTAATGAAGACACTATGGTGTTGGCTGGGTGACAGGCAACCAAGCAAACAGTACAGGAGACCCAGAAACCGACCACACAGAAATGGAAGACGGATGTACGACAAAAGGGGCACTGTGCTATGTCAAGACAGGCGGACCCCATGGGAAAACTGTCTCTCGTTTGATTCCTGTAAAGGGACAGTGAGAATTTTCGAAGGCCACTACAGAGGTGAGAACGCTTGAAAACTATGATGGTTAAACTGTGTGTTCAGTCCTGGCAGGAGGACCCCCAAACCATTCTACGAGGTGAAGCTCAGTGGCATTTTTACACCTACAGGGAGACGCAACACAGGTGGGTGTGGACTTCTTCCAGGTTGAAGCTCCACAGACTGAAGACGGATTCTGTTTTCAGACGTGGTAAAATGAAAAAATGTCCTCCTTTTAGAACCTATGCAATAGACTTTCAGCAAAGAGGACCCTCTTTGGGGGCTGCTCACATCATATCACATATTCAAGGTCGGGAGAAACAGCTGGAAACGTCACAGCCTTGCACACCAGCGGACTTGGCCCCTTGGTCCACAGGGCAGGACACGTCCTTGTTCTGAGCTGCAGGAGAGCAACCACAGTTTACTCAGATGGAGCTTTCCCTGTGCTGCCAGTTCTGGGTGACGACTTTTGAAAGAGGAAAGAAGAAATTTAAAGTTTACTCGCACTTCAAAAGTTAATGATAAACATGTGGATATGGTAACAAAACATTCTTGCACAATCTATAATTTTAAGTCATTTATTTCAATAGAAATATTTCAGAAAACTGTACTTAAGTTCATTTTAAGTTAGCTTATGCAAACACACTGAAGATCGCACACTCACAATTGCATATTAAAAAGAAACAGAAAGTGCGGGAGAAACCAAGCTGCACGTCGCTCAAGGAGGTCATAGTGCAATCACAGAGCGCCCCAAGTTCGCTGGGTACAGATTAAAATGGCTTGTGTGTCCCTGTGTATTACTCTCATTGGGTACTTATCCCTACAGGAGTTGGATTTCCTTCAGACCATGCTGCGAACCAGTTCCCCACCCCTTCCCATAAAAATACCCTTCATCAGGCCATAAAACTATGAATTTGTCCGTAGCAAGGCATTGACGCTCTTGACGGGTGGGTGACATATTGTCAGCTATTTGATCTTATCTACTAAGTCAAGAGTTACTGGACTGTATTTGTGAGTAGTCCTAGAGGTGATATTCTCAGGGAAAATTTATTGTTACCTGGTATCTAACATCTAGTTATTTATAGTCCTCTTTTTCTATCAAGGAAAGAAAGTTCAATCCCAAAGCATTCTATGTATTGTTTTACTCCTGCCATCACTTTGCAGTCCAAATGGCTGGAATCAAATTTAAATCCTGCTAACAGCCCTCAAGGACCAGCTAACCGTTTTCAGTTGGCTCTACAGACTGGGTCCACTTGAGCACTGTGAGGCACAGTAGTAGCCTGTTTAAAAACGTGAAACCAGCATCTTAACCTAGGTCTTCCAACAGTAATCTCGGAGAAGCAAGGTATTCCCAAATGTTGCTTTCACAAGCTTAGCCTCTTACCTTCCTTTACTTCATACACTGGAGTTGTTTTCACTCATTAGCATAACATTTTCAGAGAAACAACAATGAACAGGATAACTGATTGCTTGTTCATTGTCTTAAACGGAAGAATGAACTGCAAAACACCTCACTGTGGTCAAAGGGGCTCTTCCGTACAAGACTTCTGTAGCTTTAATAAAATCCTAATAAATCTTTCTGGCTGTATGCATTTCTTACTCATTTAGGGATTTTCCAAAAGGCCTTATCATTAGGTCGATGCTCAAAACAAACAAAAACACACACAACAAAATAAAAAACAGCCTCAGCTGCACGAACGCTCTTTAGAGTTGTTAGGGGCTGAGTTGAGCGTGGGTTTATTTTGAATCTCCTACCAAGAAAGGGGAGACGCAGGGAGGGAGCTTGTTTAAAAAGACCAAAGTCAAGAAGGCCTGCACCAATCCCCTACAGGCATTTGCACACTTTCTGACACACGCTGTGAGAAAACACGAAGCTGGGGGAGACGGATAGCACACACTCCCGAAATAAGAGGAGCAAGAGGGCAAGTGATTCTTGTAATACTCGATGCCCTATACTTGGTCTTCAAATTGATAAGGCACTGACCAAATCTTCCCCACCTGACAACTTGGGACACAAACATAATGAAATTGCTCTCAAATAAGCTTCATGAGTTTGCTTCCACAGCTTCCTTATTCACTGTAACTCTCCAAAGCCACAAGCCATTTTTAAGGGGGCAAAACCAAAAGGTACTTATTTTGAAAAGGTTCATGTGGAAAGCAATTCGTCATCAGTGCGCTCAAACTTTTTTTTTTTTTTTTTGCATCTTAAACAAAAAAGAATACCACTCTGGCTGTAAAATCATAAATTTACTATGTTTGAAAGAGAGAATGCAAAAGAGATGGAAAATAGAAGCAGAGCCTGAAGTCCCTAGAGAAGTCAGATGGCCTCCTCGCTTGTTCTCCATCTCACACAACAGCAGTACCACTGCTACTGGCTCACAGCTGAGTCACCTCCGTTTCCAAAAAGGGATCCAATTATTTTGGTAACCTCTGAGGCTGAGGGTTTCTATCACGAAATATTATCTTCCGTTAAGCAACACTGTTATCCCCTTGTTTGCAGAAGATAATTTAAAAGCTGGGTATAAAGGAATGTGCCTCAAACAAAACAAAACAAAACAAAACAAAACAAAAACAAAAACAAAAAAACAAAAAACAAAACAACCAAAAAAAATCCGAACCCAGAAGCAGAGCAACAGTGGTTATATCCATTAAAAAGCAATGGGTTAAATCTGCTAATATTATTTATTTCCAACTAATATAATGCCTTAACAGTTTTTTTTCCAGTAGTAAATGTATATACTTTACATATTTAACCTTAGAAAGGAAAAAAAAAAGGCCATACTCAAATCCTTTGGCCAGTGAAATTCTAATTAATCATCCTAAGAGATCAACAGGCTGCTTTTACAGGGCCCGTTTCAACCGGCACTGACACTCTCACAGTGTCAACATCTTTTCCATTCTTCTTTGCCTGCTCTCACATTAGTGCTTCTTGGGCTCCTTTATAAATCTTACAGGAGAAAAAAAAATGCCACTTATAAAACTTTGAAGCTATAAACACCCTGATTCTTGATTCTTGATACAACAGAAAGACCCACTACCAACACAGTCAGTCCATACAGGTGGTACAATAAATAAATGGTATTTTCCACACAGAAAAACAAATTGCCATCGAAGCACATGCCTACGGAAGAAAAAAAAAATACCAAAACCTCAAAATTTTGGATCCCTTTTTGCAATGTTTAAAAAAGTAGTATTTACATAGGGAAGAAAATGAATAGGAAGGTGTGATCAGTTCTTAAATTCATACAGTTCAGAAGTTACGCTGAAAATAATTCTTTGAGAGCTAAGCAGGGCCTGAACACAAAGAAGGCATGAAACCAAACACGGTGCTCTGAAGGGCATTCTACGGGTGGTGGTGGAGCTAGGTTTAAGGAACCGATATGTTACTTCCACATGAAAACCAAGCCTCCACGTTCAAAAACACTGTTAAAGGAGATTCGCCTCAAATTGTTTGTTGGCTAATTTTATATATTACTACACAGGCCATATAGCATGCCAACTGTTATATGCTTATCACAAATCAGCTTAAGTTTAATCTACAATTAAATTTCTTGGTTTGGGAAGAAACACGAGTTTGATGTTGACAGTAATTTTGAGCTTTTGAGTCATGAATTTACAATTAAGGGTAGTAGGTTTAATAAGAAGATTCATCTTCTGATGAGTAAACTAAATATTCTTTTTTGCTTGAATTATTGTCAGATATAATTTACTGAATTACAGATCAAAAACTCACCCATACTATTTTAGGTCATTTCTCTTAGTGGTTTCTATTTGCCTAAAGGATAAAACAATCTTAAAAAGCACTAACCAATCTTTTGAATGGAGAAAAAGCAATGATGACTTCTACGGCACTGCTAAGAGCTTCAGTGAGTCACAGGCCACAGCTCTGCCTGGAGACTGCTCACCACACGTGAACACTACTGTTACTCTAGTCAAGTAGCCATGAATGGTTAGAGCTGAAAACATCAAACACATCTTCCATCTGAGCTTTCTCTCTTTGGCAAAACTGTGAGATGTCACGCTCTACTTCCAGTGGCATACCTCTGCAGATACACTACACCTAAAACATACCTACTTTAGCTTATTTACGACAAACAAAAAAATCCACAGGGTCTCATTCACAATGTTTTTTTTTTTTTTTTTAAAAAGTACATATACTGTTAAAATGCTATTTCCAAACAGAAATAAACAAATCAAAGAATTTTTTTTAAAATGCAAAACAAAAGTAAAAATGTGCAAGTCTACACAGAGTAATACTGCTGGCTATGCAGATGGTACCTTTCTATGGACCCAACATGGGTTAAGCTCAGAACATTAACTGAAAAACCATTCTGCACAAGGAACATTTTGCCCTTTCCAGCCTATATCACCAAAACCCAGAAGTAATGGTATTTCTAACTATTGTATGAGAAACAAATTTGAATTCTTAACCTCTCTTTTCCAAGTAGAAAACTAAATTTAAAAACTTAATACTAAGAAAAAGCTCTTCTACTTTCCTTTGAATTTTTTTCAGCTAAGTATTGTATAGACAATATTTTCTATTTGAGTTTCATGGACTCAAGGGCAAAATACTTATGATCAAAAACAGCATGAAATTCTCTAAGAATACAAATATGGGAAATTTTATGTGAGGTCCAAAGTAAAAGAAGTCTATTAGCAGTTACCAGTCAAAAAGTATTTCTGACTCTGGTCACAGCTAAAATTTATAATGTGCCCAGAGTTTATAACGTTCAACACATTGTCTTGGTTCAAGCGCCATCTTTTGTCAAAATTCGAAGGTATCTCACCTTCACGCCTTTTGATTTGGTAACCCAACATTTAACTTAGAAATACATTTCCGCATGAAGAGCCCTCACAAAACAACTAGGCAAATGACTGACAAAATGTGGTTTCACGCCAGGGACCTATTATGGTAGGGTTTCCTAAAAATTTGGTGTGTTTATGGTAAGCCATATAAAGAGGAAAATTCTAATACTTAAAATTCCCAGGATCTCAACTTTTATTCCTCTTAAAATTATTTCTATGTCTTATGATAAAATACACACATTACGTATGTATGTGGAATCTTTTAAACAAATATGATCTTGAATCTCATACTGAACCAAAACACAGATGAGTAATAAAAAAATAACTCTGGCATTATGCACATGAAACACTGTAAAAGAAAATACCCTGACAAAATGTCAATATGTAGCCTTAACACCAAAAGCAACTTGTGAAAGGGAGAAGGGCTAACACAGTTAACTTGAAATAAAGAGTCTGAGGTTGGGGTTACAGTCCTTCCCCATGTTCTGCGCTCCAGCGATGGGCTGGCTCACTTTAGCCCCAGTTAGGAACGGCCTACTTTTAAACCCCCTGGCATGTGAACAGCTCAGCCTTTGCACTTCGGCAAGAAGCAATGTTCCCTATACAGTACTGAATTCTGGAAGTTTAGTGTTCAACAAAATAAACTCCCCTCCTCCCCACCCCCGCCCCAACCCCAACGACTCACATTATGAGCGTGTCTAACTCCTATGTTCTCTTGGGAGAGAACAGGTGAGGCTGCCAATCGCCAGAGGCGGGCTGCTGGTGTCACCACCCCTACTGAATTCTCTCTTCACCACAGTTCAAAACCAGCTCCTGATGTGATCCATAAGAAATAGGTTTCCGTTTTAAGTGTATCTAAAAAAAGGTGATCCCCCCCCTCCAAAATTAGTACAAAGTTAAAATAAATGCAAATTCGCTACGATCTACTCAAGCACAGCACCGCCAGAGATCCACACACACTATTTGGTGTTGCATGTTGGTTTTCCTTTCATTCTTTAAGGCAGTGGTTTCCACAGGTCAGTTCAGATAAGAAGCATGGTTCATGGCAGTTTGTTCTGTGACTCCAGTTTGTTTTCTGGGAATATCTCACTTCATTCCCTGAAATTAGTGCTTTTTTGGTTCAGAACTCCACAGGCTGGGCTGAGCCCCCGAGCTCTCCCTGGCACAGGATGGTATACAGCTGGCGCTCACTCATCAGGTCCCGGCTCTCACGGAGGAGCACAGGGCACCTCTCTTCTTTCTCAGCTTCTACTCAAAAGTCATCAAGTTTGTAGGAACCTAGAAAAGAGAAGCATTATATTATGCAAACCATGTGTAAAAGTTTTCACACTATTTATCTTTCCTTATTAGGCAAACCCAAGTCTTTCTGACCCAAGTATCTTTTAAAAGGACTTTTGACAGGCATTCCAATAAATTTATGAATAATGAATATGTTAGGCATATTATATTCATTATAAGAAGGAAAAGTCATTGGGATGAGTTAACACTCTCTAGTAAGCTGATTTCTGATGAAAGGAAGGTAGAATACCATCTCTGGTTTAACAGAGGGGGCTCGGTAGATGTTTCCTAAATAAATGAAAGACGAATGAGTATGACTGTACTAGGGTAGATTCCAGACAAACTTGCTATTTATTTTCTCATTTTATTTATTACAAGGAATTCCTACATGCACATAAAAACCAGCTCAGATAATTTTATAAGTGTTATTAATATTTGCACAAAAGCGTAAGATTCATTAACAGATGAATTATGATCTGACATACCTCTGAAAAATCAATGTTCTATAATTGTTTAGCACTTACAGGTTGGATCATATTGATTTCTCTCTGAAACATACTAAAAACATGAATATATTTTTTAAAATATTTAATTTATTCAAGAATTAGTCACAGAGAGAGGGAGAGACAGAGAGAAAAGGGCCTCTATCTGCTGGTTCACTTCCCAGGAGGCCAAACGGCCAGAGCTGGGATGATCCAAAGTCAGGAGCCAGGAGCGTCTTCCAGTCCCCCATGCAGGTGCAGGGGCCCAAGGATTTGGGCCATCTTCCACTCTTTTCCCATGCCGTAGCAGAGAGCTGGGTGGGAAGAGAAGCAGCTGGGACTCCAACCAGTGCCCACATGGGATGCGGGCGCTACAAGGAGATGCTTAGCCCATTACACCACGGCATGGGCCCCAAAAAACATGAATATCTTCTATCTGTCAACTTCTGAATGAAAAATTTCTGTTGGACAATATAATCCTAAGTGAATTATAAACCAAATACAATACAAATGCTCGTGTGCTTAAAGTACAAATCCTCTGGTCTGGTTATAAAAAAAACCCCCATATTTAAATACAGTAAACATTTAAGTTGCCTGAATGTGGATTAAGCTAGTTTGCATTTGAGTCAGATTCTTCTATTAAAAATTTCCAATTTCACAGGTTCTACTTATAAATCTGCTATGACTCTGATTATTTCAAGTACAGAAACAAAGAAAAAACAGGATTACACACATGGTTAAACTGATACTGCAGGGAGGTCCCCCGACACAGTAAAAAAAGAAAAAATGAGCCTCTGCTGTTGTGCTTACACTGTCTGCTCTAACTGGGGAATATGAACTTATTTTATTTATTTATTTGACAGGTAGAGTTATAGACAGTGAGAGAGAGAGAGACCGAGAGAAAGGTCTTCCTTCCATTGGTTCACCTCCCAAATGGTTGCCATGGCCAGCGCTGTGCCGATCTGAAGCCAGGAGCCGGGTGCCTCCTCCTGGTCTCCCACCTGGGTGCAGGGGCCCAAGCACCTGGGCCATCCTCCACCACCCTCCCGGGCCACAGCAGAGAGCTGGACTGGAAGAGGAGCAACTGGGACCAGAACCGGCACCCTTATGGGATATTGGCGCCACAGGCGGAGGATTAACCAAGTGAGCCACGGTGCCGGCCTGAACCTTATTTTTTTTTTTAAATAAATAAAACTTAATACCTTAAGTTGCATTTTAAAAAAAGCATGGGAAGCAAATCTTGAAAGTCTCAGACTTAGGCCGGCACCGTGGCTCAACAGGCTAATCCTCTGCCTAGTGGCGCCGGCACACCGGGTTCTAGCCCTGGTCAGGGCGCCGGATTCTGTCCCGGTTGCCCCTCTTCCAGGCCAGCTCTCTGCTGTGGCCCAGGAAGGCAGTGGAGGATGGCCCAGGTGCTTGGGCCCTGCACGCCATGGGAGACTAGGAGAAGCACCTGGCTCCTGCCTTTGGATCAGCGCAGTGTGCCGGCCGCGGCAGCCATTGGAGGGTGAACCAACGGCAAAGGAAGACCTTTCTCTCTGTCTCTCTTTTTCTCTCACTGTCCACTCTGCCTGTCAAAAAAAAAAAAAAGTCTCAGACTTAGGCAAAAGAAGGTCTGTTCCTAGGGCCAGTGCTGTGGCGTAGCGGGAAAAGCTGCCGCTGTCAGCGCCAGCCCAGTTTGAGTCCCAGCTGCTTCCCTTCAGATCCAGCTCTCTGCTGTGGCCTGGGAAAGCAGAAGATGGCCTAGGTCTTTGGGCCCCTGTGCCCATGTGGGAGACCCGAAAGAATCTCCTGGCTCCTGGCTCCTGGCTTCGGATTGCTGCAGCTCCGGCCATTGTAGACATCTGGGGAGTGAACCAGCGGATGGAAGGCCTTTCTCTTTTCCCCCTGCCTGTGTCTCTGCCTCCAAGTCTGCCTTTCAAATAAATAAATAAATAAATCTTTAAAGAAAAAAGAAGGTCTGTTCCTTTCATTCTGCTCTAGACACTACCTTGACATGGCAAGAGGTAATTCTTCTCCTGGGTATTCATGTCCTTTACAGAGATGACTAAAAGTGGTACCAAATCTGCAATCACATACATGTGTAATAACAATCAGGAGAGAACAAAGCTCACCTGAACAATATTTTAAAAGAATGGACTTAACAATATGAACCTAGTGGGTCTCAGGTCAACCATTTTTTACTATATAAGCCTATTTAATATCTGTGAATCTTGGTTTCTTCATTTACAAAAACAAAGATAATAACTTAAATCTTGATATCAGAGGGTAAAAAATGACTCTATTTAGTTTTGTAAAGTACAGAGTGCTAACAACACATTAAAATTAGCTACCGACAACACCTGTATACCTTGGTATCACCACTGCCCTATGTCACTGATGAATTACTTTCGGAATCCAGGTCTAATCGAGTCTAGGAGAAACTTCCATGATGGCAGTTTTAACGTTTACGTTACGTCTGCTCTATCAGTTTGTGGTCCGACTCTAACCCTGCAACAGGGTGTGGGGAAGACAACATAATGGATTCTTCTCCTTTGCAGCTGAGAGCCTATTTCATGCAGCCCATCTTTGTTTCAGTACAATAAAAACAACAATAAAATGTAAATGGGTTTTGGTTTCACTGCCATCACAGGAACCCACATCAAGTGTCAACTGATCAAATTAAGAACCAGAGTAATTTTTCTTTATTTAAAGTGCCACACGACTTTGCCCCTTCCGCAGCTGCACGCTCGCTGTACCGATGCCGACGTCTTTCCCTCCCCTGCGCACTGCGAGCTGGCTCCTCTGCAGGCCTGCATCTGCTGCACCCTGTCCCAGTGTCCATCCTCCCTCTCTGCACAGGCTGCTCCTCCGGAGTTCACGAGAGCCCTGCTGCGTACCCAGCTTCTCGGAAGCTGCCCCTGCTCCTGTACTCTGCAGCACTCGATTCTACTGTTTCACCTTGAATAGTTCTTACTCCCTGAAATGCTGCTTCCTTGCCCATAGTCCCCTCCCTGAAATCAGGACTTGCTGTCTCGCTGACGGCTGTCAACAGAGAAATGCTCACCTGTTGTTTGTTACTTTGGCAGGCTGCACTCAGATGCTTAAACCACAGCATCGCATTCATCCTATTGCCAGCTTGAAACTTGTATGAATTTCCTGAAATTACCAAAATAAGGGGAAAATAAAAACATTAGGACTATGACACATGGTAATTCTGCCCCATGTTAAAGAATGCACTAAATGTGACCAGAGTGCTCAGTTTCAGAAATGTATTCATTTAGCAGATGGTTTCCACCACAAATAAAACAGGAGCTCTCTATGTGAAACATTTCCCCACTACCACATATTCAAAAAGTCACTGTTTTGTTGCTTATGAATTTCTCCTAAGAAATAACTTTGTTTTCTTAAATGTTCTTTAGGATAAAGTACAACTAAATAAAACAACCATGTGGTTGTATGTGATTCAACACAGCCCACCTTCCAATTTCTCTCATCCCCTTTACAAATTCCAGGGGTCAACAGTCAATTATTTTATTCATTCATTCATGTCTCCTTATATTGTATATATGATATTTTAATTCACTTGAAAAATGTTTTAAGCCAAATAACTGATTAATTCAAAGTAACACAATAAAAATCACTCAGAGGAAAACCTGGACAAATTTAGAACTTAAGAATGATGATCTTGGGTGGGCAGGTAGAACAGCCCGTGACCCAGCATCCCCGAGCGGCAGCATGAGTCCCAGCTGCTCTACTCCTGATCCAGCTCCCTGCTCATGTCCCTTGGAAGACAGCAGAAGATGACCCAGGTACTTGGGCACCGGCCTCCCACATGGAAGAACTGGATGGAGTTCTATGCTTCTGGCTTTGGCCTGGCCCAGCCCTGGTCGTGTGGTCATTTGGGGGGTAAAACATCAGATGGATGATCTCTCTTTCAAATAAAATGAAAATAAACAAACAAACAAAAAAAAATCATTTTCCAGGGTTGCCTTTGTGGTGCAACAGGTTAGGATGCTGATATGGGGTAAGTCAGGTAGCAAGCTTAGGGTAGAAGCCCAGCTGCCTGGCTCTGTGTAATCTTATGCACCCACCTGTCAATCAGATGACCCCTTCCCCAGGCTGTACCTCCCCCTACCTGGACCCCCCTTTTCTAAACTCATAAGCAGCCTAGTAGAGGGGAGGAGGGGGTCCTTAACCCTCTCTCTCCCTCCACATGGACCCAGAACGAACACGGCATGGCAATCTCTTTTCCTTTCCTGGCCCACTCTCCCTAGCATGACCCCACGTACATGCAGGTTTTCCTCACTTTGTAAACAGACTTTACCATGGTACAGGGCGTGTCTCTGCCTGTACTTACAATGCTTCTTTAAAAGACACTTAGGCCCAACCTAGCCCACAGCAATGCCAGACCCCACCTGCTACACTGGCATTCCGATATTACAGTGCCAGCTTGAGTCCCGGTGGCTCATCTTCCGATCCAGCTCCTTGCTAATGCGTCTGGGAAAGCAGCAGCAGAAGACCCCACTGCTTGGCCCCTGCCATCCACATGGGAAACCTGGATGGAGTTCTGGGTTTCTGGTTTCAGCATGAACAGGCCCTGGCCATGCAGCCACTTGAGGACTGAAACAGTGGATGGAAGATTTCTCTCTCTCTCTGGGTCTCTCTGGGTCTAACTCTGCCTTTCAAATGACAATCTACTTCAGGGTGCAGATGAAAGGGTATTGCCCATATGGCAAATCTCTGAGATCTTAGAATGACAATGGGCTACATATTCTCAGATTCCCTTCTTCCAGCCCTTCCTCCTTCCCTCCCTGGTTATCTTTCTAGGGATTAACTGGGCTTTTAATTTTCAAGCTTATGCCCATAAAGCAAATGCAGGCTCTAAAAATGCTATCAATCATATTATGTGACAAAAAACTGCTCCAGTAAATAAAGCTACACACACACTTTCCCTGCTGGGTATTCCAGTTACGCACACTAGTGCCTCGTCCTCACAATCACCTTTCTCAGAGTCCGTGAGCAAGAAGAGGTCCGGGTGCTCCGGGTCGTCAGCCATCATCACCATCCAGCCGACCACAGACACATTCTTATTTGACGTTGACTTGAACTGAAAGATCAAAAGACGGTGAGTGAAAACAAAATCTTTGGATAATTTAAACAGAAATTAAGTGTTTCCGAGAGCATACTTTCAGTTTCTTATAACGAGACAAGATCTGTGACTTCACTCTGGCCACGGTCAGCTTGGGACCTTTTACTACTAAATTCCATCTAGCCATGCTCTCTTCACCTGGTCTCCTTCTTTCCAGGCCTTTCCCAGCTTCAACTCTTCATCAAGACCAAATGTTCCATCTCCATGCCCAGGGAGCAGCTCTGCAGGCAGCCTGATGAATTCACCTATTTTGTTTCTCCTAAGCTGCTGTTCTGCTCCTGGTAGTAAACACATTTGCATTTTAATGGCTATCTTATCCTAAATCTTGTGATTAAATGAACCAGAAGTGCTACCAGAGAATTAATGGTCATTAAAACACATGCTTACTGTGTTTCTCACAAAAAGGGTAATCTTAGCGTGCTTTTTACTTTTTTTTTTTTAAGATTTTATTTATTTGAAAGACAGAGTTACAAAGAGAGGTAGAGACAGAGAGAGAGGTCTTCCATCTGCTGGTCCACTCCCCAGATGGCCACAACAGCTGGAGCTGCGCAGATCTGAAGCCAGGAGCTTCCTCTGGCTCCCAGGCATGGGTGCATGGGCCCAAGCCTGGGCCACTTCTACTGCTATCCCAGGCCATAGCAGAGAGCTGGATCGAAGAGGAGCAGCCGAGACTAGAACTGGCTTCCATATGGGATGCCTGCGCTTCAGGCCAGGGCTTTAACCTCCCACGCCACAGCGCCGGCCCCTTTTTTTTTACTTTCGTAGTTAACTATTCATTTATTTTGTAGTTAACTATTCTTTTATTTATTATTAACTTCAGTTACACTTCTTTAGAACAATTATTAAATTACCACATTAACATATTAAAGGAGAAGACACGATCAACTCAACACCAATACAATTTTTGGGCAAATGTACTGCATACTGTGTTAAAGACACGGGCAACTCAGAATACAAGGGAATTTCCTAATCCAACAGTGCATTTCAAAAGGAAAACACACACACACACACACACAAAAACCAAATCAGGTAGACAGACAAAACAAACACTGCAGCCCACTTGTAAGGGTAAAATGCTAAAAACACTTGAAAATCAAGTATCATGACAATGATATTAGCTCTGGTATCTAGTATCACCACTGCTAGCTCTACCATCGTTAAATCAGAATTCGTAGGTCAATAAGAACAACAAAAAGGAAAGAAAAGACGTAAGGGTGAGGAGGAAGTTATCTTTAAAAGGATGACATTATTTACAGAAAATTAATCCACATCCACCAAATTAATGAGAAAGGTCACCAAGGTTGCTGGGAACCTAGAACTAAAAAAATCTATCACGCAAGAGGAATCTAGGAACACAAACAACAAAGACATAGAAAGTTTAATAGTTAAAAGATATTAGAGAAGACCTAAATCAATGGAGAAATACCGTCAAATTTTAAAAAGTTCAATGTTGTAGAGAGAGCAGTTCTCCCTAAACTGATCTGTAAGTTCAGTGTCATTTCAATGAAAATTCTAAAAAAGTTTTAATGTTTAACCTGACAAGCTAATTCTAAAATTTACATGGAATAGCGAAAGATCCATGATAACGAAATTCGGCAGCACTTGCTCTGCTACACATCAAGACTTACAAAGCCACCAAAAGGCAAACAGCCCTGGGAGTAAGGCCTCAGCCTGACGGAGGTGGTCACTTCACGCTTATATCAAAACAAGGCTTCGCACCCTGAATGCAAGTAATTCTGCCAACTGTACCTTAGAAAGCTGAAAACACACACACACACACACACACACACGCGACAAAGCTAAGGTAACTGAAGTCACGGGCTACTGGGGCAGGGACAGACCAACAGGGCAATGAAATCTAGAAAGGAATCTATGAGTAACATAAACTCATATGGCACGAGCAGGTTCTGCAGGTCAGCCATGGCAGAATGAACCACTCTGCCAACAGAGCCAGGAAAGTCAGCCGTGCATACAAAGTCATGAAAACCAGCGGCTACGTCACCCACATCACACTCCTACACTCCAGACAAATCCGTTACTGAAAAAACTACTAGTGGATAACAGTGGAGCTTGTTAATGATCTCAGGCTGGAGCTGGATTTTAGAATACATTCAGAAAGTACTGACCATAAAGGGAGAGAGACAGACTTTATTACTATAAAATTAAGAACTCTTCACCAAAAGACACCCTGAAGAGAGTGAAATGATAAGTCAAATACACTTGCAACATACCCTCCAGAATGAGTGTGTGTGTGTGTAGTTAAGAAGAACATATATGTAATATATATTTAAGACATTTGATTATTTAGAATAAGATTAAGCAACATATTTACCCAGGTATTCACAGAAGAAACATGAATGACCAAAACACATGAAAAAATTTCCAACTCAGTAAGCAATCAGGGGAATACAAATTAAATTATGAGGTGCTATTTCATATATACTAGATTCACCAAAATCTAAAAGCCTGACAATACAGTGAGAATATAAAGTCTGATTGTGCCATTCGTGAGTGTGTAAATTAATTTGCCATTTTCTAACAAAGTTCAAAATTTGCACTCTAGATATATAATCTAGAGAATCTGTGCACAAAAGTATTTATAGCAGGGGTCAGCTTTGTGGTGCAGCAGGTTGAGCCGCTGTCTGCAGTGTTGGCATCCCATATGGGCACTGGTTTGAGTCTTGGCTGCTCTACTTCCGATCCAGCTCCCTGCTAATGGCCTAAGTGCTTGGGCCCCTGCACCCACGTGGGGACCTGGATGGAGTTCCTGGCTGTTAATGTAGCCTGGCCCAGCACCAGCCACTGTGGCCATCTGGTGAGTCAATCAGTGGATGGAAGACCTCTCTTTCTCTGTAACTCAAATAAATAAATATTTAAAAAATATTTATAGCAGCACTGTTAGAAATAGCAAAACAAGCTTTTTTTGGTTCCTCCTTGCTCCCCACGAGTCTCTGCAGCTGTACGTGGCTGGAGATCATCTTGCACCTAAGGCAGGGAGAAGCCGGCTGCAAAGCAGATGAGAGTCAGTGGAGTCGATCAACTCTAGACTCCGCTAGTGCTGGAGAGTGGAAGACACCCACTGGGGTACACGCAGTCTCCGAAGAGGACCAGACAAAGCAAAGAGAAACTGGTCATCCTTGCCAGCAACTGCCCAGCTTCGCGGGAATCTGAAAGAGTATTATGTCATGTTGGTCCAAACTGGTGTCCATCCACAGTGGTGAGAATACTGAATTGGGAACAGCACACGGAAAATACTACAGAGTATGCACTCTTTCTATTACTGATCCAAGTGATTCTGATATTATAAGAAGCATGCTGGAACAGACTGGTGAAAAGTAAACCACACAATTTTTTTAAAATATAACTTCCCAGAGCTTGTATTTAAAAATAACAAAACAAAAAACCAAAGAAACTGGGGCCAGCACTGTGGCACAGTAGGTTAAGCGTCCACTTGCAGCAGAAGCATCCCACATGGGTGCTTGTTTGAGTCTCAGCTGCTCTACTTCTGGTCTAGCTCCTTGCTAATGGCCTGGGAAAGCAGTGGAAGATGGCCCAAGTGCTTGGGGCCCTGCACCCATAAGGGAGACCCAGAACAAACTCTTGGCTCTGGATCTGCTGAGCTCTGTCTGCTGTGGCCATTTGGGGAGTGAATCAGCACTCTCTCTGAGGTCTCTGAGACCTCTCTCTCTCTGTGTGACTCTGCCTCTCTCAAATAACCAAATCTAAACAAAACAAAACCAAAGAAACAAATGCAAAACTAAAACCCTAATCTGGAAATCATCCAAATATCCAGTTGTGAAAAAGAGTATGTGTCGGCTTATGCACACCTACAACAATGGATCACAATGTAATACCAAGCAAAAAAATTCTTAGTCCCTAGGAATATACATGTGAATCTATTCAAGTACATTTCAAAAATGGAACAATGCATTAAAGGAATCATACAAAACTTACAAGAAAATCACAGCAATGACTAATAAGGAATTCAGGACAGTGCCAGCTGTGAGGCCAATTCATGAGAAAGGCAGGAGATGCTCCGTGGGCAGGCTTTGGCCTTTCTGACAATGCCCTGCTATAGCCTATGAGGTCATTTTATCACGCTGTGAAACGCGTTGAGTACAATACTATCTTCTTTTGTATGTGTTAACATGTTTCACAGTGAAAAGGAGAAGAACGAACACAGAATATTTTAACAAAATAGAACACTAAGGTCAGGAGGTTTTAATACATGGAGAATGAAACTGGCAATATCACAGAACTGATGATTTGACAGTTCCCAATGTACTGTCAAAAAAAGTGGATAGCATGATCTTCTGATATACTTGTCCTGACTCTCACAATCTCTGCCTCATCTGCTTCTCTGAACAACAACAAAGTAACTCAAGCAACATAAGCCCTTCATGCAGAGGGATGAAGGTGAGACGGGGAAAACGGCCCCCGGCCATCAGCTGACTCCTTCTCAGGGTGATGCCCTTCAGAACTTTCTCTGTGCATTTACAACAGAGGCTTTTAAAAGATCTATTTATTTAGTTGAAAGGCAGAGTTACAGAGAGGCAGAGGCGGGGTGGGGGGAGGAGGGGAGTCTTCCACCTGCTGGTTCACTCCCCAGATGGCGGCAACACCAGAGGCTTCTTTGTGCGGTTGCTGCTCGTGGTGTCTTGTATACTGACGGGGGTTTTCTGAGGTTTTCAGCTGTCAGTAACTCTTTCCTGGTAAGCATTTTGGCTGTTCCCATAGTTCTGCTGTCATAAACATCACTACAGATATCTTGGTGTACTTGCTTCAGGAATTCTGTAGCAGACTCTCAGGTAAGGAATGGTTGGCTGCTCCTAAGCCACACACTGCCTCCCACTGACGCGGACTGCCCATCACAGAACCACCACCACTTTAAACTTCTGAGCCCTGTGGATGCTAAGTCCACGTCTCCCTACCTCATGGCCAGTACAACACTGTCAAACTTTAAAGCGTTAGCCTAATGGCAAGAAAAAGCGTCATTTAATCTGTACTTCTGGATAAGTAGTGAGGCTAATCATCTTTTCATGTTTATCAGACATTTGCATTTTGTTTTCAATTTATTTCTTTTTCCCATTTTTCTATTTTATTTATTCATGAAAAGTCTTAACATATTTGATGCATTTTTAGGTGTAGATTTGTTTCTAAAATTTAACTGCTCAAACAACATTTACTCAGTCATTACCTTGTAGAGAGTAGGTTCAAATATGTAAAATTATTTCTTACAGTGAATATACTTCTGCTAAATACTTGTTTTTACTATGAATATGCTTTCCTTTTTAATAATTCAAAAATAGAGAAATAACAAAATAACATTCTCCCTCCTTTCTTTCCAGCCATTCTATCCTTATGAGGTCCTTCGATGCAGAAAAAAATGAATACATTAGGTAATACTACAATCTAGGAATGCAGGCTTGCAGATTTCCCTTTCTGCACTTACAGGACTTCCCACATTCACTTAAACCAAAAATGTCCACTTTTATACCTTCAGCCTTATTAAAGGGCTAAAACTGGGACAGAAAAGAATTTCTCTGAATTATGTTGTGTCATGTGGGTGACTTATAAGTAGAAAAAGTACTTAAAATTTTTCTTTAGTGATTCACCTTTCCTCAGTAGTGTAAACCACTTAAATGTTCTCCATCCCCCCAAAATACATGATTTAGAATTAAATTTGTCTCAAAGAGATTTTATTAATGCAACATGGAAAATTATTATTCCTTTTAAAGACTGTTTTACAGCCATATAAAACACAGCAGGCAAGCCCAAGTTCTTGGGTCTCTGCCACCCACATGGAGACCCGGAAAGAGTTGCTGGCTCCTGGCTCTGGCCTGGCCCAGCTCCAGCTGTTGCAGCTATTTGTGGAGTGAAGTCGATGGAAGATCGATTTCTCTCTCTCTCTTCCCTCTCTGTCACCCTGGCTTTCAAATCAATAAAACAAAACAAAACAAAATTTTAAAACGGCATGCAAAATACAGCCACAGGACACTTCTAAATATTCTAAGTAATACGAAACGCAAGACAGTGGACTGCAGCTAACTATTGTGATCACTCATTCCTCTTTACTCCCGGGAAAATCACTGACTGATGGGGAAAGAACTTTCGACACTGGTTCCAAATCATCACATTTTGTACATCAGGAACTGAGACTCCAAGGCAAGCTTTTTGAATCGCGTTCTAAACCAGAAACCCAAGTCTGAGAAAGCCGTGCTACCAAGATAGAAATCTGTAATGTGCAATTGTGACATCTGCAATGGAAGAACATCATTCAAAAAACAAACCTCAAAATACGGAATTTATTCCAAGAGCTTCCTTGGAATGGTCCACCAGAATCAAAATTCCATTACAGCATTCATACAAGGAGTATAAAATGGGGAAAAATGAAAAACAAACAACATCCCTTCCACCTCGTCAACATCCTTGTGTCCCATTAGGACTGTTTTCTTAACAACCACAAAGAAACAGCTGTGAAACAAGGTCAAAATTTTAGAAGAAAAATACTTACATGTTTTCTTTCTGTAGCCTTTAGAGATTTGGCAGCATAGTAAAAAAGTTGTGTCCCACACAAAGCTGCCCAGTATTTTGTCCAAGCTGCTACCTGGGGAGGGTAAGCACATGAATATACTATTAAAAACGCTATGGGCTTTTCAGTCTCTTTACCCTTCTTTGTGCCAAAGATATACTGTACTCTCTGTCATCAAAGGCCTAACAGCCTTGAATTCTCTCACTTCTGCAATCTTCACCTCAAATATCCCCATGATTCCAGCTAACAGACTGTAGCATCCTCATCAAAGTAATTCTTGCTCTCATTAAGATTCCTGTTGCCTTTTTTTTTTTTTTTTTTTGGACAGGCAGAGTGGACAGTGAGAGAGACAGAGAGAGAAAGGTCTTCCTTTGCCATTGGGCCAGCCCCCAGTGGCCGCTGTGGCTGGCGCACCGCGCTGATCTGAAGCCAGGAGCCAGGTGCTTCTCTGGGTCTTCCATGCAGGTGCGGGGCTCAGGACTTGGGCCATCCCCCACTGCACTCCTGGGCCACTGGAAGAGGAGCAAACCGGGACAGAATCTGACGCCCCGATCGGGACCAGAACCCGGGGTGCCGGCACCGTAGGTGGAGGATTAGCCTAGTGAGTCACGGCGCCGGCCCCTACTGCTTTTTAATATTCTCTAGCATTTCCACTACCCCCTCCCTCCCAAAACCACTCTTCCCTTCTTTTTCTTCATATCTAGCCTATATCTCATGATCTAACATTGTATCCTTTCCCTTCCAGATACTTTAATTCAACTGCCCTCTCCCGATAAAACCCAGATCTAATCATCTGATTATCTGGCACCACATCCCACAGTAGCTGAGTATTACTGAAGAAACCACACAGTTAGACCAACAGATAACATTATGATCACAAATCTCAAATGCCTATCAGTCGTACTTCCCTCTTCCTCAATCTAGTCATTATGCACACACTGTCTCTCTGGAGACAGTTTTATACCTTCTCAAAACTCTAATTACCAACCCCCACGCGACCTCAGGCCAGAATGCAATCACTGCACACTCTAGAGAAAAACAGACGGAATCTGCTAAGGACCGCCTCCCGTGCAGCAGAGTCCATCTGCCGAGCTGTGCTCGCGAAGCTGGCTCCAGTTCTGGCCTCGGACGTCCACTCTGCCCATTCTTCAATGTCCTTCATTTGGCTCTCGGGCTGCAGAGCTCTCGGCATCACTGTAGCCTCGGCAGGGTCGCCTTTCTTCTTCAGGCACTTTCACCTGCCAGCCTTCTGGGACAACAACTTCTTACTGTACACTCTGGAGCAGACCCATACTTACTACAGAACTCCATCCCTAGCCCGTTTTTCTTCCCCAGTGACACTTCCTTCACAGATAATCCACCTCACCCAGTTCCACTCCTCAAATACTCTCTGTATGCCAGTGACTTCCAAATCTCTGCCACCACTCCTGTGTTGCCCTCCGAGCTACACTTTTTTAAGGGCCGAAATAACTAAGCACATGGATCTGAAGTAGGTCAAGGCTTACTTGACCAACTCCATTTCAATAAACGTCTCCAACACTTGTCTACCTCAGTCCCCAAGCTCAGAAGTTCCCGTGTTCCCACTCTTTTCTTTGCGCCTCACATGCACATCTCAAGCGACTCCAGCCACTGTCTCTGTCATCTCTTCCACTTCCTTCCCACTTTGAGTGCCTGAACTTTCAGACCTGCGAAGGCTAACTCACCTTCCTTACTCAGCTCTCAGCTCAAACACCTTGCAACGCTGACATCTCTTGCTTATTCTCATTTCTCCTCATTGGAATCGAATCCCTAGAGGCAGGCACTGACTCATCTGGCTCCCTGCTCTGTTTCTAGCATTGGACATGCTATAGGTTTGGTAACCGTTCAACTGACAGGCTATTCTTAGTTCACTAGCTGGTCTGATGTGGCTTCTTGATTGTATGTGCCTTTGGTTTCCTGATTTGTAAGTGGTAAAATAAGACTTTATACATGGAAATCATCTTTATATTTTAAGAATCCTTCATATCTTCAAAAACTTTAAGTGTGGATGTATGCCAAAGATTTCATAACCCAGATTAGACAGACTACTGTAATATTTGAGGAAAAGGTGATCTTCGTCCAGTGGTCAAGGAGCCACTGTGGTCCTGGGGAAGAGCAGACTTACCCATCACATGCAGACAGCTCTGCTTTACCATGCCCCCCCCCCCCACCCCGTAGCGTTGTGCAGGACACTTAACATCTGCGTTCTACACCACACAGGAAAAAAACTACATTACAATTACTTCAAAACCAGTGAAGCAGGGTTGGAGTTGTGGTGTAGTGGGTTAAGTAGCTGCCTGCAATGGCTGGCATCCCAGATGGGAGCCGATTCAAGACCCGGCTGCTTGGGAAAGCCGCAGCAGATGGGCCAAGTATTTGGGTCCCTCCACTCTAGAACCAGAGGAAGCCCCGGGCTCCTGGCCTCAGCCTAGCCCAGCCTTGGCTGTTGTGGCCATTTGGGATGTGAACCTGTGGATGGAAGATCTCTCTCTCTCTCATTTTCTCTCCACCTCTAATTTTGCCTTTCAAATAAATAAAAAAATAAACCTTAAAAAAAACAAAACAATGAAGCAACATTAGTTGAACTTTATTTTAAGGTTCTTATTGCCTATTTTCTAATTTTCCTCATCTTTACTAAAATAATTCTTAATGATATATGTTCAGATTTCTACAGGAACAGTTTAATACACAAACTATACTGAAGATAAAAAGAAAAGTGTGGGAGTGCCTTTATTTAAGTATATGTAATATATGATTTCTGTATGGAGATAACTTTAGGAAACATGGCGAGGCAAATGTGTCTTTTATAATATTCAAGTCTACTATATACCTGATTTTATTGCAATTGCTTTAATTATTTTTAGGATCTTTTTTTTTTTTTTGGACAGGCAGAGTGGATAGTGAGAGAGAGAGACAGAGAGAGAGAAAGGTCTTCCTTTTGCTGTTGGTTCACCCTCCAATGGCTGCCACGGCTGGCGTGCTGTGCTGATCTGAAGCCAGGAGCCAGGTGCTTCCTGGTCTCCCATGGGGTACAGGGCCCAAGCACTTGGGCCATCCTCCACTGCACTCCCGGGCCACAGCAGAGAGCTGGCCTAGAAGAGGGGCAACCGGGACAGAATCCGGTGCCCCAACCGGGACAGAATCCGGTGCCCCGACCGGGACTAGAACCCGGTGTGCCGGTGCTGCAAGGTGGAGGATTAGCCTAGTGAGCTGCGGCTCCGGCCCTAGGATCTTATTTTTACATATTTTAGAGGTGTGTTAAAATATAACATAGTGAAATCTTACTGCAGGTTTTTTGCCTTCTTTTAACAAAGTTTTTCTCCTGAGAACACCTTGAATAGTAACCGCTCCTGGATACAAATGCACTGCCAAATCTTCTGATTCTGCAGAACTGTAATAATGAAAATGAAAAAACCACATAAGATCTGTGTATATATTTTAAGCAATGGGTACTTAAAATGAAATTATTTTTAATTTTAAAATTTTGTTGCTTTATTCACAGTTGAGAAGACATGGACAATTTTTAAAGATTTATTGATCTGAATTGTATAAGCTGGCATGAAATTAGGAAGCTGTTAAAAGTCAGCAGGTTCTAAACACACACTAATATACATTTGAGTAAGTACAATTTAGAAAGAATGCAGTAATTTACTTTAGTAGAGATTAAGCATTTAAGAATTTTTTTCTTAATATGCCACATTGCATCATTATCATAACTTTATTTTCCTCATCAGAAACTCTGAAGTCCTGGTAGGAAAGATGGAAATTCTGTTAAAAGCACTTATGAAAACAAAACTGAAAACAAAACAAAACTGAAAATAAAAGTAGCAGGAGCTCAATAAAAGTAAAAATCCATGCTTAATTTAATTCTAAAATAGGTTAATTAATAAAGTAATAAAATAACAACATTTTAAAAAATAACTTCCTGCAATAATTAATGGCATTTAAATGCTGTCAGCGTACAAGCATTTGATTATGGTCTAACAGTCTCCAAACTCAAGATTGCCTTTTCATGCAAGTTAAAAAAGAAGACAGAACAACCGAACATTTTAATATATTTTCCAAACTGATTTAAGGTGCTGTACTTAAAACCAGAATAATTTCTACATGAACCAATCAATACATATTGATAAACATGTCTTTTTTATGATATGATACAAGCTGTAGAATTCCTATAACAGCAAAGAAATCTGAAGTTTGCCAGTTTACTTTTTTATGGTTCTTTAGGTGTCTTCAAAGTGACTTAAAAACTTAGAAACCATCAGAAACTCTATGCTCAGCCACTTATATTCAGGGATGTACACTTGCACACAAGGAGATCCAGTATCATCAAACTGACATAAAGTTTGCTTCAAGTTTGTTTGCTGTTTCAAGAGTTGGCTGACTGGGCTGAGTAGGTTAAGCCTCTGCCTGTGGTGCCAGCATCTTGGATGTTCCACTTCCCATCCAGCTCCCTGCTAACAGCCTGGGAAAGCAGTGGAAGATGGCCCACGTGCTTGGGCCCCTGAATCCACGTGGGAGACCTGAAGAAGCTCCAGGTTCCTGGCTTCAGGTCAACCCAGCTCCAGCTGTTGCAGCCATTTGGGGAATAAACCAGAGGATGGAAGACCTCTTTCTCTGTCTCTCCTTCTCTGTCTGTAATTCTGCCTTTCAAATAAATAATCTTTAAAAAAAAAAAAAAAAAAAGAGTTGGCTGATTACCCCTTACCACTAAACCTTATGTTTCCAATCACTGGTATAATCCTTATTTGACTCCTCACCTCAATGAGTTGAAATACATAAATATTATTTAATGAAAGAGACTGGTCTAAATTCATGGCCTGTGGTTTATCTGAAAAAATCATTTAAAAAGAAATCAAATGTATATTTTTTAGCAAAGTAAATGCTTTGATTGAAGCTTATAAACAACAAGCAGATTATTATAATAGTCTCTCAAATAACTAGCAGCATTAGAAAGACTTGTGCAGTTAAAAGGCTACCAATTCATTAACATTTTAAAAATATGACATAAAGACAAAAGCTTTAGCAATTAGCTGTGTGGATCAGAGAGAGTAGTTCAAATTTATCTTCATGTCAGATCTTGGAAAGAAAGTTTTTCTGGGCGATTTATCTAGTTTTTCAATCAGTTAGTTGAGAAAGAACAGAAAAAATGCCAGACCACAACCATGGGAGCCAATCACCATCACCAGAGGGGGTTCTGTGGCCCCTGAGTGCAGGGGGATTGTACCTGCTGGCCTTCACGTGGCTTCGATAGCCATTTCGTGCCACTCTTGTCACCGGGCCGAGAGAATGGTATAATCTGTTCCTGTTGGATTCCATTATAAATTGTATATATTACATATACTTTTATTCATACAATCATCAATTCCTAAAACAGTATAATAGCTTCTTTGTGTAACAGTTCTCTAAATCTGACAAAAAGCATGTGATCAATCTTCTGTTTTATAAAACATGAAGACAGATTTCAAAAATTCTTTTCTCCTGCTGTCTCTAAAAATACTTATAGGTGTTAAGAATATACCATACATTTACATTTACGTTAGTTTTCACAAATCTGCTAAAAGAATGAAAAAGTGATTTATAGCCAAATGTAAAAACCTAAAAAATACTTCAAAAGTTCTTTTACTTCTATTCTATTTCTTGGAATCTAGTTTAAGCAGGATGCCTGGATTTATATAAATACCTCCTTTTAATATATGTCCCTATGAAGACACCTAAAAGCAATGTGGCTTGTAACTGAAGACTAATGTGAAAAACCTTATCTTCCTTTTTATTCTACTTGGTAAATCAAAGAAAAGTAATAAAGGAGATGACCAACTAAGTAATAAATATAGGTATTATTTTACTTCTAAATTAACTGATGAATAAATGAAAAATGATAGGAATTCATATTTATCCAGAATGAAACATATTATCAAAGGGAGTAAACACAAACACATAAAACATTGGTATTCCTTTGCTTGAAAACAGCCAAGAGTAGCACTGTTGACAAATATTTTAAACAAAAAGCATTATTTTAGTAATGTAAGCAACAACATATTTGATGTCTCTCTAAGAAAAAAGAACAGCAAGTGACGTGCTAACATTCAGAGTACTGGTTCCAAGCTCACTATCCACAAGCAGTACTCTAAATCCCAGTTCTTGATCCACTTTTTGTTATTTCACATCTGAATCTTGCAGAGCAGCATGCATTTAACTGTTCTCAAAATGTCCCAAGGGTCACTGATTTCAACTTGGCATAGTTACAGTGGATTTTTTAGCTGCAAATGTCTGCAAAGTAAAATACTTGTCATACAAGAAAAATACTGTTTTGAGACATGAAGGTAACACCATTCAGCACTCTTCACAAGCAGCCTGCTGGGATGGGAACAGATTGTTTAACACGACACAATTCTGGTTAAATCTTACATAACTCAGGCAATTTAAGAAGCCATTTTACTAGTCAATATTTTTATCTAAATCTTTTTTAAAATATTTATTTATTTATTTGAAAGTCAGAGTTACACAGAGAGGAGAGGCAGAGAGAGCAAGAGAGAGAGAGGTCTTCCATCTGTTGGTTCATTCCCCAGTTGGCTGAAACGGCTGGAGCTGTGCTGATCTGAAGCCAGGAGTCAAGAGCTTCTTCTGGGTCTCCAACACGGGGACCCAAGCACTTGGGCCATCTTCTACTACTTTCCCAGGCCACAGCAGAGAGCTGGATCAGAAGTGGAGCAGCCAGGACTTGAACTGGCGCCCATATGGGATGCCGCACTGTGGGCGGCGGCTTTCCCCACTATGCCACGGTGCCGGCTCCTTTATCTGAGTATTATAATGAAGCCTGTCATCACAGTATCTGATGGCGTTATGCTCTTTCTCTAGTAGAAGCACAATCTGTACATGGCCAAGGCAATGCTTGCGTCTTTCCCACTTCTGGAAAACCCAAATAAAGAGACTTAAAAGTAAAGGTTGGGGGGCCAGAGCTGTGGTGCAGTAGGTTAATCCTCCATCTGTAGTGCCGGCATCCCATATGGGTGCCAGTTTGAGTCCTGGCTGCTCCACTTCAGATCCAACTCTCTGCTCTGGCCTGGGAAAGCAGCAGAAGATGGCCCAAGTCCTTGGGCCCCTGCACCTAAGTGGGAGTCCTGGAAGAAGCTCCAGGCTCCTGGCTTTAGATCGGCCCAGCTCTGGCTGTTGCGATTTGAGAAGTGAACCGGTGGATGGAAGACCTCTCTCTCTGTCTCTACCTCTCACTATCTGTAACTCTACCCCTCAAATAAAGTCTTAAAAAAAAAAAAAAAAAAAAGGTTGGAAAGAAACAACATGTAAAAATAAACTGTTAAGAAACCTCCAAACTAAAAGAACAAAATTCGAGAACATTGATAATGAAAGGAGAAAGGGATATAAGTATTTTGAAATATAGGGCTTCTAAGTCAAATCTTAATCACATAATGATGAGAAATATCTATGAAGTTTTGTCTGGAACATGATCTAAATCTTCCAATTAGCTTAAAATTAACTGATTCAAGTATGATTCAAATTGCTTTCTACTAAATAGTGACTGATAGGAAGTTAGATAACTAAATATTTTTAGCTCTGTTTTTGTGTTATTTGAAAGGTAGTGTAGAGAGACAGGAGAGGGAGAGAGGAGGAGAGAAAATGAGGTGAAGGTAGGCATGAATCGTTCATCCTCTGGTTCACTCCCCAAATGCCCCAACAGCCAGGGATGGGCCACTGCATGCCAGGAGCCTGGAACTCAGTCTGGGCCAGTCTTGGGCGGCAGGGACCCAAGTATGTGAGCCATCTTATGCTGCCAGGATGTACGCAGGGAGCTGGATCGGAAGAGGAGCTGTGATTTGAACCCAGACTTTCCAACATGGGATGAGGGTGTCTCAGGGCATCTTCACCGCTGCTGTCAAACACCCAGTTTCTCAACTCTCCAGTTTTAACATGACATTACCAACACTCTTGGTGCCTTACCAGTTACTTTGTTTATATACAAAATGGAGCAGTTACTTTGTTCAAGAGTCAAATATCTCAGGAATTTAAAATGGCAGAAGTGGAATGGTTAGAAATAATCTAAGATTCTAGCCGGCGCCGTGGCTCAATAGGCTAATCTTCCACCTTGCGGCGCCGGCACACCGGGTTCGAGTCCCGGTTGGGGCGCCGGATTCTGTCCCGGTTGCCCCTCTTCCAGGCCAGCTCTCTGCTATGGCCAGGGAGTGCAGTGGAGGATGGCCCAGGTGCTTGGGCCCTGCACCCCATGGGAGACCAGGAAAAGCACCTGGCTCCTGGCTCCTGCCAGGATCAGCGCGGTGCGCCGGCTGCAGCGGCGGCCATTGGAGGGTGAACCAACGGCAAAAAGGAAGACCTTTCTCTCTCTGTCTCTCTCTCTCACTGTCCACTCTGCCTGTCAAAAAAAAAAAAAAAAAAAAAAAAGAAATAATCTAAGATTCTAATGAACATTTAAGAACTATTAGTAATAATCATTTGTGTTGTTTGGCTACATTCTTAAGGAGATCTTGCATTTAAAGATCAATATAACATGATATCTGCTGCAAGCAGATGATGGCTTTACAGCTTAAAGCAATAAGGGAGGTAGAAGGGAGTCTGATGGAGTATTTCAGTAAGGTGTAAATTCTGAATTGACGATAATTTAAATCTGGACTTCAAGCTGCTTTATTTATGGCATAATTTAAAATCTACTAAAACATTTTGTCCTTGAGAAAGCAGCAAAGGATGAAACAGACTATTCATTCCATAAAATGTCTTAAAATAAACCAGACTTAAGGAAATAATTTCATTTCTGAATATATAGGTAGTGAGTTCACTGTAGTTGTTTGTTTATTTACTGTGAGAGGCGGAGAAGCACAGAGAGAAAGACAGAGAGCTCCCGTCTGTTGGTTCAGTCTCCAGATGCCTGCACTGGGTTGGGCCAAAGCTGAGAGCCAGGAAGTCAATCCAGGTCTCCCACATGTATTTGGCAGGAATGCATACACTGCTGGCCAGGGTCTGCATTAGGAGCCCTAGCTGGAGCTGGGTATCAAACCCAGAAACTAAGATATGGGATGTGATGTTTAGCCTTGCAGTTATTATTTTTGAGTCACAATTTTAAGTGCACTAAAATTCAAATATATGTGTCAAGCCACCAAACAAACATACACATTAGATACACTATCAGCTAATCATTCTCATTACTCACATTTCCAAAAGTAAAATATCAATTTCTAAATTTATTTTACCATCAGGAAACTAAAATAGTCCCTTGGGGTAAGCACTGTTTCTTAAAATTCACATTATCATGGACTTTAAGACAGACAAGCTCAGAGCAGTCACATGGACGCCTTCTCTTACCTTTCAAAAGCAGGCCATGAGGTCTCTTCACTTAGTTCAGAACCATCACTGCTACCTGAATCAGAAGTTGTTCCATTTTTAGAATTATTCTTCCAGTTTTGATTTCATAAATTCCCAAGATGTCAATCACATTGCAGATGAACATACACATTACTTAATTTAATATCACTGCTGCTAGGTTTATTTTGCAATATACTGAAATACAGTTGATGAAACTACCTAACATTACAAAACACTAAAAAAAATTCCTGCATACCCAACTTACAGCTCCAACTCATTATCTTAATAGATCATTTTCCACCTTCAGAGAATGCACACTGCACTTTTTTTTTAGGTCTTTCATAACTTAGGACCAATATTATTATGAAATCCTTAGAAGTTCATGGTATATGTCTTTCTTTTTTAGTGAAATCCGTTACTACCCTAGGAGCAAAAAGCTTAATAAAATTCAATTCTTCACTGTTAAGATAGACAAGCTGAAGAGGATGGAATTAAAACAAAAAACAAAAACCAGAAACAAATGGTACTATAACAAAGTAACAATTTCCTCTTTGGCCATTATAACATTTAAAATGGTCCTTAAATAGAAAGTTTAAAACTGGCTGGAAAAACATGTGAAGGGTGAAGATTCTGGCCAGCAGACTTCAGTTCTGAGAGGTAACCCTGGCTCTCAGTAAGATTAAGATGAAGCGTCTACCAGCCTTGTAATGGGGGTCCGACGCTGATGCTGCGAGGCGGCCATTACAGGCAGCTGATGAAGACCTCTCCTACGTGCCTGGAACAGCATGAGTAACAGGCACAGAAGCCTGCTTCCTGTACTGCGCAGCAGAGATGAGGAACCAGAGGTAAAGCTGCTGCCGCTGCCGCTGGTGGTGGCACGTGGTGCACGTGGAAATGGAGGCACACTTGCAGTGCGGTGTGGAGCTCAGGGTGGACATGCCTCCTTGGCATGTCTGCTAGGCAGCACTGCTCTAGGGTAGCCAGGACATACTTGCCACTTGAGAAATTGTTTGGGGTCACTGTCTCAAGCCCTGGTTGATTTTTTAAAGTAGTACTTTCTCAGCACTCACGGTATAGATTAACAGCACATAAAAACTACAGTTAAGGGAAAGATTCTTGTGTATGCATGCTAACCTTTACCATCTCATGGTAATAAAGTTGTAAAACAAAAATCTTGGAAGGCAAATGCCTGTGTTGCAATGTTGCTAATTTACAAAAAGGATGCAATAATCTTCAATTGTTTACCAAGTACTAGCCTTAGAATAATCAAAAAAATTAACATAAAGGCGAAAAATCTGCTTTAGAAATCTCTAAACTGAGACCCTAACTGTAACCGAATGAATAAGTTGTTAACTATCTTGTGGTAACCAAAAGCTTGCCTACAGAAAGTAAAGATCATCATTAGCATACTTCAGATGAGCAGGGTGGGTGCTCGGTGCAGCAGTTGAGGTACCGCTTCGGAAATGTGAATCTCATTTGCAGAGAGCCTGGGTCTGAGACTCAGCTCTGCTCCCAATTCCAGATTCCTATTAGTGCACACCTTTGGGAGGCAGTGGTGACGGCTCAAGTAGCTGGGTCCTTGCTACACAGCTGGGAGACCTAGACTGGGCTCCTGGTTTTTTGGTTACAGCCCTGGCTGTTAAAAGCATTTGGGATGTGAACCAGCTGATGGAATCTCTCTCTCTCTCTCTTTGTCTTTCAAACATGTAATCTAAAAAGAGTTAGGATGAGTAAAAAGTCAAATACAAAGCATTTGATAGAAGTAATTTTAAAAATTATTATTTTGGAGCTGGTGGTGTGGCACAGAGGGTTAAGTTGGCACTGGAGAAACAGGCATCCCCTATCAGCGTGCCAGTTTGATTCCTGGCAGCTACTTCTGATCCAGCTTCCAGCTAATGTGCCTAGGAAAGCAATGGAAGGCAGCTCAAGTACTGGGGGCCCTACCACCCACATGGGAGACCAGAATGGAGCTCTTGGCTCCTGGCTTCAGGAGCTTGGCCCAGACCTAGCTGCTGGGGTCACTTGGAGACGAACCAGCAGATGGAAGCACTCTCTCATTCTCTTCCTTTCAAATGAATAATGAATGAATGAATGAACGAATGAGTGAACCTTTAAAAAAGTATTAGTTTTTGCTTCATGTGGCACGCAAGATTCATTAATCAAAAGAAGTTTAAATTTTTTTAATTAACTAATTGAGAGACATGGAGAGAGAGGGATGGTAGGGGAGAGAGGTATCTGGGTTGGACCAGACTGAAGCCAGGAACAAGAAACTCAATCTGGGTTTTCCAGATGGGTGGCAGGGATCCAAGTACATGAGCCATCACTGCTGTCTCTCTGGCTACACAGTCGTAGGAAGCAGAAATTGGGAATGGACTTGAATCCAGGCACTTCAATTTGGGATGTGGGTGTCCCAAACTGCATCTCAACTATGAGGCCAAATGTCTGTCCCCATAGGTATAAGAAACTTTTAACTGAAAAGAATTCCTTTTTTTTTTTTTTTTTTTTTTTGCAAAACTATTGTGTACTATTTTTCAGACTGAGTTTGTCATTTGCACACAGGCAACTTGCAGCATTATTAAAGAAGTATTTTAGGTGATAAATATCTTCTGTGCCAAAAATTTTGTCATCATTGGCATTTATAAAAAGGGAACGTCAAAATCAACTGCTGGAGAACTCCGAAGCAATTTTGTTTTCAGGGTGTGGAACTCTCAGAGGCCAAAGATGTCAAGAAAACAAATCTCCTTTCGTATCTCTTTCCATTGGCCATTTATCAACACTGAGACAGTCATAGTAACACAGCAGGCTTAGCCTTTGAGTGAGCTGCTACTTCATCAAAACAAAAAACATTTTTCTCCTTTATCCCTTTTTAAAAATTAAAATGATATGGATTATTTTCTAATGATGAATTGAAATCATTTCAGATCCAGAAAATAAATAAAAGTTTAGGAAGTTGCTACAATTTGAATATGGTCTCCATCCCCTAGATTCCCAGAGTTTAATCCTCAGAGTCACATGCCAGTGGTGTTAAGAAGGTAAACTTGATCCCAACAGGGTTTTTAGAGGTGGCGTCTTTGGAAAGTGATGAGGTTTAGATCAGTTACTCAGGGAGGAGCTCTGTGTCCTGTCCATATGAGAGGAAGAGCAACAGGGACTAGACAGAGAGATCATGGTGTGAGGTGGACAGGGGGCCCTTGCAAGAGACTTTGCTGTTTAGACTTCTACCCTAAACTGAGTTAGATACACCTTTTTTCTTAAGAAAGTAGCCTGCCTCAGGTATTTTGCTACAGTACTGAAAAGCTGACTAATACAGACAGTAAAACAATCCCCTCTCTTGGCCAGTGCTGTGGTGTAGCGAGTGAAACCACTGCCCTGCAGTGCCAGCATTCCATATGGGTGCTGGTTTGAGCCCTGGCTGCTCCACTTCCTATCCAGCTCTCTGCTGTGGCCTGGGAAAGCATAGAAGATGGCCCAAGTGCTTGGGCCCCTGCACCCACGTGGGAGACAGGGAAAAAGTTCCAGGCTTCTGGCTTTGGATTGGCCCAGCTCCAGCCATTGCAGCAATTTGGGTAGTGAACCAGTGGATGGAAGACCCCTCTCTGCCTTTCAAGTAAATAAATAAATATTTTTTTTAAAAATCCCCTCTTTACCTTACATTTCTTTCCTCCTGCTCTCAAATCCACTCCAATACAGGTTTTGCCTTCACCATTTTATGAAGCAACTCTTGTCAAGATCATACTTATCTTGCCAAGATCCCTGGTCAATTCCCTATTCTCATCGTAGCTCCCTTTTCTGCATCTCATACTGATACTAAGCACGTCCCTCTTCCTTCAGACACTTGGTATCATGACACCACACTCTGGTTTTCTCCCCTACTTAATGGTCCTTGCCCTTCATAATCTGATGTGATGGCACATCCTTCTTTCAGAAATAATCAGCCAAGAATGGGCATTTGGCCTAGTGGTTCAGTTGTCATTTGGGATTCCAGTATCCCACATAGGAGTGTCTGTGTTTGCATCCTAGCTCACTCCCAATTCTGGTTTCCTGCCAATGTCCTGGAAGGCAGAAGGTGATGGCTCAAGAAGTTAGATCCAGGCCACCCACTTAGGAGACCTGGACTGAGTCTTGGACTCCTGACTTTGTCTCGGCTTAGCCCTGGCTGTTTCAGGCATCTGGGAGTGAAGAAAGGATGGCAGATCTCTCTCTCTCTCTCTAGCTCTGCATTTCAAATAAAATAAATAAATAAATCTTCAAAAAAATTAAATCAGATCTCTGAATGAGAGGAAGTTCTTCTATCTATTTAATACTTACACTCTTCCTTGGTGATCTCAACAAGTCCCATGGTGTGAAATATCATAAATATGCTAATTCTCCTAACTTCAGACATGACCTTACCCCTCTTGGCTCTAGATCCATAAATTCAACAAAGTACCTAACATCTCAATAGGGACTAAAGATGTCCACAACAGAATTCTTAATGGTGCAAATTCAGCCAGCCTTTACGAATACCACACTGTACACAAACGATTACTCCTCCAGTCTTCCCTGCCTTGGCAACAGTGTCACATCTTTTTTTTTTTTTTTTAAACCCACAGCATCTGTTGGTACTAGGGTTTTTTGTTTTTGTTTTTTTTAACTTTTTTTTAATTTATTTATTTGACAGGTAGATTTGTAGACAGTGAGAGAGAGACAGAGAGAAAGGTCTTCCTTCTATTGGTTCACTCCCCAAATGGCCGCTACGGCCAGCGCTGCACTGATCTGAAGCCAGGAACCAGGTGCTTCTTCCTGGTCTCCCATGCGGGTGCAGGGGCCCAAGCACTTGGGCCATCCTCCTCTGCCCTCCCGGGCCACAGCAGAGAGTGGACTGGAAGAAGAGCAACCAGGACTAGAACCCGGCACCCATATGAGATGGCAGCATCACAGGTGGAGGATTAACCAAGTGAGCCACGGCACTGGCCCCCAATGACGTCACATCTAACCAACTGCTTAACCCAAATAATCTCGAGTCACACTCGACTCCAACCTTTGCTCATTGCCATGTGCAGTTAACCAGTACAACCAGCTCATGTTTTATTCCCACCATTCTTCAAATGCATTCTCTAAAGGAGTCAAAAACATCAAGCACTTTAAAAACTTAGTAACTTCATTCTATATTTTCCATTTACGCCTCTTCCAACATTTTGTTTAAATTCTCACTTTATCTAAGCTGGAACTCCCTCAGAGAAATACTTCTTACCTATTGATATTCCACTAGAAAGAGTAGAACTTTCAGCTTGGCCTCGAGACGGTGCATGGGGTTCCATGACGCTATCGTCTAACAGATGTCTTGGCCCTGCATTTGGGAATGTTGCACTCTTAAACTCTGCTGTGTTCATTTTATGAATGAAACTGGAAACAGAGAAATATTTTTCAATTTTTATACTGGTACTAATTCCAGCTACAAAAGACACCTTTATATAAAGATTCAGAATATAAAAGATTTACCTGCTACCCTGAATTAATTTCTGAATTCCCATATACAGATTTTACTATGAAAGCTTCAAACTAACAGTTTAGGTAAACTGTTATGGAAACCTGGCCATATTTACCCACATAACTAGAACATTTTTTTCATCTTCAGCATCAGGTCCATTCAAAAATTGTTTTACAATTAGTTTTGGTGAAGTCATAAAATTTTTTCAAAAACGATGGCAAAGGTGAATGTGGGACCCTTTTCTGAGAAGTTAACATTGCAGAACAAATACAGTTAAACAAAATATTCATTTCCTTTTATTTGTATTTGGTTATAAAGAGTAATTTTTATAGAACTTAGTTTACTACTTATTTTGGTTTTGATAAACAATGGCTGTCCTGATTCAAAAGGAAATGGTGTATCACTATCCTGATTCTACTTATGATGGCTCTTTGTAAAGTTCATTTATCTCCCCTAACTAATGAAGAAACAATTCAGAAAACCTCATTTCTAAACTCGGAGACTGAAGAAACAAATGCTTATAGTAAACAAGATGTTTTACTCCATCATAACTCTTGTCTTAAGGAAAAGAGGGAATAACATCAACTACACACAACTTATACACATGAAAGATAATTAAAAATGCTGACTTATAACCCAAGCTATGGCACTTCCTATGTCCATGTGGAATCAGATTCCGTGGGGATGGGGGTGTCTGTGGTAGCAAGGCTCCTTCAGCGGCCACACTCTTCCTCCCACTCTGTGGCGATGCCCCCACTTCGGGACCTAAGGGTTAAATTAAAAAGAGGCAGGAGGTGGGGGGCAAGAAGGGGATAAAAGGAAAAATAGTTTTAAATGATTATTTTACTTTTAATCCTTTGATATTACAAAAATGGCTTAAAATGTAATGTTAACGTTAGCTCTATTTAATTGTCTTAAAGATGAAAAATACTTCCTTCCAAGTTCTAAAACACAAAATGCCAAACAAAACAAATCCACTAATTTATATCTGTCTTTCTTGCACTAAGTAGAGGCAGTGTAAATATTTCTCCTGTTCACACAGGTCGAAGCTGAATTAAGAGATCAGCTGGGGCCGGTGCTGTGGCACAGCAGATGAAGCTGCTGCCTGCTGTGCCAGCATCCCATCTGAACACTGGCTGGAGTCATGCTGTTCCACTTCTGATCCAGCTCCCTGCTAACGGCCTTGGAAAAGCAGTGGAGGATGGCTCAAGTGTTTGGATCCTCACTAAGGGAGAAGCTCCTGGCTCCTGTCTGGCCCAGCACTGGCTGTTGTGCCATTTAGGGGTGAACCAGTGGATGGAAGACCTCTCATTTTCTCTCCCTCTCTCTGACTCTCAAATAAATAAAGTAATTAAAAAAAAAAAAAAACAGATCAGCTCAGGACTTCACATCACAGATGACATCTGGATGAATGATTCTGAGTCCTAGGTTCAGCACTCTTTTAACTTGACACACTACTTTTTCACTCCTAGCTTCAGCTTCCTCTTAGACAAAGAACATGTAAGGTAGGTCAAACAGCTTCATTTGGAAGTTACACGCATACTGACATAGTTCAGGCTTATGGGTAAAAAACAATTTAAAAGTACACAGATTTATAAAACACAGCTTTTAAAAAAAATTTATTTGAGGCCAGTGCTGTGGCGTTGCAGGTAAAGCTGTCACCTGCAGTGCTGGCATTCCATGTGGGCGCCGATTTGAATCCTGGCTGCTCTACTCTTCTGTGGCCTGGGAAAACAGTGGAAGATGCCCAAGTCCTTGGGCCCCTGCACCATGTGGGAGACCCGGAGGAAGATCCTGGCTCCTGGCTTTGGATCAGCTCAACTCCAGCTGTTGTGGCCATCTGGGGAGGGAACCAGTGGATGGAAGGCCTCTCTCTCCCTGCAGCTCTGCTTTTCAATAAGTAAATAAATCTTTAAAAAATTATTTATTTGTCTTAAAGATATAGAGAGAAAGGAGGAGAGGAAAAGAGACTGAGATTGTTCATCTGTTGGTTCACTTCTCAAATGCCTGCAAAAGCCAAAGTTGGGTCAGGATCCTTGAACCCAGTTGGGATCTCCCATGTGGGTGGCAGGGACCCAAGTACTTGGACCATCACCTGCTGCCTCCCAATCTAGGAACTAGATTGGAACCAGAGGAGCCAGGAGTCAAATCTGCACTCTGACATGGGATGGGGGCATCCTATCCGGTGGCTTAATCTGCTATGCTACAATGTCTGTCCCAAATCTCACTTTAAAGATGAAACAGAAATGCAAATTTAAGAGTTTTAAAATGAGTATTTTTTAAAGCTTAAAAAAATGTTTATTTTATTTTCATCTACTTGAAAGGTACAGCAAGAGTGAGAGTGAGACAGAGAGAGAAAGAAAGAAAATGAATGAATTGTCTTCCCTCTGCTGGTTTACTCCCTAAATGCCCACCACAGCCAGGGCTGGGCCAGGGGCCAGGAGCTCCATCCCAGGGACTCAAGCACCTGAGCCACCAGCTGCTGCCTCCTCAGTGCATTCGCGGGAGCTGGATCCAAAGGTGAGGTGGGACCGGATCCCAGGCACTCCGATACAGGGTGTAGGCTCCCCAAAGGTGGAGGTGGGACCGGATCCCAGGCACTCCGATACAGGGTGTAGGCTCCCCAAAGGTGGAGGTGGGACCGGATCCCAGGCACTCCAATACAGGGTGCAGGCTCCCCAAAGGGGGAGGTGGGACCAGATCCCAGGCACTCCGATACAGGGTGTAGGCTCCCTAGGCAGTGGATGAACCTGCTGTACCACAAAGTCTGCCCCAAATACCACTTTAAGAAAGGAACTAAAAGCAAATATAAGAGCTTCAGACTGGAATGTTCATCCTCCTCCTACAGCCATGGCTTATCCCCTCACTTCTTCATGTTTTACTAGATAGGTTTTCAAATATGTTTAGAAGATACGCTATGAAGCTAGTGTCAAAGTCTGCATTGGGAATTTTTATCAATTATTTCTTTATGTTTTTGATTACCTGTGGTATGCATATAATATCCCCATTGTAATGCAACAGGTAAAGCAGGAAGTATCATTTTTATATTTTTAGTAGTTGGTCCAATATTAAACATTTAAAAAAAGTTACTAAAATTGACTGTCATAAATTGTTCAAAATATTGTAATTTTCCACTGAGACCTAAAAAATTCTAGTGTAATCAAATTTCACTGTCTAGAACAATGCATTCTTAGTAATTAAAAGATGAATATGATATTCACAAAATACCTATTATTTTGTCACACCTATTTTTCCTGATGAGGTAGCATTATTTATTTTTATATCACTGACAAACTTCAAAACAAGTTTCTGATGAAAAACAAACCCAGAAAGGACTGAGATCTTAATACCAAAAGTATATTTTACACACAGTACAAGACGTGCTAACTATTTATTTAATTTGGAATTCATTCCTTCTTATTAGGCAATCTGATTTATTTGATGATGAGAGAAAACCACACACTAACCTACTAAATCTTCCCTGGAGGCAGCAGAACGTGGTGTGCTTGTCCCTGGTTCTATCTTTAATGAAAGCCTGAGTTTTAAAAAGAAAAAACACATAAAATAATTAACACAACAAAAATGTTAGTCATGTATTTTCTCACAAAAACAAAACATTTCTGTGGAATAATTTAATTTATATATTTTTCTTCAAAAGCAATTTTTAAGATGTTAAGTCTCCTATTTCTTTCATAAAAAGCTGATCTTATAGTTACTACAGGACATATTAAAGGAGAGGAAAAACATCAAAAAGTTGTATTTAAAAACACAGTCATCCCAGTTATCCACCCCAAAGGTCCAAACCATTCAATGCATTTAAAGGTACTTGATAACTGAACTTATCTTGACATATCTAAATTTAGGAACAATCACAAAAATTGTTAAATAAATTATGCAAACTGTCATCTTTACTGGATGAAGTACTGTTAACACTGAAAATTTCAAAATACCCTGTTTAGAACTAACCATCTGACAAACCAACTAACACAACTCATCAAAAGAAAGATCTACACAAATAAAAAGGCTGTCTGGGGGCCACTGCTGTGGCATAGTAGGTAAAACTGCAGCCTGCAGTGCTGGCATCCTATATGGGTACCGGTTTGAGTCCCAGCTGCTCCACTTCCGATCCAGCTCTCTGCTATGGCTTGGGAAAGCAGTAGAAGATGGCCCAAGTCCTTGGGCCCCTGCACCCACAAGGGAGACCCGGAAGAAGCTCCTGGCTTTGGATCGGCACAGCTCTGGCCATTGCAGCCATCTGGGGAGTGAATGGAAGGCCTCTCCCCACCCCACCCTACCTCTCGTAACTCTGCCTTTCAAATAAAATAAATAAATCTTTTTTTTTTTTTTTTTGACAGGCAGAGTGGACAGTGAGAGAGAGAGACAGAGAGAAAGGTCTTCCTTTGCCGTTGGTTCACCCTCCAATGGCCGCCGCGGCTGGCGCGCTGCGGCCAGCGCACCGCGCTGATCCGATGGCAGGAGCCAGGAGCCAGGTGCTTTTCCTGGTCTCCCATGGGGTGCAGGGCCCAAGCACCTGGGCCATCCTCCACTGCACTCCCTGGCCACAGCAGAGGGCTGGCCTGGAAGAGGGGCAACCGGGACAGAATCCGGCGCCCCGACCGGGACTAGAACCCGGTGTGCCGGCGCCGCTAGGCGGAGGATTAGCCTGTTGAGCCACGGTGCTGGCCCTTTTGTTTGTTTTTAATTTGAGAGAGTGAGAGCGAGCTCCTGTGCACTGGAGCTTTTTTAAAAAAAAAAGAAAAAAAGGCTGTTGGGAAAATTCCTAGTAAATTCCTGCCTAAGTCAAAGCTTATTAGTTGTTAGTTAAGTTCTATTTAGGATAATATTTCCAGGTTTGAGTCCCATGGCAAAGAAATTATGGTTCCTAGCAGTGGAAACAATTTCAGGATGGAGGAGTTCTGGAAAATGCTTTAGGGCCATATATGAAGGCTAATATTTCTAAGAATGACTGAAAATTAATAAAGACTGTTGAACATTACCTTACAAACTAGAATTTTTAATGAAATTGTAAAATACATATGGCATACATAATGATAAACAAACCTATTATAAATTATTTTCTCTTTGATAACCTAAGAGGGAATTATATATGCTTATATTTCAACTATTTGACAATGTAAAATGCATGGATTGAATAGATATTTGATTAACTAGAACACTTTATTTTTTACAGGAGTTTATTTATGTAAGCTACAGACGACACTGCATTCATTCACTTGACAAACATCTGTTGAACACCTGTTTTGTGTTGGGGACTGTGCTCGGCACTAGAATATCACAGAGACTAACGCAGACATGATACTTCTGCCCTTCTGAAGCTTACAGTCTAGTGGGTGAAGACCAACAGAGCAAACAGAGTATCTACAATGTCCTAACACAGCACTAAGACACAAAGGAACGGAGGGTTTACTGAGTGAATCACACTGCTATTTGCAGCAGCTAATAGCTGACAGCAGTGTAAAAAGCAGCAGCATCTTAACTAGCAGAGAGGGGAAGGCTACTGAGAGTGAGTTGCTGATACAATCATCAGAGCATGTCCAGTATTAACTGAGAAAGGGTGTCCTCCTGACTGAAAGCCATGCATGCAATCCGTACTGTCTCTACTAGCTGCGCAAAACACAAGTCTTTAGATAAGTAAGCTGTCGCCTGTATCTAAATATATATGGACTAATTTCAACAGGCTCATGCAAACCAACAGTATTGTTAGAAAAACAATCCCCTTTCCAACAACACAGAACGCTGTACTTCCCAAGGCAGGCAAGTAAACCAGTTTTTGCCGCCCCCTTCTTTTGATGGTCCTACCTCTGGAAGGCCTTTCCTTACCCTTCACGTGGGCCTGCCTCCTACTCAACTGCTAAGACTTGTCTCCTGAAGCCCTCACGTTCCTGCTCTACTTCTCCCACCTAAAGCTGGTTAGGTCTCCTCCTCTGTTTCCCAGGCATGCTGGCCATATGGCTAGTGCAACACTGTCTGAAAATGTTTGTAATCATTGGTCTTGTGGATATGTCTTACATGAGACTGAGTTACTGGAGGCCTAGAATATCTCAATCTACTTAGCGTCAGTCTTCCGAAAAAAATGAAGGTATCTTATGTCACCTTACAAACAGAACTAGTCAACGGCTTCGATGGCCACATCTATCCATTTAGGAGAGCAACTATCAGATTAGCTTCAATAATATTATACTTTTACTCCTGTCAATAAAAAGTTACCATTCTCTGTAAATGTTCAAAATTTTCTTAGACTCCACATCTACTTAATAAGCTTTAATTCCTCTTAAATCCAAGGATAAAATTTCCAATCAGGTAAAAATTTAATATTTACTTAGATGTGTAAGAAATCTGTTCTATATCTCACTTGACAAAACCTATATGTTTCTTACCATGTAAGTTCTATGTCAGTAATAAGAGAGAGAGGAAAAACCATAGAAAATACAGACACAGATCACTAAACTTGAGAAACTGGTAACTCAGGGCACAGAATTAAACTCTAGCCATACAATGCTGATAAACTGACCTCATGTATTTTCAAGTAAGTTGTCATGTAAAAAATTTTGTAAAATAAAAGTTGGTGTAGAAACATAAAACACTAATAAGCCATGGGGGAAAACACAGCATTCAAAGTGTTTTGAAAATTAATAAAATTTTAGGTACAGTTAAGTATCTAATACAATAAAATATCCAGAGCTGAGAAAAGCTAATTTTTAATTAGATTCTGGAATTATTTCTAGCCTTTTAATGGGACTAATTTTGTTCTGCAGAATTAAAAAATAAACTGTTAAAATCTATAGAACAATGAAACATAATCACTACCCAAAGGGTAAGAAAAACATTTTTATATAATATCTTAATAAAGAAAAACAACCTAATCTCTTCCTTTGATACATTTCAAAACCATGGTCTTCAATTGGAAAAATATTTGTGGAAAACACTAAATTCAATTTGAAAGCATGGGAAAAACAGACACAACAATGATAAGCAATTTTAGAAAGATTAACAATAAAGCTAAAAGAAAAATGCGAAGCTTCAAGAGACATAAGCTCTCCATTCTTTGATCTTTTTGTTGAAACAAAATGCTGAGCAGTTATGATGTAAAGCATACCAATGAAAGAAATAGTAACCTAAAAATAGCCTCTCCTTGAGAAAGACATGGGTATCAACTATTTTAAAAATTTTTCAATAAGGGACTTGTTATAATACAGAGAACATAATAAATATGGTGCTATATAGGAGAAACATGTCTCTGACCTACAGGCAAGAAGGGTCAATACTCTCAACACACAAAAACAACTGAAAATAAGATCAATGATGTATCAAAAATTATCATTAAGAAACAAGTAATGTTTCTTTAATATACTGTTTCATTAGCTTTTCCTATTAAAACATAAATTTTCATAAAAACTCAATGATTGGATATAGTTCAAAGTAAAACTATCAAATATCAGCTTTCTACAACTTAAAACATTTTAGCCATAGAACACATGAGTTATTTGTAAATTGGCTAAATTATATCAAGTACTTTTTTTTTTTTGGACAGGCAGAGTTAGACAATGAGGGAGAGAGACAGAGAGAAAGGTCTTCCTTCCATTGGTTCATCCCCCAAATGGCCATCACGGCTGGCGTGCCGCGCCGATCCAAAGCCAGGAGCCAGGTGCCTTCTCCTGGTCTCCCATGCGGGTGCAGGGCCCAGGCACTTGGGCCATCCTCCACTGCCTTCCCGGGCCACAGCAGAGAGCTGGACTGAAAGAGAAGCAACTGGGACAGAATCTGGTGCCCCAACTGGGATTAGAACCCAGGGTGCTGGCGCCGCAGGCGGAGGATTAGCCAAGTGAGCCGTGGTGCTGGCCTATGTAAGCAGTTTTATCCTTGTAAATATGACACTGGATTAGGCAATTGAATGATACATTATAAAATGTAGATGTTTAGGGGCCAGCACTGTAGTGTACCACATAAAGCCACCACCCGCAGTGCCAGCATCCCATATGGGGTGCTGGTTCAAGTCCCAGCTGCACCACTTCCAATCCAGCTCTCTGCTATGGTCTGGGAAAGCAATAGAAGATGACCCACATCCTTGGGCCCCTGCACCCATGTTGGAGACCCGGAGGAAGCTTCTGGCTCCTGGCTTTGGACTGGCACAGCTCCAGCCACTGCGGCCATCTGGGGAGTGAACCAGTGGATAAAGACTTTCTCTCTGCCTCTGCCTCTCTGTAACTCTATCTTTCAAATAAATAAATAAATCTTAAAAAAAAAAGTAAAAAAAAAGTAGATGTTTAAACAGGAGGGAATGGGAGGATGGAGGACAAGACAAAGTCATACAAACCACTTCTGAATATCCAACTTACTTGTAATTATCATCTTCCACAAACTTTTGCAGTTCTTCTATATACTGAACAGAGTTCAGATATTTTTGAACATGAGGCAACAAGGGAATATCTAGGAAAAATGTGAGCAACAATTATCTAATACAGTACACCTTAACCAGAACTTTAAAAGTTGAGAGGAATAACTTGAAGGTAAAATAAGGTCACATGGCCCCAGCATTTACATTAACTCTACAAGGAATTCGCTGAGGCATACTTTAATGTGAAATTGAAGGCTACTCAGAAAATTACAGTGGTATGCTGTTTTGTATAGATACTTAAAAAGAAAACCCAGTTTTAACTACAAAGGCTCATATTTGAGAAACTATATAGGAAAAAAATCTGGGACTTCATTATGGTCTATAGTAGACTCTCAGCACAAGATGTGGAGGTATTTATTTATTTATTTTTAAAATTTATTTGACAGATAGAGTTAGACAGTGAGAGAGAGAGAGACAGAGAAAGGTCTTCCTTCTGTTGGTTTACCCCTCAAATGGCCGCCACGGCCGGAGCTATGCTGATCCGAAGCCAGGAACCAGGTACTTCTTCCTGGTCTCCCATGCAGGTACAGGGGCCCAAGTACTTGGGCCATCCTCCACTGCCCTCCTGGGCCACAGCAGAGAGCTGGATCGGAAGAGGAGCAACCGGGACTAGAACCCGGTGCCCATATGGGATGCCGGTGCTGCAGGTGGATGATTAACCAAGTGAGCCACAGCACTGGCCAGTATTTATTTTCTTTTAAAGAGATCTGGTTCCCATTTACAAATGTGGTTTCTCTACCTTTTCCTATATAGATTTCCAACAAGACAAAATTTAGAACTTCACCTTGGTATTAGGTTTTTGCAAAATGCAAAAAAGAGATAAAATCTTACCATTGGGGCCTGTGCTGTGGCATAATCCTTGGGCCCCTGCACCCATGTGGAGACCCAGATGAAGCTTCTGGCTCCTGGCTTCAGATAGGCTCAGCTCTGGCCATTACAGCCATTTGCAGAGTGAACCAGCAGACGGAAGACCTCTTTCTCTCTCCCTCTCTGTCTATAAACTCCTCTCAAATAAATAAATAAAAAATCTTAAAAAAAAAAACTATAAAAAATTCTATCACCATATACACATTTGGGAAGTCCTCTTAAAATATGGGTGCATATAAATGAAGTTAGCTTTAAGAATATTTTAAAAATAATTACATAAAATCATTATTTTTAATAAGCTAAAAGAATATATTAACAGCCCAACTTCATTCCCTAACAAATTGAAACCATCCAAATTATTTTGAAATCCCCCTTTGCTAACCACTTGGGCTCACCTCTTTCTATACATGTCAAGGCATAAAATATACCTTGAACAAAAAATGGTTATTTACTTCATACTGAATCAAGAAAGCTAGACCAGGGGTGAGTGCTATGGCACAGCAGGTTAAGCTGCTGCCTGGGATGCTCACAACCCATCTCTGAGTGCCAGGTAGAGTCCAGCTATTCTGCTTCCCATCCAGCTGTCTGCTAAAGCTCCTGGGAAGGCAGTAGAAGACGGCCCAAGTACTTGAGTCCCTGTCACTCATGTGGACATCAGGATGGAGCTCCAGGCTCCTGGCTTAAATCTGTTCCAGCCCTGGCTGTTGCAGTCATGTGGGGAGTGAACCAGCACATGGAGACCTGTCTCTCTCTCTGTTTCTCTGTGTCTGCGTCTCAATGTCACTCTGCCTTTTAAATAAAACAAAAAACTAATCAAAAAGCCAGCCAAACTCTTAAAAAAAAAAAAAAGGTGGTTTACTGTCACTAGGCTAAATGGCCTCAGTTATTTTCTTACTTGAAAAATAAGAACTATTTATGTAATAGATGAAGGCAATCAAGTGAGATGAAGATAACAGAAAGTAATTTAGTAAACTATAAAGGGCTAAACAAATGTGCAGTGGCAGTATTAAATATGTACTGTTCTTGTGCTTTGTCAGCAAAGCTGCTACAAAACAGTGCAACAGCAAAGATGAAAATGAGAAATTTTATTTTATTTTATTTTGACAGGCAGAGTTAGACATTGAGAGAGAGACAGAGAAAGGTCTTCCTTCCATTGGTTCACCCTCCAAATGGCTGCTACGGCCGGCGAGCTGTGCCCATCCGAAGCCAGGAGCCAGGTGCTTCCTCCAGGTCTCCCATGCGGGTGCAGGACCCAAGCACTTGGGCCATCCTCCACTGCCTTCCTGGGCCACAGCAGAGAGCTGGACTGGAAAAGGAGCAACCGGGACAGAATTCGGCGCCCCAACCGGGACTAGAACCCAGGGTGCTGGCGCCGCAGGCGAAGGATTAGCCTTGCGAGCCGTGGTGCTGGCCAAAAATGAGAAATTTAAATATTAGAAGCTTCAATTCTTTAAAAACAAAACGGATGCTGAATAGCAAATAGTGTAATAACATAACTAATATTTTCCTTTAAGCTGCGATAGAAGAAAAAACTCGGGGCTGGTGCTGTGGCACAGCGGGTAAAGTCGCCGCCTGCAATGCATCCCATATGGGCACCAGTTTGAGTCCCAGCTGCTCCTCTTCCCATCCAGCTCTCTGCTGGGAAAGCAGTAGAAGATGGCCAAGGACTTGGGTTCCTGTACACGTGTGGGAAACCGGGAAGAAGCTCCTGGCCCTGGATCAGCACAGCTCTGGCCATTGCGGACTGAAGACCTCTCTCCCTCTCTCTTTGTTAACTCTGACTTTCAAGTAAACAAAGAAGTCTTAAACAAAACAAAACAAAACAAAAAACACTGATGTTTTCTGCTGTGTAAAAGGTGGTCATCAACAGGTGTGACTGAATCATGGAGCAACAGGAGGATGGTGGCTTAGCATTATGTCCCAGAAACTTACCATATTCACAGGACTGCTGTAAATCAGAAATTATCCGAAGAATGTTATTCATTAAATTTGATCTTTGCTCATTTTCTAGAATGCTGCCAGTTGATGGGTATGCTGAATCAATGTATGTTAAATCTGACAGATAGATGCCTGAAACAAAATCAGATAAATCAGTGTTTTCTTACCTGTAGTTTGGAAGAGTATGACAACATAAGGGGGGGGGGGCATTCATTTATAGATAAACTCCAATCTGTGCCATATCTAGGGTACACTGTTATTAATACCTTGAAGGCTTGTAAAACGGGACCACTGGAGGCTTAGCCTTCCATAAGGGCAGGGCCAGACATGCAGACAACATGTTCTGCACAACCATTTTCAAGTACTGTTTGAGACTAAAGTCAGAAACTTCAGCACACATGGAACTCAATGGAAAGAAGCTGAGTTCTTGAACCAGCACTGCCTCTGACTTAGTTGTAACAAAGACAGTGCTTTAAATCTGGACATCAGTTTTTACATCTACACAACAAGTGTTTTTCAAGTTGTGTTACAGCCTGAAGAAGTTAACTTAGCCAGCTCAGCCAGTGTTTTATATGTGGAATTATTTAACATTACTTTTACACTCCTTGCCTTGACAGCTATCATTTGTGTCATGACCAGGAAAAAACTCTCAAAAAAGTAGACTTCTGAAACAGTTCATGTGATACAAACTGAACTTTTTCCTACTCCTCCCTGCCACGTTTTCTGTATCAATGAAAAAGGCACATCCCCAAAAATGATTTGGTTGAACTACTCTCAAACATGGAAGGTCACTCATTTAAAAATATTTCCTGAGAGTTTTGCTATGCACACCTAAAACGTAGGAGACAAGTGTAACCAGAAAGGAAAATATGTATGTTCTCTTATAAATTCACACTCACGAACTCTCGGGGTCCAAATGCAACCAATGAGACATACCTGCTGCCTTCTATATAATCTCCACATCTTACTCTTGCTGTTCTCTTCTATCTTGAATATTTTCTAGAATTATCCTGCCCAATCAAACCTTCTAGCTTTTGTATCCAGTTCAGTGTTAACTGTGTTCTAGTTTTCATAGTTTCTAAGAAAAGAATTTGGAACCCGTCTAGCCTAACTGCCTCTGCTTATAGAAGAAATTTAAATCCTCAGATAGTCTGAGCAAGCCAACTTTCGGGAACAGAGTTCGATTTCAGAGATTTTACTTGTAACACATGTTTATTTTTAAACTACATTCTATTATAGATTATCTATACTATTCAATTAGTAACTTTTATGACTTTATAATTTCTTAATTTTTTTCTATGTCTCCCAGTGAACCTACAGCCTAGGTCTCTCCTACTTCCTCCAACTCAGAGCAAGAAGAATCTGTGTCCTCTTGCCAAATATAGACTCTGATTTTGAATGTGACTGCTACTACCTCTTTCCAAACACCTACTAGTCCCCTTACTCTCATATTTGAAAAGCAAGGCAACAACAAATGGAAAGACTGATCCGTCTGCTGGTTCACTCCCCAGATAGTTGCAACAGTCAGGTCTGAGTGAGGCTGAAGCCAGGAGTCAGGAACTCCTCTGTGGTCTCTCACATGGGTTACAGGAACCTGAGCACTTGGGTCATTTCTTCTGCCTTCTCATCGCACCAGCAGGAAGCTGGATCAGAAGCACAGTAGTGATGACTAAAACCAGCATGCCAACATGGATGTTAGCACTGAAGGAGACAGCTTAACCCGCTGTGCCAAAGCCACAATGCTGGTCCCTCCTTTGTCTTTACCCAAAACGTTTATCCATGCACATAGTGTTATTTTCTTATTTTTGAGCTTTTAAACTCGTATTTTATGTATGTACCTGACATTCCCATTTCCTACTTTGGTTAGTGATACTATAAATCACTTGAGTTACAAGTCTCAACTCTCTGCTGTGGCCTGGGAAAGCAGTAGAGGATGGCCCAAGTGCTTAGGCCCCTGCACCCACGTGGGAGACTTGGAAGAAGCTCCTGGCTTCTGGCTTTGGATAGGTGCAGCTCCAGCCATTGCAGCCATCTGGGGAGTGAAGGAGCAGGCGGAAGACCTCTTTCTCTTTCTGCCTCTGTCTCTCTAGTAAATAAATACTTTTTTAAAATTTCTTTTTTTAAAGATTTATTTATTTATTTGAAAGTCAGAGTTACAGAGAGAGGAGAAGCAGAGAGAGAGAGGTTTTCCATCGGCTGGTTCACTCCCCAGTTGGCTGCAATGGCCGGAGCTGCGCCGATCTGAAGCCAGGAGTTTCTTCCAGGTCTCCCATGTGGATGCAGGGGCCTAAGCACTTGGGCCATCTGTCCTACTGCTTTCCCAGGCCATAGCAGAGAGCTGGATTGGAAGAGGAGCAGCCAGGACTTGAACCAGTGCCCATATGGGATGCCAGCACTGCAGGCGGTGGCTTCACCTGCTACGCTACAGCACCAGCCCCAATAAATAAATAAATCTTAAAAAAAAAAAAAGTTAAGGATGAATCTACTATCTCACACCATTAGTGAATAAGCATCAATGAATAGTCATGTAGTATATCTATAATGAAAGTCGGAGGTTAGAAGATGGCAGCTTAGGGACCAGCATTGTGCCACGGCAGGTTGAGTCACTGCTAGAGAGGCCAGCATCCTGTAACAGAGTCCCAGTTCAAGTCCTGGCTGCTCTGCTTCCAATCCAGTTTCCTCCTAATGTGCATGGGCAGGCAGCAGAGGATGGCTCAAGTGCTAGGACCCCTGCCACCCACGTGGGAGACCAAGACAGAGCTTCTGGCTCCTGGTTTCAGCCTGGCCCAGACCCAGCTATTGTAGCCATTTGGCAAGTGAGCCAGTCGATGGATCTCTGTCTCTCCCTGTCACTTCGCCTTTTAAATGAATAAAATAAATCTTAAAAATAAAAAAAGATTACAGCTCATCTCTCCCAGCATTTTTAATATCAGGAAATATAGGGAACATCAAAATGACTCTCTATCTGAAAAAGTGAGCAGACCTGGAAATGCTGTCTCAATCTTTCTTGGTGTCAAGGAGGGATAGGGAGCCGGTGCAGCTCCCTTTAAATTACCCACAAAAATGCCTGCTGGGCAGAACTCCCATTTTATTATCTCTCTTTTGATTTACTTATTTACATCTGCTCCTTTTTTGTTGCAAGTATTTACCTTTCTAGGTCCTTGAGTGTGCAACCCCTGATAGATCTGTGTATGGCACAGGAATTCCAAGAAATTCTGTGCAGGTAGAAATTAAGCTCAGATTTGAAATAAAGGAGATGGCTGTATCTGCAGGGCCCACCAGAAAGAACAACAGTGCAAGTTAAGGCAACAGGAGGGAAAGCCTGAGGCATGAGGTCTTATCTAGAGAAGCATCCAGCAACCAAGGGAGAGGATGGCACAGTGCTCCCAGGCTCCATTCAAACCCCAGTTCTACCACTTAGCACTTCAGCTCCAAGTCAAGTTTCTGCTGATGCATAAGGTTGCGCTTTCTCAGCTACCGAATTACTTAACACTTTTTGATTAAAAAAAAAAAATAACAGTACGTGTTTCCTAAACATTTACTAATTCCTCTTCTATTGCCCTGTATTCATCCCAGAAGAGGAAACTGGGCCGGGGTGCATGCAGTGATTTGTCTGAGGAGTAGACCACCTTTACTCAGCGCCTGGCTGTGTCTGATTTAAAGTGACAACCCAGCAACAGGCACCGTTTTGTAGAACATGAGGCTGTGACACTGCACGATACCAGAATTCAATATTAAAAAGCATTCTGTTTCTGAAAGAATCTCACTTATTCTTGGTAATTAAACTTGACCTTAAGAAATTATATATTACAGAGTCATCTTAAGAAGTGTATGCTAGAGCAGAATCCCGTTTCTTGTAACCTCAGAGCCTTGTAACATGGCAAGTAGGAAGTAAAATGTTTTAAACATTCTTGTAGGCCAGAGTTTCCGTATTTAGGCGGCTGTCTCCTGACAAAGCCTAGCTCTAGTTCCTTGTAACAAAAACTGAACTCATCAGCCTGCAAGTACTTCCACTAAGTGAAGTTCATGCACGTTAAAGGTCTCTGGCAGCCGCCTGAAACGTGTTTTGTAATTGCCACTGAACTCCGATAGTTTGTTTCCAGATGGTGCCCTTCCTTCAACCTGCACACAATCTCTCCTTGTTCCCAGCTATTCAACCTCCTGCTGATCCCACTACCCCCACCCTATTTAAGGCTACAGAGAGGAAATCCTAAGGAGGAGATTTTCCCCCTAGTCTCCAGCAATTTTGCTGGTGACGTAATATGTGGGCTGAACTTCAGTCCACTGAGAAAGAGGGAATCACTATTCAAGGGTACTGTATATACAATCTGTGTCAGCTGCAGCTGGTTACCGCATTTCTCCATGTGGCAGACAGAGCAAAGCCACAATGCTTTCTCCGCTGGATTAAGGACAGCCCACAGACCAGAACTTCTACTATACGACTTAAAATTACATAGGTGGCTTGTCAAACTCAATTGATTAGTACTGTAAAAAGAAAAAGAAGCCCCTTATTACAGCTTGGATTCAACGGTCCAAAACAAAAATGCAGTTGCCATTAAAGTCACAGATGAACAAACTTCTAAACTGATTTTTTAAATCAAGAATAAGGGCAGCAAGTCTCTGGATTCGTTTTACCAACAGACACAAAAAGGTATTTTAATATTTCTTTTATTTTGTTTGAAAATACTTTGTGTATCAAAATGCATATTTTGTATTTGTAGTTGAAATTTTAAAATCTGTTACTAAACAAAGAACTTAAGAAAATACTATAACTTAGCTCATCTGAAAGAGGTTTTGTTTTGCAACTTCATATAAAAACTGGTCATTAAGTACTTTATGATGTTTAATTCATTATTTCAAGTTGAATTTAATGCTACTTCGTATATATTGCTATAGAGTGATACATACATGCTGGGTTTTGGAAAACAAATGCTTTACTGACACAAGAAAGGAATCTTAACAAGTAACAGATTAAATGTAGAAGGTTCATAGCACAGTGATCAAAAACAACAGGATACAAAATAAAGCAGAGCGTAAACGCAGTTAGTTTCTTTCCCACAAACAAAACTAAGCAGATATAAAAGTCACTGAAAGGCTTTGTCACAAAAGCCCAATTATATTATAATCAAATATTAAGCAGAAACTTGTGCAGATGAGTTAAGTCTATGGTATTTCTTGCTATAACTCAAAATGTTAAAGCTTTTCAGGCTTACATGTAACAACAACTTAATTGGGTAACAGAAATTATAATTGCTAAAACTAGAATTACTTAAGGAAAGCAAAGTTATTGATATAAAAACACTAAATCTTCTTACAGGTTAAGATTATGTAAGCAATCAGCATTAACAGTAGAAAACATGGACCTAGAAGTCACATTACTTCAGTAGATGGTTAAAAGGTTAAAAACAAGTAATATTCTTAGAAATAATTTTGATAAAATATTAAAGGGAACCCTTTATGGATGGTTATCTAGAAGCTTGGTAACTATATTATGAAAATTATTAAAAGCAAAATTACTAGTTACCAATATTAAATTTTAACACCCGAGACACTGTGGAAGCCTCTGGGCCTTGAAGTTTTAACTGTAAGAATATTCAACAAGCCAGTAACGGTAAACTAATATTAAATTCATTTCCATGTCCTTTCCTTAAAGGTTCAAAACTCTAAAAATAGGAGTTTCTCTCTCTGTTAAGCACATGTTCGTAAGAAGCTCTGATGACATAATTCCCATGCAATGCTGGGTCTGAAGCACTGTCATCTCTTTTTTGTTGTTGCTTGCTGTGCAAAGTGCCGCCCTCATTAAGCTTCAGTTCTTACTGATGCCTCAGGCAAGCACTTACTCCGATAATCAAATCACACACACCACTATTTATCCCTTTCTTAAATAAATCCAAGGGATGAGATTATTCTCCAGTCTCTTCCCAATCTAGAAGTCTTTATCTAACACACATCCTCAAGGCCACACATTCATCCCCATTGTCTCCCGGTGCTTTCAGCACATCCCGCGGCCAATTAAAAGCCTCTCTGAGTACAGCATCTGCAAGGAACTGAATCCTGACTTCTAATTCTTTTAATAGCTGGTAATGTAGCAGCCATGAAGAGAAATACTACTAACAAAATTAACAAAATGCACAGAAGATTTTTTTTCCCCTCAAAACAACCAAGCAAAGACACAGTCTTTAACTTCAGTATACCAGAACAAATTTACAACATTCTCTTGGGACTAAGGAAAATTTTAGCATATACAGAAAGGTTTTATGAGGTAACATAGTTTATGGTGTTTCACTTTTAAAACTGAACATATGTGGGAAAATATTAAATAAGAGAACGTTTTGAACAGCAAATGTATTTTTAAAACCAGTTCTTTACGCATGACGTAGTCAGTCTACCATTTAACAAATGTGCCTCCTTGCTCTGCTTCAAGTGACTCCTAAGTCATTGCTTTTAAAAGGATAAGGCAATTATATTTATTTTAAAAAAGTTAATCTTCAGTTGACTCATTTACATACTAATGTAAAATAAATTTTACGACTTAATCATACAGGAACCTCAGGTAACCACAATGACCCAAGGCAGAACACACACAAGAACATTTTGACTTTTTTGGTTGGGGGGTGTTCTTAACTGAGAACACTGATGAAAAATCTTGCATAACACATCTTACTTGTCATAGGAAAATCTTTGGTACTAAGACAATATATTAATACAATCAGTATGATTCATAGATTTTACTTTGTTTTAAAGTTTCATGACACACTCTGGTTTTTCCTTGTTTTGGTAGCTTATTTCATGGTAGAAATTATTTAAGTAAACTAATTTTATGATCTAAGGGTTTCCATTCTACTATTAAAACGAAACCAGATTTTAGTACAAGTTAAATATACAGGAGAAATGATATACACTTATGTAACCAGGAGGCTGATGGCTTTTATTTTATTCCTCCTAGTTTATTTTTTAATAAGCTATACCTAAGTTCCATGAATCTGGAAATAGAACATAGTATCTTTTATTAGTTTTTGGTACAGGTAACTTTTGCATAGTAAAAGTCTTTTTAAAACAAAACACGATAGATGATTCCTGAGGTCCTAATTTTCTATTGATGTCACACAGCAAGGTTCAGACACATACAAAGCCGGAAGCAGCCGTGCATGTGTGCTTTGGGCGGCCAGCAGAAAGCCTGACACAAACATGGGATGTTGTTCTGCTCACTCTCCCTATCTTGAGCAAGTCAATAAAGGAAAAGCAACTCCATCTGTTCTGAAAACACCAAAAATAAGGAGACAAAGTTTAAGAAAGTGAAAGTAGCAGCTGAACAGCCTACATCTCAATGATACAACTTTATTTTTTGGAGGGCATCAAAATCACACACTAGATAGATAAATATCAACAGAGAGAATACATATGAAGAGAAAGGAATGGCAGCAGAAAAGTCTGGGATGTAAAAATGTTGGAAACAAATTCTAACAAAAATGTTCCACAAATATGTTTGTATAATTAGGCAGCCAATGAAAAAAGATACAAACCAGGCAAAGCCCATGCAAAACAAGAAACAAACTTGAGATTCTGCTGTAGTTACAACCTAAGATAAAAATTCCAGGTGTGGGAAAGTTATGAGTAGAAAGTCTGGATCCTGTTAGTGTTTTAGCTTCTACAGGACCTCACTGCTTTATAAAATGATGCAACTTCACAGTGCTGTTGTGAATGAACAGTCAACACGTATTATGCACTGCATAAACATAAGGTACTGTCACAGGGTTGCTCACAGAAAAGAGTTTAGAATATGTTGCTATATAATGTAATGTAATGCCAAATTGAAATATCAACTCTGGAGTCTTACACCTTTATTAAAATTCGGGCTCCATCCCTGTGTGACTCTTGATAAGGTCTTTACATTTTGGACACCAATTTCATCTGAATATAGGGATCATAATAGTCTACTTTATGGGGTTGTAGTGGGAAGCAAATGACTTGATGCATGCATAAGACCTAAAACATTGTCTGGCACTGAATAAGCACCCAGTAAAAATGAAGTCTTGTTACTACTGTGTTGTTGTGAACAATCAAAAATGACTTTGGTCCTGACTTCTCAAATTAAGAAACAAATGCATAGGTGGGAAACTGGGTAGAAAAGGTCTCTTAAGGTATTCACCGCCAACTCCAAAAACAGCAGATAGGAATCCTGTTTATTAGTGCGGGAAGCTAGGCTGTAATACAGAAGCTTGCAAACGAACATGATGAAATAAACACACTTTACCTTTCTACTACACTTTACAGTAACTAACAAGAAAAGAAGTGTTAGCTCTTGGAACCAGTTCTAGTGTTTCATCTGAAGAAACTGTACTATAAAGAACAAACATTTCTCGTCTGCCACAGCAAAAATGAAGTATTTCCAGCACACATTTTGGCACATGTGTCACTGCTATAGCGACATACTGACTGAAGACCTGGCTCTCACAGTGCTGAGGACCGGGTCTTCAACAAGAACACAGGTCCAAAGAGTCTCTAAGGCATATTCCAACTCTAACATTCATACAGCTTCTTTCCTTGGTAATGCTTGTAGAAAATCACAATACAGAGCAGCAGAACCGCTGATAACAGAATGAACCTATCAATCATCCATGAATTTAGAGCATATACAAGATGACAGTTCAGGAAACACCATTACCCACAATAAGTCAGCCACCAATCCAAAAAGGAGAGACTACAAAAACAAAAACAAACATATGATGCTAAAATTATCTTGTTTTAGATATGTCTAAAATGCTTGACAAATTAAAAAAGCAGGTTGGCTAACTGGCTGAATGTTACTCCATTATCTGAATTAATGACTATAGGAGGGGTAACTGTTGTACCCTATGAAAAAGTCAGTTTTGCACATTAGATTCTGCTGCATTCATATACAATAAGCAGTAGTCCACTGGATAACATACAAATCGATCTTAGGAGAACAGTGTAGTCTAGACTTTTGGAAGTTAACCGGATATCAAAGTTAATTAAAAGTCCTTTGAGTGAACAATTTAACTCCTCTTGTCTGTAGTAAGAGAAGAAGGTCTCGGACAAAAGATTGAAAACATTTAAGGCATGGTCAAGGCTAAAAAAGTCTGAGATGGACACCTTTGGAAGATCTAAGAGGAATAAAAGAAGAAACAAAGAAAGGGTTAGAACTTAGATAGGAAGGTACCACATGAACAATTAAAAATGGTTCTGCAACTTTGAGTATGGGTTACTAACACAATTGTTGAGCTGTAAATATTTTTAAGTTTATTTGCGCAGTTAAATTCCATTTTAACAAGAGTCAATGTGGGAAAAAAGTTTGCAACACTGAAATTTTTCTAAGCTCCCCCTCCCAGAAGCCTGTTACTCATTACAACAGATCAATTTCATTGAAACAGCATGGTAGAAATCTAAAATGCTAAGTTGTTTGGTAATCTTTACACTGGTGAGGCTAAGAATGTTTTAATTAGTGCCTAACAAACACTGTGTACCATCTTCCCAATCTTAAGAGGCAGTGAATTTTTTTAAAGGTAAGGAAGGAGTTAGGGTTTCAAAAGCCCCAATAGGCCCTAGCAGTGTACCTCTGTCTTCAGTGGGCAGTGACCAAACTCAGCCCTATGAACTTGGGAAGACACAGGGTTACAATAAAGTGGTGTTGGAAGGGTTGTTTGTTCAACTCTATCTTTAAGCAAATGTTAAAGCATTCTAACTTCATATCAAATTTAAGAAATTAATAAGCTACTTCTCAGCTAATTTATTAACACTAATAATAATACTCCGTTTCCTCCTTTTTGTATATCACTGACTTTAAATATAGATTAATATGAATTCTTTTCACTTTTCCCCCTTCGCTGATTTGTTTTCAAAAGACGTCATTGTACAACTTCATTTCAAAATGAAGGCTTTTATCTGGACCGCAGGTGTGTTAATTTTCCTGCTGATTGGCACTGGACACTGTAGAGGAGGACAGTTCAAAATAAAGAAAATGACCCAGAGGAGATACCCTCGTGCCACAGACGGCAAAGAGGAGGTGAAGAAATGTTCATACACGTTCCTGGTGCCCGAACAAAAAATAACAGGGCCGATCTGTGTCAACACCAAAGGGCAGGATGCGGGCGCCATGAAAGACATGGTCACCAGGATGGACCTTGAAAACCTGAAGGACGTGCTCTCCAGGCAGAAGCGGGAGATAGACGTCCTGCAGCTGGTGGTGGACGTGGACGGCAACATCGTCAATGAGGTGAAGCTGCTCAGGAAAGAGAGCCGCAACATGAACTCCCGCGTCACTCAGCTCTACATGCAGCTGCTGCACGAGATCATCCGCAAGAGGGATAACTCACTCGAGCTTTCCCAGCTGGAAAACAAAGTCCTCAATGTCACCACCGAAATGCTCAAGATGGCAACCAGGTACAGAGAACTAGAGGTGAAATACGCTTCTCTGACTGATCTTGTCAATAACCAGTCTGTGATGATCACTGTGCTGGAAGAACAGTGCTTGAGAATATTTTCCCGACAAGACACCCATGTGTCTCCCCCTCTTGTCCAGGTGGTGCCACAACATATCCCTAACAGCCATCAGTACACCCCTGGTCTGCTGGGAGGCAATGAGATACAGAGGGACCCAGGGTATCCCAGAGATTTAATGCCACCACCTGACCTGGCGACTTCTCCCACCAAAAGCCCTTTCAAGATGCCACCTGTAACATTCATCAATGAAGGTGAGTTACTTTACTGTTACTAAACAACGCTCATTATAAATGCTTATTCATCTTGATATTATGATGCATGTACATTACAATTTCTACTTTTTTTATGAACATCATCAAGAGTAAAACTTAAATACATATCTTCTTCCAGCTCAAAGGTTCTAGGCATTCTAAAACTTCGTGTCTTCTGTGAAAGAACAGTCTTCTATCCAAATGCGTACAGTCCAGATTCTTATGGAGATGATCCATCCCTCACATACGGAGCCTTGCTAGCGCCTCACGGCAATGCACAATCCTCTCATTTACTGCCTGCTGCTCTCACCACTGCCCTCTTAAAAAGGAGCGCTGAGATTCTGCTCTCCCTGTCTGCAAGCCTGCAATTACATCTCTTTTCCTCCACTCTCAGCAGATAACTCATCTACAACCGTAGGAGGACAAAGTCTAATCAGGTCTGGGTTCTTTGTTCTTTCCTATCCTGGAGGAAACAGCATCTATACAAAACCCATGCCCTCCTGTCCTCCAGTCTCATGATGAGAAGCTATCTCTCCTAGTACTCAAGGCTAAACTAATGATTTGCATCTTGTACCCATATTAGTTTTATTACAAGACCTCCTTCCTCTATTTCTTAATTTCATTCCTTCCTCTTTTCACTATTAGTTGTTTATCTAGTTGCTCAGAAAACAAACAGTTCATCTTTGTTGCATTAGTAAAATTGCTGCTTACTCTGCTTACTTTCTGAATGAGTATTGTAGAACTGTTTTATACTTGCATTCCTTTTCTAAGCCATTCTCTCACATCCTTTAGCATCAAAGGGGAAATCCACATGTTCAAAAGTAAAAAGAGAGTAAACCTCAATCCATTCACTTACTGAAAAGGCAGGACATAAAACTGTGAAACAATTTTAAATGACAACAAAACCACAAAGCCTGGAAAGGAAGAAATCAGAGTGGTTGTGTCTCTCTGCAGCAGTGACACTGCTGCTTTCCTGTTTCCAGATTACCATACTCCTGCTCTTCCTACATCTCCAAGTCTTTCACTGCCATCTTTTTTGTTTAAAAGATTTATTTATTTATTTGAGAGGCAGAGTTACGGAGAGGAAGGGACAGAGAGAAAGGTCTTCCATCCCCTGGTTCACTCCCCAGATGGCTGCAATGGCTGGAGCTGAGCTGATCTGAAGCCAGGAGCGAGGAGCTTCCTCCTGATCTCCCACAGGGGTGCAGGGGCCTAAGCAGTTGGGCCTTCCTCCCCTGCTTCCCAGGCCATAGCAGAGAGCTGTAACAGAAGAGCAGCAATCAGAATTCGAAATGGTGCCCACGCTGCCGCACCACAGGAGGAAGCTTAGTGCACCAGGCCAAAGTGCAGGCCCCAGCATACTTTTTCTTTTCTGCCTTAAGGCTTTCTTAAAATGTCCTATTTAGAGGCTGCACAGAACATCAAGGCTTCACATATCACTACTGTTTAGATGACTCCTGAATGGAGCTCCCCCTCCAGAGTCTAACCAAAGCTAAAATGTTCTACCATCACCTCACATACTGCTGCTTCCTCTATTGAAATGTCATTTTTAGCTTATCTGTCAACTTAGCAGATTTCAAAGCTTAAAAATACTGTTAACAATTATGCCTCTCCAGATTTAAACATACATACTTCTAAATGTCTCTTGTCCCAGTCAATGACTATTTTCTGAACATGTTTTCTACATTAAATTATACTGAAGTTATTTACTTATCTGTCTCTGCTAGTCTGAATGCTTCTATAAGGTAAAGTACTGTCTTTCCATTATTCTCTCTCAGCACTGAGCCAGGATCAAGTGTGGCATACTGTGTGCACAGGATATTTCAGGCGCTTGAACAGTGAATGGATGAAGTAGTAACTAAGCTGTAACACAATCCTTTTCCCAAATCAGCATTCTCCTTTTAGAAATAAGAAAATTATCATTATAAAAGTAACACATAATTTACTGAAGAAAGTTTAGAAAATCCCAATGAACTGCTCCAAGAAGCCTCATGGGACATCCAAAAGATCAGAAGTACACTTTGGTAATAAAACTTACACGTCTCCTTTTCTAGCATAAACAATCCATATTCTTGTAGTTTAAAACTTTTTTTTCCTTCTTTTATTTTTCCATAATTGTATTTCTAGGACAAACTTCTGCAAGTAAAACTGAAGGATCAAATAGTTTTTGGTTTCTCTATTTTGACGTATGTCACCATCCACTTCTGAATTAGCTCAGCTCATTTCTGATATTTCCCACCTGGCCCATACAGTCGGCAGAATTCCACCTGTCTCTTTCCAGTCTCCCTCATTTCTGATCGGAGCCAGATTACCCATGGCAGCAACTAGAAGACAGAGACTCCCTGGGTTACCAGCTGTGAGGCTCAGGGTGGGATGGGTAGAGCTCTGTGTTAGCTTCCTCATCTTGGAAATGGGAATAAAAATAGCCTCACAGAGTAGAATGCCCGAAGAGTGCTTACAACAATGTCCAGCTCTCCTAAGTTAGCTCTTTTTTTTTTCCTTGAAAAAAATATGTATGTTTTTAAAGTCAAAGTTACAGAGAGAGACAGACACAGAGATCCTACATCTGCTGGTTCACAAAAGCCAGGAGTCAGGGGCTTCTTCCAGGTCGCCCACAAGCAGTCTTCCACTGCTCTCCCAGGCCATTAGCAGGGATCAGAAGTGGAGCAGCCAGGACTCGAACTGGCACCCTATATATAGAATGCAGGCATCACAGGTGGCGGCTTTACCTTCTATGCCACAATGCAGTTCCCAAATGTTAGCTCTTTCTAAGAGCTACACAACAGCCTGCCAACTGGTCTCTTTCTCCATCAAAAATATATTCTGGATTCCAAAAGACCTGTCTTCCTAATCTACCCGCACACTGCATTTCTCATTAGTCCCCCACTGGAAACAAACTCCAATTTGCCTAGGATGGCTAAGAATAGCGTCCTCTTCTAAAGAATCAAAGCTTCTTCTCTTGCTAGCTTTCCTTGCATGCGTTTCCCTCACAAAACCCCTCTACTCCAATAAAAAGAATCCACTCATTTTCTCCTAAACATTTTTCATCTTTCTGACTATTCAAACTATAAGGCTCAGATTAAAAAAAAAAAAAAGCAACTCCTCCTTGAAGCTACGTTGATGACCCCATGGGTCTGAAGTGACTGCTCCTCCCCTCTGTCCCATTCATGCACTCTACATGTGCTCACAGCACATGTGCATGGCTGCCAACTGTATTACCAGCTTCTTCCTGGTACATGGATACTGTGTCTCATCTGCAGTTGCTACATAAATGTTAGCTGATTTGCTAACATCTGTATAGAGCTTCTTAAGGTTGTCATTCCAAAGACCTTTATGAAATTACTTTAATGCATTTTACTGGATTAGTTGATTTTGCACTGCTCTAATGAACAGAGGTCAGAGCATGACTGAATTCCATAAAAGATGCTCAATGTTAATATCCCTCAAGCCCTTTGATTTCCAAAGGGAAGCTATGCATGAAATGACCCAGTGGGTACAAACAGAAAAACTATATATTTATTCTTGAGATTTGTTTAAAAATTCTATACAGGTTTTATGTAAGCTTTTAATGTATATATTTTATCAGCACAGTGGTTTGTATACATAATTTACAAATAAATATAATTGAGATGTGTGGTTTTTTGTGGCAAACTCACAAGGTATACAACTCTGAGTATGGAGATGACTGCCAAGGAGTATTCTACACGGGCCTTGAATCTTAAGTGAATGCTATCACCAATTCCAGCAGAAATGACTACTCACGTGATTACACACTGACAAACTAAGAAACTGCTTACACAAATGGCACATATCAATTCTAAGTTATGTTATATACTGAGCTTTACCACAAGAAAAATCTGCTGTCACTCAATTAAATCCTGTGTCAGAATTCAGCATGTCAGAAATACCTCGAAACATATTTTGCTTTAATGACACCATGGTGTGTATAGCTCCAATAAACCAACACAAATTAAGGAGATAACCATTTTCTTTTATTCATCATTTCTTTAGGTAAACATCAACTTTTTACTTACTTTACTCCATGAATGTTGGTCACCTAAATTCAAGGCATGATTAGCTACACCATAAGAACCATTACACTAACAATACCCTCATGCACGTGTAAAAGAGCACAGAATTTAGAAAACTTGTATCCACCATACCTCTGCTACATGACCTTGAGTAAGTCATTTTGCCTGTTTCTATTTTCTCATTTGCACAATCAGAGTCCTGGCTAGACTGGCTGATTCTGATATCCCCTTCCAGTATCAATAGCTGCTGACTCTTACCAAATATAAATTACTATAAGCAACAATAAACAGGCTTGGTATTTATTTTATGTGCCAAATCATTTACTTAAACTGTTTTTATTTCTCTCTGGAAAAGATGTTCAAAGCTATCTGAGCACCTGTACAAAAGCCTAGATGGTGAGGTCTGCTGAGCTTGCGGATGTTTCTGGAACCAGGAAATCCCTGCCACTGCACTCTGCATGCTGGTACCTCTAGAAGCATAATGTGAAAGTGCATGCAATCTGCATTACTTAACAAGATGTTCAGCTAGTCATCAGGTCTCCCACGTGGTTACAAGGGCCCAAGGACTTGGGCCATCTTCCACTGCTTTCCTAGGCCATAGCAGGGAGCTGGATTGGAAGTGGCGCATCCAGGACTTGAATCGGCGCTCATACGGGATGCCAGCACTGCAGGCGGTGGCTTTACCGGCTATGCAATAGCACTGGCCCTGATCAAACAGTTTCAATTTCAAAGCATTTGATATTTCGAGTTTTCAGATTAGGGATGCTCAATTAGCAAAGTCTATGTAAAAATTCCAAAATCCCAAACACCCGAAAACCTGAAACACTTTTGTCCCAAGCATTTTGGGTAAAGGGTACATTAAAGGGTATTCAACCTGTACCCTGTCAACCTTTAACACCTTGATGTTCCTAAATATTTTATAGCACTTCAAGTAGCCTAGTGAAAATCCAACTCCTAAATGTAAACTTTGAATGTAAATTGTAAACACCGAAACTGACAACTCAGTCTAGCTCAAGAGCTCTAAGTATCATCTCTAGCCATTTACAGCTCAGACATACAACACCTCCAGCTCCTTCCCATACCTCAGCACGTTAGCTACGTGTGGCCTTGAAGACTCCCTCCCCCTTCCCCACACCCTAGCATTTTTTTTTTAACTTATCTTCAAAACAGCTCAGATATAGGTAGACTCCCATCTCCTTCCCCCAAAACATCAGTGAGCTAATTTTTAGACATGGTTACCACATGCCCTGCAGAACTCTATCAAAGTACTTGTTATAGGTAGTTAGAAGTGGTAACAAAGAAGTACTCTATCTCCCACTTGACTCTAGTTGCTTCTCTGTCCCTTGAGAATTATACAGTCTCTAGGCTATGCTAAATGCAAAAAGAAAAAAAATTCTTTTTCTATTTATTTGACAGGTAGAGTTCTAGACAGTGAGAGAGACAGAGAAAGGTCTTCCATCTGTTGGTTCACTCCCCAAATAGCTGCGCCAATCTGAAGTCAGGAGCCAGGTGCTTCTCCTAGTCTCCCATGCGGGTGCAGGGGCCCAAGCACTTGGGCCATCCTCCACTGCCCTCCCAGGCCACAGCAGAGAGCTGGACTGGAAGAGAAACAACTGGGACAAGAACCCGGTGCCCATGGGATGCTGGCGCCACAGGTGGAGGATTAACCAAGTAAGCCACAGCGCTGGCCCAAAAAAATATATTTCTTGAAAGAAAATGTAGAAATGAAGAAATTCTGGAATTCATGCCTACCAGGAATCATTTAGTTCAACAAATACTTGAGAGCTCAGGACAAAGTCCATGCCTATGAATAAACAAATATCTTAGCATGCAACATACAAAATAAACCGCATGGACCTGGGAGTCATATTGCATTTCTCCCTGTATCTACTTCCCATGTATGAAATTAAAATTCTGCAAATTTCATTCTATTTAACATACAGCCTCTCTACCGTTCTCTAACTTGACTATAATGCTTGTTTCTGTAATGTGACGCAGCTCATAGGTGATCAGTTAAAAAAATAATAGGAGAATACTATCAGTAAAACAAAGAGATCATATCAGTTTCCATGGGATTTTCCCCCAAGAATATTAATGTTTTGTGCCATAGGTAAAGGCAGCTAAATAGCTATTATTTCTTAGTGTTATTTGCAGATTGTTGGTGATTTCAGGAATACACTATTTCTCGGGAGTAAAAGGACTATTCATCTTTAATCATCCATATTGAATTCATTAATTACATATGCACCCATTTTGTAAATGAGCTGCAAGATCAGGAATGAAGGAGAAAAGATGATGGTTACATTAGTTACTGTGTTAGGGCTCTGCATACTTTGACCAAGTTGAGTCTATGCCAGGAATACATGGTTGATTAATACTGAAAATACAATCAATGTTATTCACCATATAAATAAAACAAAAAACCCTTTCTCATCTCAGTAGATATATAAAAGGTCTTTGGAAAGAAAATCCAAAATCCATTTATGATGGGAAAAAACCCTTGCCACAAAGCAGGAATAGGAAGAATGAAAAATTTAAAGTATCTTTATGCTGGCTATCTTCAATCCCTTTATAATGAAGGCAAAAATGGGTATCTCAAAAAAGAAATTAAAACAAACCAAACTGAAAACTTTGCAACAAAAAACTGCAATCCCTAAAATAATATAGTCTACAAGAGACAACATAAATCTACTGTTTCTCAACTTTTTTTTTTCTAGTAATCTATACTGCTATGGACATTTTATCATAGCTTTAAAAAACCTGAAAGTGAAATACCAATGTAATAAAAATCTAGACTAGAGAAACTGATCTTCATTTTCGTGTGTGCTTTTAATTTCCTTGTATTTAAAATGAGAGCAATGAATTGACTCATTTATTTAACAAAACCTATTGCTAACTAAGAGTTAAAACAGGGATGACATGAATTTAGAAGAAAAACAAAAATGGTCTGTCTTCCAGGAGCGATCTAGATGGGAGAGATCATAGTCTCTAAGAACTCCTTCTAATGGTGGAAACATGTAACTATTTAATGAGATTAATTCTATTCCAATAAGGATGCAGTATTTATTTGGTACAGTATAGGTAATACATTTCTTGAAATGTCACAATCTATTATTTTTATAGTACAGAAGTTCTTCTAAGAATTTGACTAAACTATCCATTATCATAAATTTCTAAAAATTATGTATATTAGAATTTTTAATGTCTAAGAAAATGTAAAATTTGACAAAATGTTTATACTTTTGTTCTAATAAATCTTTATGGTAATTCTTTTTTATGAATTGCTTACTGTTTTTTGCATGTTTATAAAAAAAGGCTCAAAACACAGAAGGGTCATGAAGAATGTTCAGTTAAATTAGAAACGTCCTTCTCTAAATCCCAAAATGTATACATCTCAAGTTCAAGACTCAAACACCCTACAAATGATATTTTACAAGATACTCTGTCACTTAAAAAAGTCTGAATAACTTTCTGGTGGATTAAAAATAGTTAATACCTAAAACCATGAAACAGCACAAGGGCAAATGCACCCTAGCATTCCAGAGTACGGACTCTGGGGTCGGAAAGAAATGGCTGGAGTTTAAGGGTTTACCACTTTCCCAGATACATGACCTCAGTCGACTGTTCCACCTCAGAACACCTATCAGCTATCACAGGGTCACAGGGTCACTACACAGAGTAAGAAAACCAGCACTGGGCATATAAATTTAGATCAATATTCCAGAAACGCACTCTCACGGGCTGTTAGTAAGTGCTCCACGGGGGGAAATGTAGACTGTAAAAGTCTGGCCGACTCCAGCTCCTTTATCTCAGGAATTCTCAGTCTTTAGTATGTGAATGTACGTTGTGGGTTTCAAAAAGGGAAACATAACATTCAATATTTCTAAAATGTCTGTGATCTTAGTACTCCATTTTCTTTCTTTTTTAAGTTTAATTAATTTGAAAGGCAGAGTGACAGGGAGAGACCGAGATTTTTCATTTGCTGGTTCACTCCCCAAATGCCCACACAGCAAGAGCTGGGATAGGCCAAAGCCAGGACCTTCATCTGGGTCTTCCATGTGGGTGCCAGAAACCCAAAGACTTGGGCCATCATCTTCTGCCTCCCAGACTGGCACATTATCAGGATGCTGGATCAGAAGTGGGGGCAGGACTTGATCCCGGGTGCTCCAAGATGGGATGTGGACATCCCAAGCAACAACTTAACCCACTGTGCTACAATGCTTGCCTTGATACCCCATATTCATCAAGTATTTCAAGGGACCAGTGTACTTCACTGAAATCCATTTTTAGAAATTGTAAACTGGGGACTATGAAGAGCTGTGAAAGTGTAGCTATACCTCTGACTCAGCAGATCAATTCCCCAGCTTCTATGTATGTCCATGAGAAGAAACCAAACCAGTAAGAATGAAGATACTTTGTGTGATTTTTAGAATAGCAAAAATCAGATGAAACGTAAAGACTTAGGGAAATGTTTGTTAAAATAAAACCGAATCCAATTTCTATGTGGTTTAGGATTACAGTAATATAAAAAGGCATGTGTATGAACAAAGACAAGAACAGTGCAAAACAAATTAACGTCTGGAGAGTGGGACTGAAGTCACCCTTCTATTTAGTTAAACTTTCATAATACTGTGTATATAACACATAAAAAGTAGTAACTGTGAAGACAAAGATAAGAACCTTGATTACAATTATTTTCACATGTGTCTGTACATATTAAATTTCTACATACTACATTGCAGGACCATTCAAAGATTGCCAGCAAGCCAAAGAAGCCGGGCACTCAATCAGTGGGATTTACCTGATCAAACCTGAAAACAGCAATGGACCAATGCAGTTATGGTGTGAAAACAGTCTGGACCCTGGGGGTTGGACCGTTATTCAGAAAAGAAAAGATGGCTCTGTCAACTTTTTCAGAAACTGGGAAAATTATAAGGTAAATCAGTGATTCAGACCTGGAGGAGGTGGAACAAAGATCTTAGAATCGTGGTCATTCTATCTGATAAACAAGATAGTGAACAAATTAAGGTTTTTCATTATCTGCACCTGTCAAAAAGATGATTCCTCCTTGTCTGAAAAGTCCAAATTAAAATGTAAAAAAGAAATTGAAGGCTTATTTTTAAATGTTCACTTTCTGTCTGGATTATTTACATAAGAGGTCTTTAAAAAACTCATGGAAAATGTATATTATGAAAAAAACTATGCATGGATTTAAAACTGCTTTTGCAACAAAATAAACTTGGGGCTGGCACTGCAGTCAACTGGGTTAAGCTGCTGCTTGTGATGCAAGTATCCACTATGGAAGGGCTGCTTCAAGACCCAGCTGCTCCACTTCTCATTCAAGTTCCTACTAGCATGCAAAGGAGGTTAGTAGATCATGGCCCACGTGCATGGACCTGTCACGCATGTGGGAGACCTGGATAGAGCTCCTGGCTCCTGGCTTTGGCTGGCCCAGCACTGGCTGTTGTGGCCATATGGGGAGTGAAATAGTACACAGACCTCTTTCTTTCTTGCTCTGCCTTTCAAATAAAGCACATAAAACTCCTTATCTTTAATCCCCTTCCCATGAACTTTCTGAAAAAACCCCACATATATAACTTAATACTCTGTGAAGTATTTTTCTAAGAAGACAACTGCTTTTTTGTTTATGATTACACTTGTACTATCAAATGTATTTAAGTAAAAGTGTGAAGTACAGAATTTCAAAAAAATTGAAAACCCCCTTTTCTTGGACTAATTACCTCTGATAATCAAGCCACCATGTTCTATGACACAAGCACTGGTGCTACAGTTACATATTTGACCAGAATCTTGTGATACCAATTCTGGAAAGGTAGACAACTGGTCTTTGTTAACAAGTGTGATGGTCATGCTTCTGAGTAATACACACACACACCACACACACACCCCTGCAGTTCAAGGATGGCAAATAGGAAATATGTTTTCTAGATGCTTAATTGCACTTTCAAAACTACAAAGTAACATGATTGCTCACTCTTATGTGAAATTCTACTGGTAGTTACAAATGGAAATTCATATATCCATGTCAGAAGTTGTACAGATTTCTAAACATGTAAGTAGCACAAATGAGAAAGTGAAAAATTCTCTAACACTACCTTCTTGAGGATGTACTTGGAGTTTTAAGCTCAGGTTTACTAAATCTATTTTGCTGCACATTTGCAATGTCAAATGCTTACTAAAGTATGACAGCAGTTAACTGATTCTTTTTTCCAAACAGTAATTTACAATTTTTGAAAAGAACTTTGAAGATTTTTATCTTATATTTACTGATTTTACCTAAAGAATTTATTCTAAAACACATGCTATTATTTTTTATTGAACAATCTTAATAATTTTAGATATCCTTTTTTGTTTAATTATGGTAGAGACAGTATCATACTTTTAGAAAAAAAATTTTGGGTATTTGGGGAGTATTAACAAGATTAAGAACCCTTTTTTTTTTTTTTTTAAAGACTGAGTAGTTCAGTAATGCTTTTTGTAGCTAGGAATAAATTTTGCCCTCTTCTGCTTTTATCTTACTTGCTTTCATATTTATCTGACAGATTAAGAGAAAGCAAAGCAAAACAAAGTGACTATGCAGGGCTTACAAAAGTCAGGTGATCAATTCAAATGGAAGTTTACATTATCACGTAAATGGACAGTATCTTTAAGCTATCAAACATTTAAAACTTACCTATGAAAACATTAACTATCCCTATACTTATGCACTTTTGTTTCTTTGTTTATTAAACAGAAAGGGTTTGGAAACATTGATGGAGAATATTGGCTTGGATTGGAAAATATCTACATGCTTAGCAATCAAGATAATTATAAATTGTTAATTGAACTGGAAGACTGGAGTGATAAAAAAGTCTACGCAGAATACAGCAGCTTCCGTCTGGAGCCTGAAAGTGAATACTACAGGCTACGGCTGGGCACGTACCAGGGAAACGCAGGGGATTCTTTGATGTGGCATAACGGAAAACAATTCACCACACTGGACAGAGATAAAGATGTGTATACAGGTGGGTAAGAAGAAGTGTCCATCCTTTGTGGTGGACAACAGGGCCTAGGGTGGGTGCTATTTTCATCTGGATTGGCTCCTGCGACAAGACAGCATTTAAGTCAGGGCCGGCAGGGAACAGAGGAAGCAAACCTTCTGACTACACAACGTAAGCACCAGAATGGCAAAATGACTTGCATCAGATGGGAAATTCATGTCGTTGTTTTTTTTTTTTTTTAAACCAATTCAACAACTTTTTTTTGTACCTTTTAAAAAAAATCTTATTATTTGAAAGGCAGAGAGAGAGACAGAGAGAGGGAGAGACAGAGAGAGATCTTCCATCCACTGGTTCACTAGTCAAATGGTCACAATAGTTAGGAGCCTGTGTCTCCTGTGTGGGTGCAGGGGCCCAAGGACTTGGGCCACACTTCACTGCCTTCCCATGTGCATTAGCAGGGAGTGGGATCAAAAGCCAGGACTCAACCAGAACCCATATGGAGTGCCAGTGTCACAGGTGGCAGCTTAACTCACTGTACCACAATGCCAAAACCATATTATTACTTTTCTAACATATGTTTTTGGCCTTGATAAAGAGATACGCTCCCTGAAAATTAATTTATTCTTCTCTTAAGTTATATCTTGGCAAGCAGCATACAGGTTACTATTTTACACTCGTAAAAGCTGGAGAAAATAAAGACATGATCATAATTTATGCATTATTTGCAGAAACTCATTTGATTGCTGCTAGTGCTATTTTATAGCAGTTTTGGCTTTTTTTTTTTTTTTTTTAAAGATTTTATGTATTTCTTTGAAAGGCAGAGATACAGAAAAAGAAGTGGGTTCGGGGGGAGAGGGAGAGAAAGATAGAGATCTATTATCTGCTTGTTCACTCTGCAAATGGCCAGGGCTGGACCAGGTTGAATCCAGGAGCCAGGAACTTCTTCCAGGTCTCCCATGTGGGTGCTCCTTTCCCAGGTGCATTAGGAGGGAGCTGGGTAGGAAGTGGAACAGCCGGGAACTGAACTGGTGCCACAGGTGGAGGCTTAATCTTCTATGTCACAGCGCCAGCCCCCATGGCTACTTATTTCCAGAATGAATTTTTCTCAAATTTTTTCTTTATTAGTACCCTGTCATCTGTCTTTCCCAATCTTTCCTTCTGTGTCTCTGACACAAACTTCTTGCATTTTATTTATGTTGTTATGTAGAAAATTAAACCCACCCCCCTTTTTGAAAAGGAAAAAAAAAAAAAAGATGAATTCAGCAACTGAAGAGCAAAATCTGGTCTTTCACCAGTTGATGAGATGGCTATAGAATGAAAACACAAACCCACTAGAAAAAAGTAACTGAAATCAGTTAGAAAGGTTAAAAAAAAAAGTTCCAAAGAGAGAATAAGCTTTTGATGTTTTTTAGAGTATCATATTTAAGAGAAACTTTTCCTTTGACATCTCTATTTTTTTTTTCCTTCAAAGGAAACTGTGCTCACTTTCACAAAGGAGGCTGGTGGTACAACACCTGTGCACATTCTAACCTAAACGGAGTATGGTACCGAGGAGGCCATTACAGAAGCAAGCACCAAGACGGAATATTCTGGGCTGAATACAGAGGCGGGTCATACTCCTTGAGAGCAGTACAGATGATGATCAAACCTATTGACTGAAGAGGGACAGTCTTTCAGGTTAAATGGCATAGAACTTTGTATTTTTCTGTTCCTAGAAATGTAAATGTCACATGTATATTACTTTGCACATTTATTTCTACAGTTTCCAAAATGAATTTTACAATTCTACAAAAGGAATCTGAGAATGTAGTTCCATCTTGCTTCAACATACCACAGAATACTATTTGTATCCATATCCTAGTTGAAAAAAAATTACATTGCCTGGGTATAGACAACATTTATTTTCTAAAATGTACATATTTGCCACATGTAAAACAAATCTTAGCTTTATTTTAAGTCAAAAATGAATATATGTCTAAGATACTTAACAATTTATTTAAAAACTATGAAACTGCTCTGATTTCCAACAAAAAACAATTTTTAAGATTTCAGTCAAGTAAGCCATTTTATTTATATAAAGACAGGAAATTAGAGAGAAATCTCTAGTTTTGCCAACAGAAAATACATTTTCCACTGAATAAAGATTATTTCAAGTCAAATTTGTGCCTTTTACATCTAATGATTAAAACCTGAGTTCTTGTATATCTGAATTCTAATTATAAACTGCTTATTAATGCCTTTTTTTCTAACTTACCAATCTTTACCATTAAAAAAATGTGTGTGCTAGGTCAGAGAGCCTGGCTAGCTTTATAAGTGTTAGTGCTCAACTATAGGTGGGACCAAAACTACTTCAAGAAATTGTTGGATGTTTTCCCAGTACTGACGGATCAGCAGCTTCACAGCAGAATCCACAACGGCTTGAACAGTCCGAATATAATTCTATTTCACAGTGTTTGGTTTGGTACTAATGCTTAGTGTCACTTCATCTTTAACTCACCTTTGCAATCAACAACTTTATTAGTCATCTTCTAGAAGAACTTCCTTCCAGAAATATACCCACTGCTTAGAGCTGACTCCCTTAATTCATTTGTAAAGCTAAACTTTTGAAGAACTCTCACAAAACTTTTGGTTCTACCAAAAGGAAAATTCAATCAGAATTAAAAATGTGTCAAAACTATCCATAGGAATGGTTTAATCTGAAGATAATCATTTGAACTCAAGGCTATTAACCTGACCACATCTCAAAATAAAACTTACAGTCAAAGGAGAGACCATCCAGATCTTACAGTGGTGTCATTCTTTGTTTTATGTACTGTCATCTCAAAATGGCTCTGAGCTCCCTCTCAAGTCTGCTCTGAGCTCTCTGGGAGGAATCAGGCCTCTAACTGCTGTAACAAACCTTGACTGAATGAAACCTCACCAGAGTGTCTCATCTGTTGACACAGCTACAGCTTTTCACCTACACACATCAAACTATATCCCAGAAAAGTGTTGCAGAACTTACCGCGGAAGAATATTATTGCAACTGGAATGATGCAGAAGTCAACATACAAACCAGAAAACTAGACTGAATGTTCTATGCCTTAGGCAACGGGTTTACGGAGCAGACGAACTGCCCTGCAGTTAGTTCCTAGAGAGCTTAAGAATAACTTGGGCAACTATGCTTCTTGAGAGGATCCAAGAGGCAGCACTGAATGATGATCAGCGCAGGCTCCAGGGTCAGCACTGCTCAGGTCTGCGGCTCAGCTCTACCATTTGTGGGCTGTGTTCCCTTGGGCAATGCATACACTCCCATCTCAGTTTTCGTTTTCTATAAAATGGGGATAACATTTATACCCAGCTCATGTGTTATTGTGATGAGTGAGGTAGTAAATGCAAAACATTAAGATTTATGCCTGATGCACTCATAAATACTCAGTATTCTGTAGCTACAATATTGTTACTCCTCTTCTACATACTTTCTGAGTATCAATGGTACCTTGCACAGAGTAGGCAGTCAATAAATACACTTAAACAACAGTATCCATGTTTTCAAGTATGAAATTGCACTGATCCATGATCGTCACATGAAAACCTAACAGAGATATAGTCAGTTGGCGTTAAGAGGTAGAAGCATAAAATATTCAAAAGAAAACTTAAGGCAAGAATAGCCACAGTAGACATTTCAGCCGAAAGAGAGTCTTGTGAGAAGAGGTTTGGTCACTCGTGTGGTAGGGAAGGCTCATGAGCTACCTAGTCTGCAGGCTACCTTGAAATAAAGACATAGCTCCAAGACTGAACTTGAGCAGAGTGATCGATGGATTCTTTATGACTGCTTATTGTTTGTATATGCAGTGAAGTTTAGGCCTGGGCCCTATTCTGCACTGAATGGCAGGCCTAGGACACTATGGCTCTCTGAAGCAAAATTCTTCAAACTGGAGATTTTGAATAATGTCAAGGTTAGATGCCATTTTGAAATTTAGTAGGTATCTACGAACAAGGTTATTATCTTCAGGCTCCAAGTCTGTGAGGATAAAGATCAATCTTCAGTCTCATGTTCACTTAACTCTTAGCCACGAAATGAGAGGGTAAATTCTTTTACCATTCTATTTCTTAGGATTCACACTGGTAAAAAATACAATAAACCTTCAAAAATTTCTGCAATCAAGAAAGTGTTTTAAATTACTAATAAATCTGTACTATTATTTATAGACAGTATATTTAAAATAATCTTAACAATAAGCTAAATAATATACTCTACTAGTTTTGGTCTTCTATTTTAGTGTCTGTTAAAGAGAACCAAGTAAGAAAAAAAAGACTGAACTCACGATACAATTACTTCCCCCTGAAAAAAGTCATCCAAAAATAGGCTTTTTAATTTTGTCAGTAGGGTTAAACAGTTATCAAGTTGCAATTCTTTAATGAGTACAGAAAGGCTGATGAACTCACAATTTTTACCTAAAAACAGATTCCCCAAATTTTAATATATAAAACTTTGTATAAACTTTCAATGAAATAGTTATAATGCATTTCTCCATAGTAATTCAACTTAACCTTGCTTGCCTCAGTTTCTTTACCTGTAAAATATAGCACCTACCAATAACATTACTATTATGTATTAGATACTTTATATAAAACATAATATCAATAATGATAAATGCTTAATAAGTGCTATTAAAATTATTTTCTGGTTCAGGTTTGCTCAAAAATTACCAAATAAATTATAGAAATATTAACAGAAACATCAGTAGCAAAGCAACTGCTGAAATAAGGGGGAATATGATTTTGCTTATAACTAGCACACAGACATGTACACTCACTATTCTTATTTGTTAAAATCATATAAGTTCTGAAAAGAAAACTATGCATATGGAGATGAAATTAATGCAACTTCCATCTCAACTCTTTTATATCAAAAGTCTATGGTCTACAGTGAGCTTCAGAGTATACAAAAAAAAGAACATTGGAGCAATTTTAAATATGTAAAAAAGAACGAGAGTAAAAAAGGATATAAATGATGTAATGGAAAACGGGGATGTAATTTTGGCTAAAGAAAAACCTAGGGCTAGCTGCCATTTGGTTAGCATTCATTTTCAGGATCCAAAAGAAGTTGACTAAACATACTTTATTGTTATTTTAGAATAAAATATATAACAGCACATATCAGAAGAAAAGGGTAAAGCAATCCATATAGTGTATACTATTTACAAACCAAACCAAAACAAGGAAGACAGAATAAAATTCCTAAAATATTCAAAGTCAGTGACAATTTTATCATTACTCATTTTTGAGATCAGTGTCAGAGCCTTTTATATATTTAATCAGGTAAAATTATATTAAAGAGGAAGAAAAATATCCCATTAATTCCCACAGAGCTGTAGAAAGCCTTGGGCATTACTGAAACTGTCCGAACAGAAATGTGAATTAAAATTACTGCTTTTGAAAATATTTGTACATAGCTTAGAAGAAGTTTCCAAAGTTCATGTAAACCTAAAGAACTGTATTCTACTGAGAGACAAGTATTTAACATTTCAGTACAGGTAAAGACTGCTGAAAATTATTATTAAAGGATCAAATAAAACCTGAAGAGCCTTCTAAGTGAGTATGCTTTGAAAATTCACTAATGGCGATGAGAACAATGCAAGGTGCAAGGCAATGAATGGGTGCCCGTTCCACAGCACAGGAGAGAGAACAGTATTCATGACGAGTGATAGTAACCTGCACCTCTGCTACTAGAGATGTATAAAGGCAGACACCATGTCCACGTCATCACCTGCTATATATACCTGCCCCAAGCATGGAGCTAAGAAACACTGCTTACTCGCGGAGGTAACAAAGAAAACTGGAGATGCAGCAGAAGTTGTTGATCCATGCAAATCTGTCATAAAAATAAGCTTACTGTATGTCAACAGAAATTAAAACAAATTAAATTAATGGAACAATGGGAAGAGCCAGAAAGGGGTCATTTAATTGGCTGAGCCACTAACTATTAAGTGCCTACCTCTGTTCTATATGTTGTTAAGAATAAATCCTTGAACCAAGACAAATACGGGCTTATACTCTGTCTGGAGGTGGGGGCAGCTTAATGAAAGTATTATAATGGAAATGAAACAGGATGTTTTCTGAAAGTGGTGGGCAACGGGAACCATATCACATAGGTTATACATTATTATTTCATATTATATTATCATACACATCATTACATGACAGCCTTTTCTTTTCACACAAAAAAAATCCTACCATGAAAACCTGACATTAAATTGGAGAGTAAATGGTGAAGGAGAAAAAGCTCTCTCTCTGAGAGTGAGAAGGCATATTTAGATACATCAACTCAGTGTACTCATGCCTTACTGAATGGCTGGAGACTTCAGAAAAACCTGGCTAACGTTCTGCTCCTACCTAATAGGAAGCAATACATAGTGCTGCAGCAATTTACTTTTTTCATAGCTTTTTAAAAATATGCATTCTTTCCAAAGAGCATCCTGAGCTGGCTAAGCTTCTGCACTTCTCATCACACGACTAAAGTAGGCTTAGAAAATGCACATGAAAGAGTATTTCTGTTTCATACAACTGAATATTTTGGTACAACCATCTAGCTTTCTCTTTGCAGCAAAGCATAACTCCCCATGCCGAATTCCTCAGCAAGCCCCTGAAGATCATTCTCCAATGACAAGAACAAATGAGTGTTGTTCATGATTTTCAGATTTAAAGCAGTAATTCATATAAAGTAATTTTTTCCTTGAGATCTGCCAAACTATCCTGCTGTAGACAAATAGTATCCTTGTTCTAAGAAATCTTCACTGTATTATCCAAGCTGACTAATTTTTACCTTGAATGCAAACCAACATAAGGTATTTTTTCAAAGGATATGAGTTGAGAGCCAAGAAAACATCTTCTACTTCTTACAGTTTAACCCACATTAAATCACAGATAAACTTAACAGTCTCAAAATAGGACTTCTGTTGACACAGAAACCTCTACCCCCTTTGCAAAATTTCACAAGGAATGGTTGGTTTCGACCACCATTTTTAGTGGGAAGTTGCTAAGAGTTTGAACCACATCTCTTATGATAAGAAAACAGATGACTAGCTTTCTCTACCCTCCAACTTCTGCAGATGACATATTCTTTCCTAAGAACTCCTGCAGTCAAAATGGATAAAGGGTGTATTATGCAAATTCTTTACATCTCAAGAGTAACAGTTAAAAACAGTTACCAACATGTGTAAGAAATGTTATCTTACACATCTTCAGGGTAAGTTCACTCTGATCAAATGTACAGCATCTCATAAATGCTGAAGCTTTTGGCACCTGTACTAAATGGGAAAGGATTCTGAAATCAAGACAAGTTAAATTTAAAAATTACAACCTAATTAATTTAAATTAGAATAAACTATGAAAAATTTAACTCTGCTAGGATATATATTGTTAAATCTTGGGGCCGGCGCTGTGGCATAGTGAGTAAAGCCACCACCTGCAGTGCCGGCACCCCATATGGGCACCGGTTTGAGTCCCGGCTGCTCCACTTCTGATCCAGCTCTCTGCTATGGCCTGGGAAAGCAGGAGAAGATGGCTCAAGTGCTTTGGTCCCTGCACCCACATGGGAGACCCAGAAGAAGCTTCTGGCTCTCAACTTCTGATTGCTGCAGCTCCGGCCATTGTGGACAACTGGAGTGTGAACCAGTGGATGGATGACCTCTCTCTCTCTCTGCCTCTCCTTCTCTCTCTTTAACTAAATAAATAAATTTTTAAACTGTTAAATCTTTCTTCAACATACTTCAGTACAAAAGATAACGAATTAAAAAAAAAGAACCACCTGTCCATCATGCAGTCAGAAAGTTGTATAAGAGATTTGCTTCACATTTTCTTAGGAAAAGCATGTGTGTTTTTGGAGATTGAATACATTTAACCTCAAGATTTGCTATAGAACAAAACTGTTACTACTTTAAAAGGACAATTTTCATGCCAGAGATTACCAAAACCAAGTCATAATAACTTATATGACAGATGTTTCATTTTCTTTTTTCAAATCTAACAAATGTTTATGCCAAGCAGTGTGCAGTGATCACACACACACACACACACACATATATATATATATACAAGCTCCTTCACATGAAAGTATAGGGGTGAACTCTACGAAGCCTATCAACATGTAAAATTATGTAGACGCTAAAGTCTATGTTCTCCATTTTCATGTCTTATGTTCTTTGTCATTTTTTCCCCTTTTAGTTTCTAACTTAGATTATCCTCAGACACATTCATCTCACTTTACCGGAGAATACAGTTCAGAGAGAAGGAAGAGGGGAAGTGTGGTGAAACCCCAGGTTTGGAGGTTGGTGCAGCAGTGAAGTTACACTAATGTGGTCCTTGCAGACTACAGCTAGGAGGTAAGACAGGGAGCAGGTCTGGAGGAAGGGGGAAAGATAATGAATCCATTTCTGCACACGTTCAATTGGAGTTACCTGGATATTCAATCAATCAGTACTCTAGCAGCTAAAACGTGATGAGGCTCCCACATGACAAGACAGCTAAACATACAGTTCTATTCTAGATCTGGGAGTGAATGAGACCACCTCAAATGACTGTAAGAAGTAAGAAAAGAAGTGGACTGAGACCTTTACTAAAAGATAAAGGCAAACAAAGAGCAGCCAATAAACAAAGTCCAGAAGACAAAGCACAACTCCTCTGTAGTCAACAAAGGCTGATGCTCTCCAGGGCTGAACCCATGTCTCAACTGCCTTGGCCCTTTTTGTCCTTTAGTCACTGGTACAGAAAAGGTAGCACAGTGGAGTTTCCTAAACCAATAACGGGCTTTTCAGTTACTCTCAGAAACAGCGATTCCGAAATGCAGACTGAGTAGTTACATAAAGGCTGAGTCTAGCTCCCTGTTCCTACGCGGTAGGGGGGAGTGATATTTAGAAAGAAGCAAGCTTTATCATTTGCTTACTCTCTACATAGGATCAAATCAATTTATTTTAATACATGTTAGTTATATATCAGAGTTTTTCTATATATTTAATTTATATACAAATTAAAAAGAACAGTTTGAGACTTCTAACACCTAATAAAACATTTGTATTTTGATGCAAATGGTTTTATGAAGTTATTGGTTAAATATTTCTTGGAATTTAGAAGCACTGTAAGACGCACAGCACAGAAGTAAATTCTTATCCAATAATATTTAAAACACAGAGCTGAGTCAGCACTAAGTTGAATTTCTAAAGCAAAACAACTCACTTCATCCAAGTCAACAATAATGCCAACATTCACTGAGATTACTCTTCAGAATTCACACTAAAATATCTGCCAATTATCTAAGAATCTTGATCAATTTTTTAGTTATTTTAAATAAACTTCATTATTAACTTTTATTCTTCAAAAGCATTGATAACATGTATTATTTTAATATTACCATATGGCCCATCCTTTAGAAAACTTAACAGTCTGAGAAAATCTTAAGAACAAAAGGCTAACTTCACATAAAAATACATTCCAGATAAAAAGTAACAACTTCCTTTATTCAGTATTTCCAACTTAGCATCTTGCAGGAATTTACATAAAGGATATATTCACTTAAAAATATACTGAATTGCACACTACTAGAAACAACGAGCGCACAGTGCCGTAACTCACCTAAGTAGGGGATGCAAGGCGTCATCTTTAGGCTACTTATATAGTCTCGGAGTCTTTTGTAGTTATCCTCTTTACTCATTACATACTCTAATTTCTCAAAGGTAGTTTTGTCTTTTCGACTTAGTAACTGAAAAAAAAAGAAAAAAGAAAAAATCCAAGTTATTTACAAATCCCATTTTATTGTAGCAAAGACCTCAAGTAACACTGTATTTACTGTCAATCTGCATTCTAATTTCAAATTATACCTTCATTAAATATATTTTGGTAATGCAGAAACAAAATTAGTTATGTCTATTTAGATAATCACCCATATTAATTATTTGTAACATAGCTTTTGTATGTTTATAAAAACAATTTACTGAGTATAAATTATATATTTATCTTTAATATCTTAAATGATTAAGCAATTTCTGACCATTTTTGTAATTTAAAATAATTATGTATTCATACTTAGCTCACTGCCCAAATGTTTAAACTGGCTGACCTCTTTCCTAAGAGATCATTCTTGCATATCATTAAGAAATAAATATTAAATTTTTATAACAATTTTTCTTGACACATTTAATCATAGCCAGTCCAGATAATAACTTTAAAACACTGTAGAAATTTTTCTGATTTCTCTTACCAATGCTTTCTCTTAGCGTAACTAAAAGGTAGTGTTTTAAGGGGCCTGAAGGGTAAATTGTAATGAGCACCCTCTGATCTCAACAATCAAGGGGAGTAAGGGAAAAGCAGAGTCAGTTACCCACCAAATGTTAACCAAAAGTTCAGGAATTCTTCTTTTGAATCATTCCAAAGACCATGGGAAAGTATTTCTTTATAAACCTATGAAGTTACTATTTCCTTACTACGTAATAAGATTTTGCTTTATCTCATGTCAAATATTGGTATTACTGTACAGCAAGCAAAACACTTCCACCTACAGAATTCTCGGCTGATTCTCTTATGCGATTAACAAAAGACTCTGAGTATTAAGAGGATCACAGGGTTAGCAAAGAGCAGAATATATGATTATGTGCACTCATCTGCTCAGAAAGACATATGTCCCTGGCTCTCCGAATCTCAGTCTGGTTCTGGCGATAAAAATATTCTGACATCTAATCCACTACTCTTCCCCATATTACAAGGAGTATGGTTGGGATCTACTTTTCTAGGTTCAAAGACGCAGATTACCTTCAGGTAAACTCCATCAAAAAATACTTGAGCAGTATCCCTCCCTCTTTAAAACAGGGCTTCAAGAAGTACTTCAATGTTTTAGCTGGATATTCCATGGTCTAAAACAATAGTTTTTACTATCTGTACACGTCCTACTTCAGTACATTTGCCTCAAGTTTCCAAGATTAGGTGCAAATCCCTATTTGCCACCTGAGATTCTAGCCATTAGCATCCCTTGCTCTCCTATGTAACAAAGCATTCAGATATGCAAAATACTGCTGTATGTATGGGCTCCCCAAATCCATAAAAAACTGTGGTACAATATGAGAAACCAACTACTTATAACTGATCTTGCCACAGGTAAAACAAAACCGTAGTAAAGAACTACATGGTTTAAGATGCCTAAAAATAAACTTTTGTACTTTTTGTAATAAATAAGTAACTTGAATAATAGGATTCAATTTGGGCTGTGATAGGAGAGATCTGCTTCCAGAGACTAATTGGGGGAAGAATACATATATAAGTAAATATATATAACATATAAATATACATAAAATATATAAACACACATATTTTCCTCTTGATAACTCAGAAACTTAGTATTATTATAAAGTCATTTTTTATTTTTAAAGATTTTTATTTATTTATTTGAGAGGTAGAGTTACAGACAGAGAGACAAAGCAAAAGGTCTTCCATCTGCAGGTTCATTCCCCAGATGGCCACAATGGCTGGAGCTGCGCTGATCCGAAGTGGGTGCAGGGGCCCAAGGACTTGGGCAATCTTCCAGTGATTTCCCATGCCATAGCAGAGAGTTGGGTAGAAGAGGAACAGCCTGGACTAGAACCGGTGCCCATATAGGATGCCGGCACCGCAGGTGGAGAACCTACTGTGCACACCGCTGGCCCCCAAATTTTTTTTTAAGATTTATTTATTTATTTATTTGAAAGGCAGAGGCAGAGGCAGAGGCAGAGGCAGAGAGAGAGAGAGAGGTCTTCCACCTGCAGGTTCACTCCCCAGATGGCCACAACAGCCAGAACGGTGCCAATTCGAAGGCAGGAGCCTCTTCTAGGTTTCTCATGCAGGTGCAGGGACCTAAAGACTTGGGCCATCTTCCACTGCTTTCCCAGGCCACAGCAGAGAGCTGGACTGCAAGTGGAGTTGCTGGGACCTGAACTGGTACCCATATGAGATGCCAGCACTGCAGGCAGCAGCCCTACCTACTATGCCACTGAACTGGCACCCCCACAATTAATTTCTATATCAATCATACACTCAGCCTCTGTAATAAACTCTATTCTAAAATGCTATGAAATATACATAAAATTTACCATTTCAGTCATTTAAAAAAAAATTCTTTTTATAAAGATTTATTTATTTATTTATTTGAGGGTAGAGTTGCAGACACAGAGACAGAGAGAAAGGTTTTCCATTTGCTGGTTCACTCCCCAAGTGGCTGCAATGGCCAGAGCTGGGTTGATCTGAAACCAGGAGCCAGGAGTTTCTTCTGAGTCTCCCACTGGGACCCAAGGACTTGGGCCATCTTCTACTACATTCCCAGGCAAAGTGGAGAGTTGGATCAGAAGAGGAGCAGCTGGGACTTGAACTGTTGCTCACATGTGATGCCACTTTTCCTGATACTCCACAGTGCCGGTCATAAAAAAATTTTTAGCTTATTTACATTTTTTTTTTTTTTTTGATAGGCAAGGATCAGCAGATGGAAGATCCTTCTCCTTGATATTACACAGCAAGGTCTTGATGCTTTCCCTACATAAAATGCTTCAGGCTTTTTTGTAAATCCTTTTACCAGTTAAAATAAAATCATAGGGGTCAGCACTATGACGTAGTGGGTTAAGCTGCTGCCTGCAGTGCCGGCATCCCATATGGGTGGCGCTTTGAGTTCCAGCTGTTCCACCTCTGATCCAGCTCCCTGCTAATGCGCCTGGGAAAGCAGTGGAAGATGGCCCTGCACCCACGTGGGAGACCCAGAGGAAGCTACTGTTTCCTGGCTTAGGATCGGCTCAACTCTGGCCATTGTGGCCATTTGGAGAGTGAACCAGCGGATGGAAGAACTCTCTGTCTCTCTCTCCCTGTCTCCCCCTAACTCTGCTTTTCAAATAAATAAAATAAATCTTCAACAACAACAAAAAAATCACAACAACCATGTCCCGCAGGGATTGGTATTTAGCCTCGTGGTTTAGACATTCATGTTCCACACTGGAATGGTTGGGTTTAATACTTGGCTCTGGCTCCTGATTCGATTCTTGCTAACACAAACTCTGGGAGGCAACAATAATTACTCAAATAACTGGATTCCTGCCATCCACAAAGAAGAACTGAACTGAGTTCCTCTTTTCTGCCTTCACTCTAGCGCTGCCCGTTACTAGCATCTGGGGAACGAGCCAGTGCACAGGAGCTCGCTCTCACTCTCTCAAATTAAAAACAAACAAAAGGGCCAGCACCGTGGCTCAACAGGCTAATCCTCCGCCTAGCGGTGCCGGCACACCGGGTTCTAGTCCCGGTCGGGGCGCCGGATTCTGTCCCGGTTGCTCCTCTTCCAGGCCAGTTCTCTGCTATGGCCCAGGAGTGCAGTGGAGGATGGCCCAAGTGCTTGGGCCCTGCACCCCATGGGAGACCAGGAGAAGCACCTGGCTCCTGCCATCGGATCAGCGTGGTGCACCGGCCGCAGCGGCCATTGGAGGGTGAACCAATGGCAAAGGAAGACCTTTCTCTCTGGCTCTCTCTCTCACTGTCCACTCTGTCTGTCAAAACAAACAAACAAACAACAACAACAACAACAAAAAACCCTCACTTCTTCATTCATCAAAAATTTAATCCAAATTGGCATGAAACCCACACAATCTTCATTATTCTCTAACTTGACGCAATAGTCTATACCAGCTAACCCGTTCAAACTGGAACTCATAGGCCATCCTCTGCAAAATCCCCATCCTTAATCTTTTCTTTAAACATTATCTGTCTTCCTTTAAACCTGTAATATAAACCTGGAGGCAGTGGTAGGTGCAATGTTTCTTCCTTACTCTTCATAATATCTTCCAATTATCATCCCCATTCCTATGATTCTCTAGTTTTGTTAACTCCAAGGTAGCGGGATCAGAGCTGTCCAAAAGGATGTGTGAAGATGAAAATCTTTTATGTCTGTGCCTTCCATTACAATACCCACAACTGAACTGAGCACTTGCAATGTGGTCAGTATGGCTGAGGAACTGAATTTTTATTCAATTTTAATGATTTAAATGACAGTCACATGTAGCTCGTGGTTACCATATTAGACAAGAGAGCACTAGACTACAACACTATGTAACTATAATTTAGAGATGTGTAAGTCATTGCCCCTCCTGTATCTTGAAGATTTTAGTAAAGAGCCCATGAGCCAGTATTCATTCTGTCACAAATCTTACTGACTGAAATCTTCATGGAGATGATATTACTAATACCCTGGTTTTAAAATGTTGGAAACTGGGGGGCCGGTGCCGTGGCTCACTTTGTTAATCCTCCGCCTGCGGAACCAGCATCCCATTTGGGCACTGGGTTCTAGTCCCAGTTGCTCCTCTTCTGGTCCAGCTCTCTGCTGTAGCCTGGGAGGGCAGTGGAGGATGACCCAAGTGCTTGGGCCCTGCACCCACATGGGAGACCAGGAGGAAGCACCTGGCTCCTGGCTTCGGATCGGCACCACGCCGGCCGTAGCGGCCATTTAGGGGGTGAACCAACAGAAGGAAGACCTTTCTCTCTGTCTCTCTCTCTCACTGTTTTTAATTCTACCTGTCAAATAAAAAAAATTGAAAATTGAAATTGGTGATTTTTAAAAAAACTTAAAATTTATATCTTCTACAAATTTCCTAAAAGCATAATCTTTAAATTAATAAATGCATTTTTTGCAATCAGATAAAGCGGATGAATGTGAAATACTAAACTGTCAGAAAAGTTACAAAAATGATTCCCTAGACAAAGCAGCAAACTGTAATCAACCACAAAATCACTTGCAAACCCATGGGAACACTTTAGAAGAGAAAATGGAGGTTCAAAGAGCAAAGTAATTTTAAAATCCCTATCTATTATCATAGTATTATCCTTACTAAGAACTACAAGAAGAACAAATACATCTTTATTTCATTAGCTAAGGAAGATTACTTACCGCCCATGTCTTAGTCAACCTGAAAATTGGGGCGCTCTGTAAGCCAGAAACCACTGCCATAAGTGCGTGAAGGTTATTCAGCTCATACAGTTTCTGAAGATTTAACAAAAAGCGGGGATAAAAAGCAGAAGTAAACATGAGTGCAAGGAACATTTATATTAACAAGTACAATCTGGGCAAACTGGTGGTCCAGTACTGCCTACCCTGTTCCTGAGATTTGTCTTTTGAGCACCTGCCGTGCTTACGGTGAGCTGGCTTTGGAACACAACAGAGCTTCCATCTTCTATACTGGCACTGTCCCCAACTCTGGGAATAAACATACCTCTGGTTGGGTAATATATCTGAAAACTCAAAGTTATCGCTGAGTATCAAGTTCACCTGTATGGTCAAGCACCTGTTTCTAGTAAGCAGTTTCCTTTCTTACACTGAAACACCATGGGACTTCTGCTTTATGTTCCTAGTTGTGTAAATTCTATCTAAAACCTGGACTTTGATCTGCTTTCGCACCCAGTATTCCTGTTACTCCAGGGCTGGGTTTTCAGGCTGTTTTCCATAGTCGTCCTGCGTTTCCCACTTCTTCTTGCCTGACTTCCTTCATGCTGGACTGGAACACTGCTGTTAGAACTTGCATGCAGAAAGCACTTGCCCAACAGGAGAGGTGTGCCAACAGGTTGACCTGGCACTCACTTCTAACTTCCTTTATTTTCTCACACTACCTGATGCTTGCATCCCAAAGGTCCTGTCTAAAAAATTCAGTCATTTTAGAACAGTCCCTGCTACCAGGCCCCAGGTCTAGAAAATGCTGTGATGAAGCATTTAACTAAAAATCCGAAGAAAACAAATGAGAAAAATAAATAAATAAATAAAGACAGGATACAGACCTTTGCATAAGAAGGTTATATAAGGTTCTTGGGAAGCCATTCAATCAGTGTGTACTCAGCCATTTGCTGCAGCTTAGGCACAATGCTAGACTACACACCCAAACATGGAAAGGAAGATGCTTCAGAATAGCGAGGCAAGCAGACATGAAAACAAGCAAGCTGCCTATTCCTGGAACAGCAGTGTGTTCAGAGTCTGCCTGTGTCAGAAAGGCCAGATCTCCAGAGTGACACGTGCCAGTGAGAGAGCCCTGTGAGAAAGAGGAACACAGGGTAGAGACAGCACAAAGGCATGGAGGCTCTGGGGAGCTCCAGAGATGGCTGCATGTAGGGCCCGGATGCAGGCAGGACAGCATGGGCTATTTCACATGCGAAGTAAGGAGGTTACTGCTCTCACAAGCAGTATGGACTCCAGTGGAGGATATAGAGAATTTTAAAAATTCAGAATGATATATTCAAATAGCAGTTTCCTTGCAATTCTAAAAATCCAAAGACTGAAAAGTCAAAAATTTTCTTTTTCCTTTCTTTTTTTTTTTTTTTTCCTGATAAGTATGGCCTCAAATTCATTCGCTGGAAAAACCTGACCTGATGTGAGGTTTACGATAGACAGGCTTTGGTCCAAAAATAGTTAATGTGAAAGGGGAGAGGACTGTGCAAGCTTTCTATAACTTTAGGCAAAAAAAAATTCTGCACGTATCTGACCCCAAAGACTTTGGATAAGTATTATAGATGTGCACTGCATTTTAGAAAGATCAGAGTGAAAGGCAGCACATAGGAAGGGAACAGTTGGGAACCCTTTTAGTGGTCCAGACAAGAGAAGATGATAAGGATTTCAAATACACCAGGGTCAGAGGTGCTGCAGTGAAAGGAGGGCTTTATATCCAGCAAAGGCATGGCGAATCAGACACCTTGAAAACAAAGTACCAGGTAAGACATGAAAAGCATCTCATGAAATGCACTGTTAGGCCAGCAAGAAAGTAGGGAACACTCGGAGGCAATCACCTGGTTAGTCTTCCCAGCTTTGGGGGACACACTGCCCAGGGCCAATTTAAGAACAGGTATTAATAAAAGACCCTCACCACAGAAGGCAGAGATACCAGGACTGCAGTTGCTGGGTAGGGGGATAGAAGTAAATCCCACCAACCACCAACAGACTGCAAACAACAATGCCCTTTCTGAATCTCAGGACAAAGGAAAAGTACAGAGGCAACTCATGCAAATTTGTAGCCCAAATAAGTACTTAAAATGCTGTTAGTAAAAATGAGCAAAGAATAACAACACCTCAAGCTGGACTGGCAATTTCACAAAGAACAAGAGGTACCCTGTACTGGCCATAACAGCAAGGAAACAAAACAGACTTAGAAAGAAGTTTTTGCCTAAAACATTGGAGAACTTTTTTTTTCCCACTCCTTCAATTTTTACAATGACCTACTCTCAGTCTAACTTATACTCAAAATTCAAGAATATGAACCATACGATGATCTCAACAGAAGCAAAAGCATTTGAAAAAATGCAACATCATTTCATGATGAAAACACTAAGCAAATTAGGTATAAAAGGAACATTCCTCAACACAATCAAGGCAATTCATGACAAACACACAGCCAGCATCTTATTGAATGGGGAAAAGCTGGAAGCATTTCTACTAAGATCCAGAACCAGACAAGGATGCCCACTCTCACCACTGCTATTCAATACAGTCAGTCCTGGAAGTTTTAGCCAGAGCCATTAGGCAAGAAAAAGAAATCAAAGGGATAGTGGTGATGGACAAATCAATTGAGTTCCTGCTAGGTATGTGGGAGACCTGGATTGTGTTTCTACCTTCCAGTTTCAGTACTGACCCAACTTTGGTCACTGTAGGCATTCGGGGAATAAATTAATGGATGGGACCTGTCTCTCCGCCTCCCAAACTTTAAAAATTAAAAAGAAGCACACACCAAAAATATGGCCCCAAGTTAAAAAAATTTTTAAGGTGCCAGAATAACTAACTGTTCATATGGAAATATACAAAATAGAATCTCTACATCACATAAGGGTATATAAAAATGTACTCCAGGCAGATGAAACACTCATGTAAAAAAAAATCAAAGCTATGAGAAACAGTGACCTGATCAGCCCTTGTCCTGACTGCTGATGAACAACTTAATACTTTATCCCTTTTAGTATTTTTTTGTTCTACTTAATACTATTGGTTGAACTCTGTAATTAACACACAATTATTCTTAGGTGTTTAAATTTTACTGAAAAGTGATCTCTGTTAAATATAAGAGTGGGAATAAGAGAGGGAGGAGATGTACAATTTGGGACATGCTCAATCAGACTTGCCCCAAATGGTGGAGTCAGAAACGTGCCAGGGGATTCCAATTCAATCCCATCAAGGTGGCATGTACCAATGCCATCTCACTAGTCCAAGTGATTAATTTCAGTTCACAATTGATCATAATGATAGGTCTAAGAGTCAAAGGGATCACATAAACAAGACTAGTGTCTGCTAATACTAACTGACAGAATCAAAAAGGGAGAGAACGATCCAACATGGGAAGCGGGATACACAGCAGACTCAGAGTGGCAGATGTCCTAAACAGCACCCTGGCCTCAGAATCAGCCCTTAAGGCATTCGGATCTGAAGAGCTCATGAGAATATTTTAGGTATGGAAAGCCAAGACACTCTGGCCAAAAAAAAACAAAAAACAAAAAAACAAAAAAACAAAAAACCACACTGAAGAAGAAGACCTAAATGAAAGATCTCTGCGAGTGAGATCCCAGTGGGAAGAATGGGGCCATCAAAGAAGGAGGTACCTTTCTCTGAAGGGAGGAGAGAACTTCCACTTTGACTATGACCCTATCGGAATAAGATCGAAGTCGGCAAACTCAAAAGGCTTCCATAGCCTTGGGAACTCATGACTAGAGCCTAGGGAGATTACTGACGCCATAAACAAGAGTGTCAGTTTGTTAAGTCAACAACAGGAGTCATTGTGTACTTACTTCTCATGTGGGATCTGTCCTTAATGTGTTGTCCATTGTGAAATAATGCTATAACTAGTACTGAAACCGTATTTTACACTTTGTGCTTCTGTGTGGGTGGCAAACTGATGAAATCTTTACTTAATATATACTAAATCGATCTTCTGTATATAAAGATAATTGAAAATGAATCTTGATGTGAATGGAATGGGAGAGGGAGCGGGAGATGGGAGGGGTGCAAGTGGGAGGGAAATTATGGGGGGGAGGGAAGCCATTGTAATCCATAAACTGTACTTTGGAAATTTATATTTACTAAATAAAAGTTTAAAAAAAAAAAAGGAAAAGAGATTACACTTGATAATATTTGGGCACATGATTCAATCAGTTGAGGCCTTATGAGTAAAAACTGAGGCTTTCCAGAAAAGAAGAAATTCTTCCTCAAGACTCTTGCCAAAGGGCTGGCGTGGCACTGCAAGTAAAGTCACAGCTTGTGATGTCAGTATCCCAGATCAGAGTGAAGTTGCAGTACTGGCTGCTCTGTTTCTGATCCAGCTGCCTGCTAATGTGCCTGGGAAAGCAGTGAATGATGTCCCAAGTGCCTGGGCCCCGCCACTTGCAGTGAATCAGTGTACAGACAATCTCTCTGTCTCTATTTCTCCCTCTCTCTCTGAAGCTCAACTTTCAAATAAATAAATAAAAATCCTTAAAAAAAAACAAAAACAAAAACAAAAAAGATGACTACCTCAACTCCTGCCCGAGTTCCAGCCTACTGGCTCGCCTTACAGATGTCAGGCTTGGCAGACCCTACAATCATATGAGCCAGTTCCTCAGATCTCTTCATATATTTTCTATCTATATTTGTTCATATGGGCTTATATAGAACATGCTGGTTCTGTTTCTCTGGAGAACACTGACTGACACTTTACTAAAGGAGAATGACAAACGTGCTACTTTATTTTGAGTTACAGAGACAGACTCATAGATAGACACACACACACACACACACACACACTCAGAGAGGTATCTTTCATCCACTGGTTCATTCCCCAAATGGCCACAACAGCGGGGGCTGGGCCAGCTGGAAGCCAGAAGCCAGGAGTCAGAAACTCTATCTGCATCTTTCATATGGGTGGCAGAGGCTCAAGTACCTAGGCCATCCTCCACTGCTTTCCCAGGTGCATTAGCAAAGAGCTGGATGGGAAGCAGAGTAGCCCGGACTAGAACCAGTGCCCATGGGGGAAGCTGGTGTCACAAGTGGCAGCTTTACCAGCCACACCACAATGTCAGCCCCAACTTGCCAGTTTCATAACATTGAATCTAGAAGGCAGAGTCAGAATAAAGGGATTTAGGAAACAGTGATGGATAAAAATAATCAGGAATTCAGGGCTTGGCTTGAAGGCAAGTGCTGTCAAAAATAACTCAAAGTCTAAGAGTCCAAACAAGAATTCAATGATTATCTGTTGAGAAGGACAGTGGTGTGTTTGATGGATAAATCTGCTGATTTTGATTTTTATTGTAACATTTAAGTAAATACAAAAACTAATAAAAATATCTGAGAAATCTAATGGAAAATCAAGCCTATGCAAAAAAAGTCATTATGTTCTCCTAGTTAAAAACCCTATGTGTATCTAACATATCATAAGAATATTTTTAAAATTTGGATAACCTCTTTTGCAAAATATTACTTTGTAGAAGACCAGCTCTGCCACCTAGTGCCACAGAATTTGTTAGAAGACATTTGCTTCCATGTGTTTCAGGAAAATATGGAAAAGTTAAGTCACTATAGACATAGCATCCTTGCTTATTGCACTTTAATTCTCAAGTGACATATGTTATTTATTACAGGAATAACGAAGAATGAGCACGGCTACAATTCCCACACTTCTTAGAGACCTCAACACAAATCTGGAGCTGATGCATCTTTCAATGAAACCTCAGAATCCTGTTTAGAGCATCCTCACCCCACGCTGAGTGCAGACTATTCTTGAAACTCTTGCTCCACTCCATGTCTCTTGCTTCACTGCCCATCTATGCCGTAACAGTAACTGTGCAGTTAATTTATTTGGTAACGTCACATACGCTATGCTTTAAAAAACAGTCTTATTATTCTCCATATGGCTTGCAGAGTGATGTTTTGGAAGCAAAATAACTGGTATGTATTCTCTACTTAATTCTGTGTAGTTTTCTCCATCATCTGCAAAGCATGCCAATATTTATTAGTATCATACTTTACCATGACACTGAATATTTATCCAGTGAAACAGATCACAGAACTCAGCTGCTCAGAGAGGTGGGATACAGAAGGAGTGGGAAATAAGAGTAAAGGGAAAAGCAGAGAAAACAGGCATCCAATTTAAAAAATTAACTTATATTGATTATAAGCCTAATTCCCCAATATCATTATATGATAAATGGTAAATATTCACTCAGAAACATCTCTGAATGGTTGAACTTAGAAAATAAAAAACAGAGGATTTCCTTACCTTTGCAGTTTTAATATAGTGACTCAAAACTTCTGCTCTAATCTTTAATGTCTGAGCATGAAGAATCTCTCTAACAACCCAAAAGCTTACCTGAAAAGAAAAATTAAGATAGTGCTGAAAGGCAAGATTATGTATAAGGTTTGAAAATACACAGAATGTCTATATTTTACAAAGTCATCTTATATCTGGTTCTATATTTAAGCTAGTAAAGGCAGTAAATCTCCCAGATTCCAACAAGATTTACTTACAAAAAATATCAAAAGTTATAGATATTTTAATAACCTTAGAAGATTTCATCTATGAATTCAAATCCAAACAGCATGATCACTGAGTGAATTCAATGTCATACAAATGCAAGCATGACTGTAAAATACAGATTCTTTGTTACTCTTTCAGAGCATGCTTGTGACTGATGTGATGAATGGAGTATTAGTGAAACTGAAGCTAACTTCCAGGGCAAGGTTGTAAAAGATCATGTGGTACCTGCCTTCACTGCTGGAACACTGTCTCCTGGAGCCCTAAGCGACCAAATAAAAATACTAATCAGTCTAAGATCACCATGCTGGAAAGGCTGAGGGTAGTGGGCACCCAACCAATAGCCCCAATTAAGCCAACCACCCTGGTGAATGTCAGTAAGATGGTGCCATCTTCCTAACCAGGGCTGTTTTGTGGTGGCCTTACATTGGTGCTGTGACTCAGATCCAGGCTACCCCAGTGACTTTGCTCTCCCTTCAGGGATCTCTGAGCTGCCTTGGGGTCCTGGATTTCTGCCAGTCACAAAACACCCCCAGAACTCCTTCCACACCACCGAACACTTCATGATCTCCATCCATACAGTGGCCTTCCAAATTCTGAGGTAAGACGGGGAATGGGAAGTTGCCATGGCAACTTCTACTACAGGTTGTGATTCTACTCTTGTCCCCAAGTACTGGTACTGGGCAAAACCACAACTCTCTACGGCCTTCAGTCTCTATGGACACTGTGTCCGGGTAACAGTGGGTGTGGGTGATGACTCAACCTCCTGTTTTCCTCCTATGGGCTAAGCCCTAAGCTGCAGTGGGCTCGTGGGTGACAATCCCTGCCCTCTGTTCCCACATCGTCTCATCAGTTGGACGGCTGTGATCCTGGAGGTGCCTAATATCCACTGATCCAACTTTACAGGTCACCATGGGAGCATCTTTCTTCTCACGTTCAAATTCTCCTCTCGTTCGCCTTCTAAGTAATATGGTCCCTTTCAAATTGGCTCCAGACCTCAAACGCCAACCCTGATAGCTTTATCATTTCTGTGAGTGACAGGGAAAATGGAAAGAGAACCCATATGCTCAGGCTTTTCCTATCTTCGAGCTAAGCCTTCTATGTGTACTTCCTGCTCTCTGTCCCAGGTCCTTTGGCCTCCAAAGTTTCCACTAGAGCTCAAGGGCCTGAGCTGAAACCTCTTCCTTCTATGTTCGTGGCCCCGATTCTTCAATGTCTCGGCTCACTGTACCTCCCCGTCCTGTGCAAGAATTCCGACTTTTCTTAGAACGAGGCCTGGTCCAAAGCCTACTCCCCCTGTCTCATCAATGATCTTCCCACAAGTTTGGGTGCTTTCACCCTCCAGCCTTTGTCCTCCAACTGGTCTTTGTCCCTCCCTCTCCTGTTCCAGTTTTACCTTAAGAATAGCAAGGGAGTGGTAATCCCATCCTTCAGAGCTCCCTGCTTACTCAGAAACAAATCAGGTAGCTCATCCTTCCAACGGCTTTTTTTTCCTCATGAGTGAGCTAGACAGGAAAATCAGGTCTCCTGACCTCCACCACAGTGGACCTCCTGTCTTTAGTGCATCGGCCGCTGGCCCACTGTCACCTTTGGGAAGTGTCTGGCGGCTGCCTGAACGTCTGTTTCAGAGGCAGTCCCAAGTGGCGACTGATGACTAGGGCATCACCGACCTAAGGTCCTCTTAGGGTAAAAAAGCAACTGTAACTAGACACTGAGTTTGAAGAAATTTCTCTCTTTGAATCTAGGAAGATTACTACCTTTAAAAACATTGCTTTGTAACTTGCTGAACTTATCTTGCAATTTATTTTAACAGGTCTCTGGATAATCAGTACTCAATGAAACAGCAATGGATAATCAGTATTTGTTTTAGATGAACACAATTTTAACTGAATTCAGATAGAGATATAGTATCAGAATCTTAAGTCATTTAGGTGTAACTGCTAATTTAAATTGGTAAAAGTAAATGAGATAAATGCATCTAAATATAAACTTTGGTACTCTCAACACCTTATATTCTATAGAAAAACTAATAATTGAATTTGCTAACATGTTTTCATAGATTGTCCATATGAATATAGTTCAACATCACTTGAAAGTAAGTAAGGGTTGAAATTCAATGTTATCTGGCTGGCGCCATGGCTCACTTGGCTAATCCTCCACCTGTGGCACCGGCACACCAGGTTCTAGTCCCAGTTGGGGCACCAGGTACTAGTCTCGGTTGCTCCTCTTCCAGTCCAGCTCTCTGCTGTGGCCTGGGAGGGCAGTGGAGGATGACCCAAGTGCTTGGGCCCCTGCACCTGCATGGGAGACCAGGAAGAAGCACCTGGCTCTTGGCTACGGATCAGCGCAGCATGCTGGCCATGGCAGCCATTTGTGGAGTGAACCGACGGAAGGAAGATCTTTCTCTCTGTCTCTTTCACTGTCTATAACTCTCTCTCTCACTGTCTAACTCTGCCTGTCAAAAAAAGAAAAAGAAAAAAAAAAGAAATTCAATGTTATCTTATTTAAAAATGTTTTTGTAATCTGAAGATTTTTAACAAGTTATTTCAAAATGTAAATCAAGGAAACTGAAAGATGGAAAACATCACAAGTATAGAAATGTGCACTTGGTAAGAAAGGTTAAGAAAGAAAGAGTTTTTTGAATAAGGGGAGGACACGGTTTATAAGAATTCCTTTATACTGATGGCTACTTCACTTTAGACTGGAATGGAAATGACAGAATATTCCAAGTAAGTTGAAGAGGGTGTGTGGAAGTCACAGAAGGTTATAAAAGAGGGGCCGGCACTGTGGTGCAGCAGGTTAATGCCCTGGCCTGAAGCGCCGGCATCCCATATGGGCGCCGGTTCTAGTCCCAGCTGCTCCACTTCCGATCCAGCTCTCTGCTATGGCCTGGGAAAGCAGTGGAAGATGGCCCAAATGCTTAGGCCCCTGCACCCATGTGGGAGACCCAGAAGAAGCTCCGGGCTTCAGATGGGCACAGCTCTGGCCATTGCGGCCATCTGGGGAGTGAACCAGTGGACGGAAGACCTCTGCCTCTCCTCTCTCTGTGTAACTCTGCTTTTCAAATAAATAAATAGATCTTAAAAAAAAGAAGGTTATACAATAAATTTTTGGAAGAAAAAGCTATTAATCTATTTCTCTTTGACACAGAATTAGAATCTGATCCTCTGTTAAAGCAATGAGCTAAAGTAATCTATTACATTCTCTTAATGTCTCTGTTAGGTTCTAATTGTTTAACAGCGGCTGAGTTTTTTTTTATTAAGAGTTATGATTTATTTGAATATGCTTATTCTAAAACATTTGAGTAATCACCTTGTAGCTGATCAAATCTGGTCTATATTATATCATGATGTTAAGGAATTTTATTTCAAGCAGATATTTTAAGCCTTGTTGGCATTGCTGACAGGCATTCAAAAAGAAAAGTCAAAGTTCCAAATTATCTGGACTTTGATATATCCAGTTGGGTTCCTGGAAATATCAGGCGATTTGGATTATATTACAGGTACTGTCAAGATGTAAAGTGGGCTAAATTTTAAGTTATGATACTGTAAAATGCTATTGATACAAATGTCTAAAAGTTAAAAAGTTTAATGATCTTGTGTTCCCAGACATGACAGTTATCTTAATGAGAAGGGCCCAGAGGCCTAAAAGGGGCAAATGTTTTTAAAATCCTACCACAGACTTCTACTTTAGAACATCAAAAATTAGAAGATGAGACTGGAGACACCCCCTTGACTTGCATTCTCTGTTTTCCTTTAACGAAAACCAGGAGAAAGGCCAGGCAGCAGAAACAATGCAAAGGTAGGTGGCAGGCCAATTAATGGCTGCTCTACAGTGATCTGCCCTCAAGAAGACTCAACAGGCAGTCCACTGCAGTGGCTTTCAATGTGGAAAGCCTGGGCTTCAGCAGAAGTCAGCTTATGAAGAGCCCTGGTAGCTCTGCCAGCCAAGAGTTGGATCACTGGAAATGGAACTGCCCTGGAGTCGAAGGACTTCAGGTCAGAGCCACAGATCTTGTTTGTTGGCTCCAAGATGAAAAGCCCTTCACTCGGCCCAGCTTCCAAAATAACCACCACTGCTAGGGGAGGGCCAAGTAGGGTCAGCAACATGGCAGGCAGAACTGTAAATTTCCTGTTAGAGACGCCCAACCTGCCTTTATCCAGCCAGCTCAGTAATGGAAGCCAACAGGTGCCTTCCCAAGGAGGTTCACACCTCCCTTGTGGTGTAAACCCTGTGGAGAGAGAGAGAGGTCTGGGCCTCATAACTGGCAAGGCCTTGGAGCCCACCTAATTATTGTCAAGCCCCTTTTGTCAGTTACTATTTGCCTCTCAATTGGAAAACTTACCCATGGTTTAGACAGCATCTTTCTTAGGTCCTCTAATAATGACTGTCCTTTATTTTAGACCCTGTCTAGTCGACTTGGCCTCATTCCTTTTTAATCATACCTTCTACTCTTACAACAATAGCTCCACTCCAAACCCATGTGTACTGATGGTTCTCTTTCCCCATTTAACATATGATTGTTCAGAGTTTTTCTATAGACAAACCCCTCTACCCACAAGAGATGAGTGGCCGTTCTCCCAGTCTTGGTTGGGATCAGCTTTGCAGCCTCTCTGTCCCAAGTAGTGATCTCAGGAATAGCATTGGGCCACAACATTTTCTAGACCAACCAACTCAAAACAACTCCAAAAGTCACAAGAGGTCACTAAGTCCACTGAGGCCCCAGCTGATGCCACCCGAGGTCTCCAAAGCCAGATCACCTCACTAGCAGTGTTTAACAGGAGGTGATAATGGAATAAACCAAAGCCTTCACCAACCAGGCAGTTGACCAAATGCTACTACAGGGATATACTCGGCTCCCCATCCAGGACATCACCACTTTAGACATCACCCCATGCAAGCAGAGAGTAACTCGTCACTCCATTACAGTAGGAAGCAGCTCTAGTAGATCATCATTCCTCCACCCCTCCTGGACTTTTGTGGCCGATATAATCCCATACAACACTTGCTTTATAAAAAACAAAAGTGGGGAATGTTAGTAAAATGGTGCCATTTTCCTAAGCCCATCCTTGCTTACTAGAAGTCAGGCGACCAAATGGCCCAACCACAAGTGTCAGCTCCACCCACACCCTAACAGGATTTGCTGCTCCCACTTCCTAACCTCTGCAAAGCTATATAAGACCTGTTCTGCCAGTACAAGATTTTCTCTCTGTGCACGGCGAGGCAGCCTGTCAGGTTCCCTCCACTCAACAATCAACCTTTTCCCTTACTCTGGTGTTTGGTGTGTTTGGGATGGCCTTTCCTTTCAGTGAATACTGACTCAGAATAACAAACACCAAGATATGGCTTAATAAAATTACTGGCTTTAAAGGAAAAACTATTTTGGACATCTACACAAAAAGATAAAATGATTTTTAAAGAAAAGAAAACTTAATTGTCAGCAGACTTTTCAACTCCCACACTCCATACCAGAAAAAAAAAAAAAAAGAGGGGCGGGGAGTAGAATAACAAACATAATCAAGGGAAGACAGTCCTGAAGATAACTTTTTCATCTATGAAGAGAACAGGCAAACCTGTCAGCATGCTGAAGCTCAGGAAATACTGTTCCATGCATCCTTCTGAAGTAATCTATGTGAAAACAAGCTTCAGATAACCAAAACAACCACAGAACAATATAAGGCTAGCAGAGAGCACTAACTATGTACTTACTTTTAGAGCTAAGACTAAGCCGGCGCCGTGGCTCACTAGGCTAATCCTCTACCTTGCGGCGCCGGCACCCCGGGTTCTAGTCCCGGTCGGGGCGCCGGATTCTGTCCCGGTTGCCCCTCTTCCAGGCCAGCTCTCTGCTGTGGCCAGGGAGTGCAGTGGAGGATGGCCCAAGTACTTGGGCCCTGCACCCCATGGGAGACCAGGATAAGTACCTGGCTCCTGCCATCGGATCAGCGCGGTGCGCCGGCCGCGGTGGCCATTGGAGGGTGAACCAATGGCAAAAGGAAAACCTTTCTCTCTCTCTTTCTCTCTCTCACTCCACTCTGCCTGTCCAAAAAAAAAAAAAAAAAAGGCAGCTAAGACTAAATGAGGGCTAACAGGGAGAGTACATTATATAATGCATAAGTTCTCATACAATACATAGTTTGGTTATAAAAAATGGGAATGGGGAGAGCAGAGAGAACCTCTGTAATACACACACCTGTTTGCCACAATGATACTGGTAATGGTGGTATTGTTACGTACAGTCAAGAAAATAAGTGAACTACAGGATATTGTTATCATGGCCTGTGTTCCTTGAAAACTGAAATGCAGGGTAAGAGAGGATATGGAAGAGTTAGAGTAAAAACTCTGGTCCTGAATCTGAATTCAAATGATCAGTATGAACCCACAACATATTTTCTCTTTAACTAATTGTGTACGTAAAACATACTGCTGGTCTAGTTTCATCTGCTAAAAAGACCTAGAAGTTATGATCTAAACAGCAATGAGCACTAGCACCCAGATCCATTGCCCACTATAAGAAATTAGGATTGCTTAAAGAAATGTTGGATTCCAGGCAAAAGGCAGAAGCAAGAGACAAATAAAACAAGCCTGCAACACTGCAGCACATCATATAACAAAGAAACTTAGGGTCATGACACAACACATAAAAGCCAATGTGAACAGACCACCGCTCTAACAAAACTGGAACAATATGATAAATATGGGTTTCAATAAGGATAATAATTGTGATGGATGAAGCTCATCATATGTGCTTAAGTCTATGAGTTCATAATGATACCACTAAAAAATAAAAAAATGATTTGGTCACGACCCTAAGATGACAAAGCATCAGTTCACTGTCTTCAAATTCTTTATCCTACATAAACAGGAAGATTCAAATCTCCTCCCTTATCCTGCCTTTACCATAGGAAATGCACCTCTGGATACCCAAATATTCGATTAAGGAAAAATCTCTCTTCCTAGAAACATTCCAACTACTAAATGAAATACAATGAAATGAGAATTCACCTCTCAACAAATCCACTTAATTAATGGATCTACCAAAACTACTGACATTCTCAAAGACACAACCAGATACTATGTGACTCCAGGTGAGAAAACACACACAACCCATTCTCCTGCCAAAGAGACTGAACATGACTGAACCTTTGCAATCAACAGGGCATTTGCAGAAAGCACAGGGCATGCAAGACCACAGTGAACACAGTCTAGACTGTGGGAGACTACACATGTCAAAATGCCTGGGTTCCTCTACTTAAATTGTAAATAAAAGGCATAGGGGATTAAGTTGTAGGTTAACACAACTTACACACCAATTCTTATAAACAGGCATGACTAAACTATAGTGTTAGATATCGAAATTTTGGTAATAAAACTCCAAAAAGAAACACAAGAAAGTGAGTACTATAAAAGTCAGGACAAGCCGGCGCCACGGCTCACTAGGCTAATCCTCCACCTTGCGGCGCCGGCACACTGGGTTCTAGTCCCGGTCGGGGAGCCGGATTCTGTCCCGGTTGCCCCTCTTCCAGGCCAGCTCTCTGCTATGGCCAGGGAGTGCAGTGGAGGATGGCCCAAGTGCTTGGGCCCTGCACCCCATGGGAGACCAGGAGAAGCACCTGGCTCCTGCCTTCGGATCAGCGCAGTGCGCTGCCCGCAGCGGCCACTGGGGGGTGAACCAACGGCAAAGGAAGACCTTTCTCTCTGTCTCTCTCTCTCTCACTGTCTGTAACTCTACCTGCCAAAAAAAAAAAAAAAGACTTTGAATTTAACAAGACTCTACTAGAGAGTAATAGAGTAATGTAGGAACTACATAATAGAGTTTACTATAGGATCAACTTTGATTGGGAATAAGGATAAAAGCTTTTGGTATACTGTCACATATTTAACTGATAATTTTTTGTTTACCTTAGTGAACAAAAAAGGAGTGCTTAAAATCTAAAGCCAGGGCTTAAAATCTAAAGCCAGGGACCGACGCTGTGGCACAGGTTAATCCTCTCCCTGCGGCGCCAGCATCCCATATGGGCGCCAGTTCTAGTCCCAGCTGCTCTTCTTCCAGTCCAGCTCTCTGCATGGGAGACCAGGAGGAAGCGTCTGGCTCCTGGCTTCAGATCAGCGCAGCTCTGGCCGTAGCGGCCATCTGGGGAGTGAACCAACAGAGGGAAGACGTTTCTGTCTCTACCTCTCACTGTCAGTAACTCTACCTCTCAAATAAATAAATAAAATCTTTAAAAAAAGAAAGTTGTCAAATAATTTTTAAAAAATAATAAAATAAAATCTAAAGCCAAATTTGAGTATTGCACCATAATGCTTTTGTGATACACACACAAAAAAATAAAAAACACACATTTTTACTCTAATGATAAATTCTGACCATGTTAGAAAAACTTAAAAAACAATTTCTGCATAACTCAAATATGTAATTCAGTATAAGATATTTTAATCCTCTGCCCTTAATAACGGGTTTCACCAAATTTTTAAAAACTTTTGAACCCACTTCTACTTTTGAGAATACAGTGAACCAAATAACCTGAGAAACTACTCTAAGCCCCTAGAAATGCCAGGTTAACTTAATCCAAAAACATATGCCTAAGTTAGAAGGAAAATAAAGGATTTCCCTAGAAGCCAAAAACAAGAGACAGAACAAAAAGCCAAGTAGGGGCTGGCGCTGTACGTTAATCCTGTCTGCAATGCCGGCATCCCACATGCGTGCTGGTTTGAGTCCCAGCTATTCCACTTCCAATCCAGCTCTCTGCTGTGGCCTGGGAAAGCAGTAGAAGATGGCCCAAGTGCTTTGGCCCCTGCACCCACATGGGAAACCCGGAAGAAGCTCCTGGCTCCTGGCTTCAGATCAGCTCAGCTCCTGCCATTGCGGCCAACAGGGGAGGGAACCAGTGGATGGAAGACCTCTCTCTCTCTGTCTCTCCCTCTCACTGTCTGTAGCTCTACCTCTCAAATTATTAAATAAAAATCTTAAAAAAAAAAAAAGTAAAGTAGTGGCTCTAAAAGTAGACATAGCAGCTATCCTTAGAGGACTGCCTATCTCAATACACTGGGGCTTGAGAATTAATATTCCTTCAACAACCTAACAGGAGGCCTCACACCTCTCCCTAGTCTCCTATATTACTGAGGGCTTCTCAAAGGGCTACAATCTCATGAAAAGTGGACTGAAACAATTCACCTATTGGAAAGGCGAGACACACACAAATTTACCTGAACAGGCTGAAACTCCGAGCAATCAAGAGAAAGAAGTCTTCAATTTACAACCACAGGCTTGTCTTTCACTGTATCTGGAATTTACACTTTCACTAAAGAGCAGTGCTGCTCTTCCTCAAAATGACCAACTATTTAACATAAAATGTGTTCTGATGTCTGTCATGGCTCTGGGTACCAACAAAGACAAGCAGCCTCTCAGAAGAGATGTGCTATAAAGAAAACTCAAAGTTATGTCATGATAGAAATTAAAAGAAAATTAAGAAAAGGAAGGAGGGTGGGAGTAAAGGAAGGGTGAAAGGGATTATATTCTTTTTTTTTTGACAGGCAGAGTTGGACAGTGAGGGAGAGAGACAGAGAGAAAGGTCTTCCTTCCGTTGGTTCACCCCCCAAATGGCTGCTGCAGCGGGTGCACTGCGCCAATCCAAAGGCAGGAGCCAGGTGCTTCTCCTGGTCTCCTATGCGGGTGCAGGGCCCAAGGACCTGGGCCATCCTCCACTGCCTTCCTGGGCCACAGCAGAGAGCTGGACTGGAAGAGGAACAACCGGGACAGAATCCGGTGCCCCGACCAGGACTAGAACCCGGGGTGCCAACGCCGCAGGCAGAGGATTAGCCAAGTGAGCCGCGGTGCTGGCCGGGTTATGTTCTTAAAACCATGTATATGAAATATATGAAGTTTTCCCCTTTTTAATAAATTTTAAAAATCAAATTAAAAAAGGGATGTAATTTCTATCTAGACAGAGCAGAACTCCCATAAAGCTTAAATAGACCTGAGTTTTTTAATCCAAAGTTACAAAACCCATAAGAAAACAAAGTATTCTAAGAGTCAGCAGAAACAGAGAATTATTACTCCAAAGACTTCAAATAGTAGCATAAACTAAAGGAAATACTGAACATTGTTTTTAACAGGTTTAAAAAATAAGACCACAACACTACTATAAAATACACAGGTTTGTAATAGATAAAACACATCTGAGAACAAGCAAACTGAAATACGGATCTGAGAAAATCATTCACAATAGAGCATAAAGAGACAGATGTGAAATATGGAAGGTTAAGAGACAAACAGGAAACAATGTCAAGTTCCAGCAAATCTCCAATAAGATTACGGCAAGGGAAAAGCAAGGATCACGCAGAGACAACATATGAAGAGATATTGGCCAAGATGTCTCCAGAACTGAGGTGAAATAGTAAACTATTTCTTAGTGAAAAAGTACACATTGAGACTCTACATTTCAGAAACTATTAAAATCTTACAAAGAACTCACATGATTAAATCTTCTTGTGAAAGCAACAGCATTTGGTGCAGAACTGTATTTTTCTTTTTTATTCCATCCACAACTTGAAAGCTCCTGGAAAATTAAAGTGAAAATTTAATACAAATTCAAGAAATAGCCCAGTCTCCCTGTCACAGTGTAGATTTCAGAACATTAAAGACATCCTGTGTCCTTTTCTAGAACCACTTATCTAATCTTATAACCATTCAGTTACATTATAAAAACTGATTAGAATATAAGAAAGCAAAATTACTTTTCTATGAGCATACATTTATACTCCATTGGTGGAATACTGGTGGATTGCTTTTTGAAGAGACCTGAATCCCCAGAGGAAAGACCCGCAGATAATAAACACAACACGCATTGAAGACTACCAGCTGTCATGCCCCTCCCCTCACTCATAGCTCCAAAACAGCTTTTCTGTATCTCACTCTTTCAGCTGACAGTCAATGAGCCTAGAGACTTGGCAAAACCTCTCTGGAGGAGTTCTTGATCCTGCAAAGTGTCTGTTAACAGAATTCAAAGAGCCCAAGAACTTGGATGTTTAAAAAAAAAAAAAAGAAAAAAAAATCAATTTTTATTTCATGCTAGCCTCTAATAGGCATAGGACATTTTTATTAATTATAAATGTAGGCTACCCACTAGTAGTAGCAATACATATGACTGTAACCAATAAAGTCATTGATATTTTCATATCACATTATAGTTGGTGTTAATTTATCAAAATTTCCTTTTACACTCATCACTACCACAACACTGTGGTAGCTATTATACCTATCTCTAGATATCAGTTACTATGTTAATAAAGAAGCACATATATTGCTACCTAAGAGCTTTTAAAAATGTTTTATTAGGTGTTATGTTAACAGAACTGATCTCCTTTGATTTTAATGAGTTTCAAATTCTACAAACTACAGACTGCCCAGGGGTCCCAAAGTCTAGAATAGTTTAGTGATCCTCTGTAATACAACAACCAGAGAGAAAGAATATGAATCCAAAAACAAAAACAAAAACCAAAAAGAAGGAAAAAAAGAACTCTCTTGAGTTAGGGGAGGGAACAGAACGAAGTTGAGGGGGCAAAACAGAAAACCCATTCAATTGTTACTGTCAGATGACAAAAGGTACTGTGCCACTAGGCAAAAACAAATTAGCATGTAAAAAAGAAGTTAAAGAACAAAACTGAGCTTTTAGAAATTAAAAAGAGAAACAAAATACTTACTAGAAGGACTGTGAGATAAATATGATCTTTTTAAACAAAAAAACTAAAAAGTGGACCAAAATATTTTTATGTTAATTATAACAGCCAACATTTGAGTAACACAAAGTTTAAGAGAAAATGGAGGAAAGTAGCCTATCAAAAATTTATTTCAAGAAAATATTCTAGACTCATTCCAAGGTATAGCATCAAAAAACAAAACAAAACAAAACAAAACTGCAAGGGGCTGGCACTGTGGTGCAGATTAAGCCACTACTTGTGACAGGTGCATCCCATTATCAGAGTACTGGTTTAAGTCTTAACTGCTTTGCTTCCAGTCAGCTTCCTGCTAATGTGAACCCTGGGCAGGCATCAGAGCATGGCTTAAGGGCTTGGGTCCCTGCCACTCAGATGGAGTTCTGGGCTCCAGGCTTCAAGCTGGCCCAGACCTGGCTGTTACAGCCATTTGAGAAGTGAACCAGCAGATGGTATCTTGGTATCTCCAGCCCCCCATCCTTCCCTCCTTTGTTCCTTCCTCCCTCGGTCAATCTGTACTTCAAAGAAAGAAATCTTTTCAAAAAAATTTCAGGGTAATGCAGCCAGATCATAAATCTATTGAATTCAAAACAAGAAAAATACAGATCACATATGAGTTACTGGGAACAACTGAAGGTACCCAACTGAACCAATCCCTTCAAAACAGCAAAGGGACTTGAAATGCCTACTACGCCAAAGGAAGCCTATGTAAACAAACATTCAACCTTCTTTATGCACAAATGTGGCCTGTTTGATACTTACTTGTGTAAGGTAGTGATCTTTTCCTGTGTGATTCACTCCACAGACTGTTTTAAAAAGACCTCTGCATTCTGAGAAGGGATGTCTTACACACCACCACCACCAGTGAGCACTAATACAGAGATTTCTAGGTGCCAGCATAAGTGCTTTAGACTTATCAACTCATCTGACTTGACAGTGAATTGTGTCTTCGCTTTTCACATAAAAATTTATGTTTGATACTTGAAATAAGAAACGCTAAGGTGTTCTAGAAAATCGATTCAATTCTTTGAACTTTTTAACACCATTCATTTAATGGAAAAATGCCTGGTCACTTTAAGAAAACTGCTAGGGATGCAGTGTTGTGGTGCAGTGGGTTAAGTCACAGCTTGAGACACCCACACCCCATATTGGAGTGCCTGGGATCAAGTCCCACCTCTGCTTACTTTCCAGCTTCCTGCTGATGTGCCAGGAAGGCAATGGCTCATGTTCTTGGGTGCCTGTCACCCACATGGGAGACCCAGATGAGTTCTGGGCTCCTGGCTTGGGCCTGCCCAGCCCTAGCTATTGTAGGCATTTGGGGAATGAGCAGGAAGAGTATCTCTCCACCTTTCAAATACATGAAAATAAACTTAAAAAAAAAAAAATTGGAAAGCTTCTGGAGGGAACGAGCATTTAGGCCTGCTGGACTAATGCTCACATCCCTACAGGAGTACCAAGGTTTGATGCTTGGCTTCAGTTCTGGACCAGGCCAGCCTCAGCCTTTGAGAAGTGATCCAGAAGACAGCAGCTCTGTATGCCTCCAGGAAGGAAGGAAGGAAAAGAGAGAGAGAGAGAGAGTGAGAGTGAGAGTGAGAGAGAGAGAGAGAGAGAAAGAAAACTGTTAGGAGTTGACAGGAAGAAAGGAAGTAGAGGGAGAGGTACAAATTATTTGTGAGTAAATGGTTAGAATTCCATTGGAGCCCTCTACTTCAAAAAAGCTTATAATTAGAAAAATGAAAAAAAAATCTCAATAGTTCCTGCTTCAGGAAAATTTCTGCCTTTGAAACAATGTTATATTACTAGACTACCTAACTGAACAAACTATAAAGATGGAAGAACAAATTAGTGGTTGCCAGGAGTTAAGGGTGGTGTGTGACTATGAAAGGGACCACAAGCAGAGATCTTTGTGATGGAAGAGATCTGTACCTTGTCTAAGCCGGAGGTAAGAAATCTACATATAGGATAAAATATCACAGAACTATATACAGAAAGGTCTCTTAAAAATGTTAATTTCCTAGGCCCGGCACTGTGGTATAGTGGGTAAAGCCACCACCTGTGCTGCCAGCATTCTATACAGGCACTGGTTCAAATCCCAGTTGCCCCACTTCCAATCCAGTTCCCTGCTAATGCACCTGGGAAAGCAGCACAAGACAGTCCAAGTCCATGGGCCCCTGTCACCCATGTGGGAGGCCTGGAAGAAGCTCCTGGCTTCTGGCTTTGGATCGGCCCAGCTCTAACCATTGGGGTCTTTTGGGGAGTAAACCAATGGATGGAAGATCTCTCTCTCTCTGCCTTTCAACTAAATAAGTAAATCTTAAAAAAAAAAAAAAAAGGTAACTTTTAAGAAAAAATTTCCTGGTTTTGACTTTGTACTACAGTATCTAAGATACAACTGAGATGTAACTGCTGAAGGCTGGGTGAAGAGTAATGGGACTTCTATACAATATGTCTGCCGCTTCCTATTAATTTCTCATTTATCGCTGCACAATTTTTTGCAACTTCCTATTATTCTGTAATTATCTCAAAGAAGTTTAAAAAAGGCAACAACAAACTCAATGGATTATGAAGCTGAAATTGTATTCTAGGAACTCACTGGCCACTTTCTTCTTAAACTTTGGCATATTTTCCTAGCTACCAGGCAAGGGATTTCTCCTTGTCCCATGTCTACTTCTCATCAGCTACTTGATGTCTCTGTTAAAAAAAAAATTCTTTTCTCTGTGTCTTGAGAGAATAGGCTACCCCAAACATCCTTCTGTGGCATATTTTCTGTTAGTTCAGAGAAAATCCAAGACCTCTAGAGTGAGAGGAATGGCTCTGAAAAACTGTCCTTTTATGGAAAGCAATTTCCACCTTCTGCATTAGTAGAGTAAATGGCAGACATAGGCAGAGGCTTTCTCTCTGGATCTCCTTATTTCCACAGATGTTTTTACAGGAAGAAGAGACTGGGGGATTCTTACAACAGCAGCCTCTAAGGACCACTCCCTGGTAAACCGCCTCTGTTTTGAGCACCATGTAGCTCTTCTCCTTGCTTGAGTCGCCACCCTAGCCCCAAGACACCCATACTCCTTGTGTAACACAAGATATGATATACATTTAACCACCCGCCCTTCTCTTGGGTCTTACACTTTGTGTTTCTTTCTCATGTCTATGCCGATAATGGTTTTCCTCCTGTCAATATGCCTATTGTTGATTTATTTCAGAAACTGAAATTAACAAACTGGGGCAGGCACTTGGCACAGCAGTTAAGAAGCCACTTGAGAAACCCACATGGGCCGGCGCTGTGGCGTAGCAGGTAAAGCCACCACCTGCAGTGCTGGCATCCCATGTGGGCGTCAGTTTGAGTCCTGGCTGCTCCACTTTCAATCCAGCTCTCTGCTATGGCCTGGGAAGCAGTGGAGGATGGCCCAAGTCCTTGGGCCCCTGCGCCCACGTGGGAGACCTGGAGGAAGCTTCTGGCTCCTGGCTTCTGATCATCTCAGCTCAGGCCATTGCAGCCAGTTGGGGACTGAACCAGTGGGTGGAAGACCTCTCTCAATCAATCTCTCTCTCTCCCTCCCTCTCTCTCATTCTCTCTCGTTTTCTTTCAAATAAATAAATAAATCTTAAAAAGAAAAAAGAAAAACCCCACATACCATATCAAAATGCTTGGTTTGTGTCCTGGCTCCTTGGCTTCAAAACTACTTCCTGCTAATGTGCACCCTGGGAAGCAGAAGATAATGGCTCAGGTAGTTGAGCTCCTGGCACCCATATGGGAGAATGGATTGAGTTCTGGGCTCCTGGCTTTGGTCTGGCCTAGCCTTGGCTATTATGGGTATTTGGGGAGTAAACCAGCAGATAGAAGATCTCTGCCTCTTTCAAATTAAAGTAAAAAATAAAAGTGTTTAAATACATAAAATTATCAAGTCTTCAAAGGGAAAAGAGAAAATTTAAACCTCCCCTACAGTCTCCTCTCTCCTCTAAGACTCTAATATATCTGCCTCCCAGCCACACCAGAACAGAATCTAAGACATAAATTTCATCTCAAGTGTCATCTTTACACAGTTTGTCAGCCTAGTCAAGAGCTATTCTATACAAAACACCTCAGATGAATGCCAAAAAGCTGAAGCAAACTCAGTGACTCAACGGATGCTTATGTTAAGGGTCTGGCTTAAGGGCTACTTTGGGTATATTATGTAAGTAAGCCTACTTCTTGGCAAAGGCTAACTGAAATATAGCAGCCTTGATATCCCTTACAATTTATTCCAATAGATTTAACTAGCAATTTTCTTATAAAGATTTATTTTATTTGAAGGCAAAGTTATACAGAGAAAGAGAGAGAGAGAAAAGAGAGATCGATCGATCTATCGATCTATCCACTGGTTCACCCCTTAAATGGCCAAACAGCTGGAGCTGGGACAGTCTGGAGCCAGGAGCTTCTTCATGGTCCATGGATGCAGGGGCCCACGCACTTGGGCCATCTGCCGCTGCTGTTCGAGGTGCATCAGCTGGCAGCTGAATCAGAAGTGGAACAACAAGGACTCAAACTGGTACCCAATAGGATGCTGGCACTGCAGGCAGCGGTCTTACCTGCTATGCCACATTGCAAGCCCCTAAATTAGCAATTTTTAAATCAGGCAATAGAGAAATCTTTACATGGTAACTCAGATATATAAGGGCAATTTCTTTTTTTTTTTTTTTTTTTTTTTGACAGGCAGAGTGGACAGTGAGAGAGAGAGACAGAGAGAAAGGTCTTCCTTTGCCGTTGGTTCACCCTCCAATGGCCGCCGCGGCCGGCGCGCTGCGGCCTGCGCACCGCGCTGATCCGATGGCAGGAGCCAGGAGCCAGGTGCTTTTCCTGGTCTCCCATGGGGTGCAGGACCCAAGCACCTGGGCCATCCTCCACTGCACTCCCTGGCCACAGCAGAGGGCTGGCCTGGAAGAGGGGCAACCGGGACAGAATCCGGCGCCCCGACCGGGACTAGAACCCGGTGTGCCGGCGCCGCTAGGCGGAGGATTAGCCTAGTGAGCCGCGGCGCCGGCCAGGGCAATTTCTTTTTAAAACTTTTTTTTTGTTTTAAAGGCAGACACACACACACACACACACACACACACACGGAGAGAGATCAATCTTTCATCTACTGGTTCACTCATAAATGCCTACAATTGCCAGGGCTGGGTCAGGCCAAAGCTGGGAACTGGGAACTCAATCCAGGTCTCCCATGTAAATGGCAGGGACCCAAGCACTTGAGCCATCATCTGCTACCTCCCAGGGTGCACATCAGCAGGAAGCTGGAATCTGGAGCAGAGCTGGACTTGAAACTGTGCCATCCAAGCGGCATCTTAACCACTGCACCAAATGCCTGCCTCAACTGGTTATTTCTTCATAGTCATTAAAAGTGTATTTGAAAGAACATTCAAATTCATTTGAACCATGAAACTACTGAGACCGACTTTTGTTAAATTTATTTTGGAAGCTTATGGGAAAACAAAACCCCATAACTAATGACCACCTACCCTGTGAAAGAATTACTGAATTCACAGGAGTCAGCGCTTCTCTTATGTCTTGTAGGTTTGTTCTGTAAAGTGAAATTCTTGATCTAAATTTCATCTTGTAGGTTCCAACACTCTTAAAAGGACTGTTCTAAGGGTGGTGATGTAGGGACACCTATAGACAGAAGAAGAGAAAAGGCCAATATAGACCAACATGTAGACAAATGGAGGGGAGAAAAGGAAAAGCAGTGAGAGCTGTAAAGCGGGGTGGGGGTTCTCACAGGAAGAGACAACGTCTATGAGCTATCTATGGATGCAAAAGTGGGACACGGTGCATCCATTAGTATTCTGCCCATGGCTACTGAGAACCAAGTCCCAGCTACTCTCAGCCTCAGTCTGTATTTTTAAATCCTAAAAATAGGCTTTAGGGGCTAGTGGTGCAATCCACCAGGTTTAGCTGTGGCCTCTGATGCCGGTATCTGCTATCATAGCACTGGATTGAGTGTTGACTGCTCTGCTCCCAATCTAGCTCCCTGCTAAAGTGCCTAGGAAGGCAAAAGAAGATGTCCCAAGTATTCGGGTCCCTGTCACCCATATGGGAGATTAGAGTGGAATTCCAGGCTCCTGGCTTTGGCCTGGCCCAGACCCAGCTATTGTTGCCGTTTGAGAAGTGAACCACAGGATGAAAGAACTCTACCTCTGTCACTCTGCCTTTCAAATAAATACCAAAAAAAAAAAAAAAAAAAAAAACCAAAAAAACTTTACAAACAAAAGTCTGCACAAAGAACATTCCTCAGGTGTATCATCAGAAACATCTCAAGTTTTTAAGGATTATTTTAAGTAAGACTCAGAATTACTATTAGGTACTTGCTGCATTTAACCAGCACATCCTTTCTGTACCCCAGTTATACAGAAGGACCCTTTCTTTGTATTTTATGTCTGTTTGTTGATATAATCTAAATGACTTTCAATGTTGATCTACTAGGTTAAAAAAAGTGGAATTTCATCTTTGAAGGTAATATATGTCAGAAACTTTATGAACACTTGAGAACCTTATAAGAAAGGCAAAGATCACCCAACATAACTACTAAAGTTCAGTTCTCAGGCATAGTTCACCCCTTAAGACTCACCAAAAGCACCAGAGAACTGCCATTGAAGAGAAAACTGGGTGGCAAGCCACCATTCTGTCCTAACTCCTCCAGCCTGCATAACACAGCAGTCATTCTCAAGAGCAGCCCCACTGTTGTAATGCAGGTGCCAGCATCTCCCGAAGAATTATAATCTCAGAGCATCAGAGAATTCGCAACAGACAGAAACAAGACCAGAAACCCTGGGAAGCGGTAGGCCTTTGGTGCAACGGTTAAGACACCAGCTGGAACGCCTAGAAGCACTATAAATGTGTAGGAATTTCCTACAAGAAACCACAATCAAAAGAGAAAGCATACCAAGGAGATCTGTGTATACAAGAAATGTAGAGAAATTTTAATAAAAGCTGAGCTTTGAATACAAGAAATCATACTAGAAATTAATAAAGGCATAGAACCCTTCAACTCAACTTTTGAACTTAGCACTGAAGATTTCATACAAAGGCAGAAACTAAAATATCCTAAATTATGGGAGGAAGGGAAAGGGGCGTGGCAGAGGGAAGGGAGAGAGGCACTGTGTAAGAGTTTTAAGGATGTATCAACAATGGCTGATGTAGATGTTCAGACTACTCATCACTCTGCTTCTCTGTAATCACCGCAACTAATGTTGGCAATGTTATTACTGTGTTTTCTCCTAACCACCGAGAGGGAAAGGCTACTTCCTGCCTGGAGGGGAGAACTGCTAACTCCTGGTATTGTGTGAGAGGGGTCAGCGTAAACAGAAGCTCCCACATTTAGCCATGCTGCTTGGGCCAATGAGCAAACGCAGACTGAGGATTTCTGTACCGCTAGCTATGGAAAACCAGGACAAAGTGTTGAGACCAGAGGTAGCAAAGAAAACTGTCAGGGCACATACACACACACAAGCACATGACTGGCTGAGCTGAAGGTTGTCCCAGGCCCCACAGTCAAGTACAGACACTAAAGAACACTCCTCTGTTTAGAGCTACTCTCCAAAGAACAAGAGCTGACAGGAGAGGCGAAGGGGAGAAGAGCTTTTAGGAAGTAAAATCACCTGGAGAACAAGGGAAGGAGGCTGAAGAGAGAAGGGAAACAGATGACTCCTAGGTTTCTCACTTGCATTAAAATGGATAGATGGTGCCAATCACTTAGACAGGGAGACTTAAATATAACAGAGAGCGAAGTTTTAAAATTATTCCTACTAGTTTTTTTTTTTTAAGATTTATTTGAAAGTTAGAGTTACACAGAGAAAGAGAGGCAGAGAGGAAGAGGTCTTCAATCTGCTGGTTCACTCCCCAATTGGCCACAATGGCTGGAGCTGAGCCAATCCGAAGCCAGGAGACAGGAGCTTCTTCCAGGTCTCCCACACCGGTACAGGAGCCCAAGGAACTTGGGCCATCTTCTACTGCTTTCCCAGGCCACAACAGAGAGCTGGATTGGAAGTGGAGCAGCCAGGTCTCAAACTGGTGCCTATATGGGATGCCGCACTGCAGGTGATGGCTTTACCCGCTACGCCACAGCGCCGGCCCTCCTACTAGTTTTCTAAAATGACTGATGAACTTTCCTTTAATTCTGAAATCTTTCCCTGGGAAACATGTTTTCATTTCTTCACTACTATTAAGAAATGAAGCACCGAAATCTGTTCATTTCTGTGGTAATTTCAAGAGCACTACAGGGGAAGACAAAACCAGATTTAGCATTATGTTTGATTTCAATCTGCTCTTATAGATGCGGATTTAGGGGACAGGTATGCAGCAGGGCACACGTGATGGCCCAGCAGTTAAGGTGCCATGTGGGGTACCCACATCCCATACTGCAGTGCCTGGGTCAAATTCAGGCCCTCTGCGTCTGACCCAGAAGTGTGCCCCAGCCAGCAGCAGCAGATGGCTCAAGTTCTTGGGTCCCTGCCATTCATGTGGGAGACTTGGATGGAGCTCCAGGTTCTTGGCTTCCTCAAGGTGCAGCCTTGGCTGCTGCGGCCAGCTGGGGAGTGAACCAGCAGATGGAAGATCTCTCTGCCTGCCTTTCAAATAAAGCGAAAATAAAGAAAGAAAAAATTCCTTTTAAAAGATGTGATTTTATCTGACCAGTATTCTATTGATGACTAAGGACAGTCTTTGTATAAATAAAAACAATTTTGATTCATCAGAGGTAAAGCAAGTTTGTACAGTGATTAAAAGCTTGGGATTTTTTTCCTAAGCATTTTTTGAGGCTCACAGTACGACAGACATCGTAGACTGTAGATAAGCAGCTCTCTATAGTTTCTTCCTACAAGTCAAGCACAACTTTACATAGAGCAAGTTTAGCTAAATTCTGCTAAACATGATGGATCTCACAACACAGAATTCCATAAACTGCTAAGAATTACCAGGTTCTATTTCAGAAATGAATAACTTAGATACCTCAGAAACTGCCTCTATTATAGAAAACTGAGACGGCATGGTTTCATCACCAATCTCCAACAAAAATTACTATGCTGCATAGTTGGATTCAAAATATATATTCTTTAACCCGCTGAGCCACAGCCCTGGCCCCAAAATATATATTCTTTAAAGTCAAATTCAGTACAGATTTCAGAAAATACGAATAAACCACCTGAAATATACATGGATATAGGCACACACATAAAAATGAGCTTTGATTTACACAGCTTTCGTGTAAATTGACTAAAGATCTTTTAAACAGTTTAAAAAAGTGTATTGTACTGTTTTTAAAGTTAGATATATGGGGGATTTCAAAAAGTTCACTAAAAATGCAATTTTGGTGCAAAAAATGTTCAAATTCATGCATACTTTTTTCAAATATGCATTTGTCATGAACCTTTCAAAGACTCCTCGTATAACACATTGAACACTGGTACAATGGACAGAAACGTTAAATAAATGTATTACTTCTAGGCTCAGAGATAATTGCTATATTTGCATCTGAGGTTTGGAGTGGGCACTGTGGCACAGTGGGTGAAGTTGCTGACTGTGATGCCCACATCCCACATCAGAGGGCCTGGAATCAAGACCCAGCCCCTCTGCTTCTGATCCAGCTTCCTGCTAATAAGCCTGGGAGGCAGCAGAAGATGGTTCAAGTACTTGAATCCTTGTTTCCCACATGGGAGACCGGATGGGGTTCCTACCTCCTGGTTTGGGGCTGGCCCAAGTCTCAGCCCACTGCAGGCATTTGGGGAGTAAACCACTGGAGAGAACACGGATCTCTCTCTGTCATTCTGCCTCTCAAGTAAATAAAAATTAATGAACATTTAAAAATGAGATTTAATTCTAACAACTAGAATCCCTTCATCCTTCAGTGAAGGTAAAATTCTAACTACATTTTTAAGGAGACGGACACCACTTTATGCTAACAAATAAAACTAATATATTAGACAGGTTGATAATAATGGCTTAAACAATCTTGAGACATCAGCAGCACAAGTTTTTTTTTTTTTTTTTTTTTTTATTTATTTATTGACAGGCAGAGTGGACAGTGAGAGAGAGAGACAGAGAGAAAGGTCTTCCTTTGCCGTTGGTTCACCCTCCAATGGCCGCCGCGGCCAGCGCGCTGCGGCCTGCACACCGCGCTGATCCGATGGCAGGAGCCAGGAGCCAGGTGCTTTTCCTGGTCTCCCATGGGGTGCAGGGCCCAAGCACCTGGGCCATCCTCCACTGCACTCCCTGGCCACAGCAGAGAGCTGGCCTGGAAGAGGGGCAACCGGGACAGAATCCGGCGCCCCGACCGGGACTAGAACCCGGTGTGCCGGCGCCGCTAGGCGGAGGATTAGCCTAGAGAGCCACGGCGCCGGCCTACAGCACAAGTTTTGACATAATATTAACTGTACAACCAATCTGGAAGTGTTTAATAAATGTAAAGATGTTTGTGCTCCCTAATTCCATGATTAATACACTAAAACGAGGGCCAGTGTTGTGATGTGGGGGTAAAGGCACCACCTGCAGTGCTAGCATCCCATATGGGCACCAGCTCATTCCTTAGTTGCTCCACTTCCAATCCAGCTCCCTACTAATGGCCTGGGAAAAGCAGCGAAGGATGGCCCAAGTGCTTGGGCCCCTGCCACCCACATGGGAGAACTGGAAGAAGCTCCTGGCTCCTGGCTTGGCCTAGCCCAGCCCTGGCCATTACAGTCATCTGGGGAGTGAGTCAACAGATGGAAGATTTCTCTGTATCTCCCTCTCTCTCTCTGTTAACTGACCTACAAATCAATAAATAAATCTTGTATTTATCAATACAGATGTTAGGGAACAATGTGGAATATAAAAAGCAAGCTAAAAAAGACAAAAACAATAGGATTTACTTAAAAACTTTAAGACGTGCAATAGCACATAGTGCTAAGAGATACCTATAATTACAGAAAAAATAATCCGAATGGACAGCATATACAGACCAAGAGTGCATAGTAGTGCCCTGGTGAGGAGGATGCAGAGGGGCTTCACTACTGGCTAAGCAAGGATTTTCACTTCTAGTTTTTCAGGCCTTGCTGCATGTCTTCAACATTTCATACAAAATTTAAAATAAACTTTTTTCCCTGCCAGATGTCAAAGTCCTGTTTATGCTGGCCAGATTTACACGAATCTTGGTAATTACATGAGACTGTGTACGGAACAAGAGTATCTTGGTGCTACATTATTGCTTCCAGGAGAGTTAAGTTGTCATTAAAAAAAAAAAAAAAAAAAACAAAAAACAAAAAAACCCTCTCTCATGGAACCTTTACTAGACACCATGTTAATTTTCTCCTCTAAATACTGAGGTCCCACGATGTGCCAGACAGATAAAATGGTAAGCAGTATCAGTCTCTACCCTCATCTAGCTTAAAAAACAGAGACAGGCCATCAACATTCAAATCAGCGCACTATCAACATCACTACACCTGGTCAATCACACCTTCCTTCTTTAAAAGGCTTCCTGGATTCCCACCCTACACTGGCTTTCCTCCTCAATCACTGGCTGCTGTCTTGGCCATTGTTCCCTTCTTTTCTTTATCCATTTTCACTTTCTCGATAATCTCATCCACATTCTAAGTGCCTTCTCTACACTGACATGTCCCAAATTTACAAGCACCTATGCCAGTACAGGTTGAGCAACTCTAATGTGAAAATCCAAAACGCTCCAGAATCCAAATCTTTTTGAACACCAACATGATACCACAAGTGAAGTTCCACCCCTTGACCTCAAGATGATTGGGCAGTCAAAACACGAGTCCACTAAAAACACTGTACCGAATTACCTTCAGGCTGTGTGTATGGGTCTATATGAAACATAAATGACTTTTATGTTTAGATTTGGACCCCATCCCCAAAACATCTCACTATAAATATTCCAAAATCCAAAACAAATCCAAAGGCAGAAACACTTCCCAAGCTTTTCTGGAAAGGAATACTCAAACTGTTACTCAGTATTCTCCTTAGATGTCTAAAAGGCATGTAAAATTGTGTATGTCCAAAGACAAACTCCTCTTGCCTCAAAACCTCTTCCTCCACCCTGTCTCTACAAAGCTGCACTCACTGCACATCATTCTGTGCCCAGCAGCCCCACGGTAGTACAACCTGTCTTGGTCCTCCATTTCAGAGACGATCAACTTCACTGCCTGCTGTCAGGTGAGAAGCACTGACATCATCCTTAACTCCTCCTGCACATGAGCAGGCTCTGATAACTTCACTATCTCCTCTACTGCCACGCTGATCCAAGCCATCCGCAGCTCTCCCCTGGTCGCCTGGATGCCGTCCTTGGTACCGCCTCCCTACGCTTGCTTCCCCACATACCCTGGTCAGCAGTCAGAAAGAGCTGACTCAAAATCCTTCCATGGCTTCCCATCTTTTCCAAAGTAATGACCTCCTAGCCCCCACGGCACCTAGCTCTCACTCTACCTCTCATCTTCTGGTGCGTGCCCTCCTGTGCTCATACATCTGTGGCTCCCTGGTTTCCGCCTGGCTGTTCCCTCTGCCTGGAACAGTCTTTCTCTCAAACACTGGTTTGGCTTTCCCTCCCCGCTCCTTCAGGTCTTTGCTTAGATGCTGCCCTCTCAGGGAAACTTCTGATCACACTCTCCGGAATGGCAACTCTCGCGACCCCTACTCCCTGTTTCATGTTACTGCTGACATTGTCTAGCTCACCTGACCCACACGGGGGACCCACAGGAACTGGGACTTTAGTTCTGCTCACTGTTGTATCTCCAGCAACCTAGCTAGTGCCCTGCATACAACAGGCACCCGGTAAACTCTTGTTGAAGCACACCACAAACGTGAAACTGCAACTTTAAGACTAGTGAAGGGGCTGGTGCTATGGCACAGCGGGTTGAAGCCCTGGTCTGAAGTGCCAGCATTCCCTGTGGGCACTGGTTCAAGACCCAGCTACTCCACTTCTGATCCAGCTCTCTGCTATGGCCTGGGAAAGCAGCAGAGGATGGCCCAAGTTCTTGGGCCCCTGCACCTGCCTGGGAGACCCGGAAGAAGCTCCTGTCTCCTGGCTTCAGATCGGTGCAGCTCCGGCCGTTGTGGCCATCTGGGGAGTGAACCATCAGACGGAAGACCCCTCTCTCTCTCTCTGCCTCTCCTCTCTCTGTGTAACTCTGACTTTCAAATAAAAAAAATAAATAAATAATTAAAAAAAAAAAAAAAGACTAGTGGCTGGCACCGCAGCTCAATAGGCTAATCCTCCGCCTTGCAGTGCCAGCACACCAGGTTCTAGTCCTGGTTGGGGCGCCGGATTCTGTCCCGGTTGCCCCTCTTCCAGGCCAGCTCTCTGCTGTGGCCCGGGAGTACAGTGGAGGATGGCCCAAGTGCTTGGACCCTGCACCCCATGGGAGACCAGGAGAAGCACCTGGCTCCTGGCTTTGAATCAGCGCGATGTGCCAGCCACAGCTTGCCGGCCGTGGCGGCCATTAGAGGGTGAACCAACCGCAAAGGAAAGACCTTTCTCTCTGTCTCTCTCTCTCACTGTCCACTCTGCCTGTCAAAAAAAAATAAAAAATAAAAAAATAAAAATAAGAATAGTGAAGAAATTAGAGAGCTGGGAGAGTCTACACCACAGAAAAGCAAACAATAAAACCTTACTTGAGAAAGTCAAACCTGATCTGAAAACAGAAAGATGAGTGGAGTTAAGCAGTGCGTGCACAGGCTCAGAGGAGAAGGCCAGTGTAGCTAGATGAGGACACAGAAAAGGCTTACGGCAAGGATGGAGAAGCTAGGAAGGGGCACAAGGCTATGAAGAGACTTCTAGACCGTGTTAGTGTGCAGATTCATTCTTTAGAACAACAGGATGCTGCTGCAAGGTGCACAGAAGCAGGCTTACATTCTGAAAAGATGACCACATCGGTGGGGTTACATGCTGAAAAGATGACCACATCGGTGGGGTGGAACAGAGTTCAGAGGGTCGGAGGGAACGCAGATGGGTCAGGAAATAGAGTATTACAGTAACTCAGCTGAGAGAAGCCAGTATCTTCGACTGGGATGCTGGGAACGGATACAGATTAGACAAGTAAGATACCAAGAGGTTTAAAAAATATGGGATTGATGTCAGGGAATTTGAAATTTCACTTCTAAATTTCACAAAGTACTGTTAGATGCCTCAGGGGAACACAAATTCCTTTAGATGTAAAGTCTGTCTTTGAAGGCAGTATTGTCCAAGTCTTTCATGTACAAGCCCCTAGCCACAAATGACTACTGAGCACTGGAAATGCAGCTATTCCAAATAAAGATGTATTGTAAGTAAAATATATAATATTGGATTTCAAAGAATGTAAAAACATCTCAGTACTTTTTTATACTGTTTACAAGGTGAATATAAGTTTTGGATGTAGCCAAGTTAAATGAAATCATCTTAACTGATTTTATCGGTTTCTTTTTACTTTATAATACAGCTATTAGAAGATATAAATGGCTTACATTTTATTTCCCTTATACATTACTACTCTCATATGAAACAGCAACATAATTGTTATAGTTTATTCAAAAGGAAAAAATACATCTAAGAAGACCATAGAATTTCAGGACTAAGAAAATGTAATTTTGGTTAAGAATTCAATTTCTTTGGTTTTGTGCTGGGAGGTAAGAAAATGAATATTACACGTTGTTGTTTTTTGCCATTTAGACACAAAAGCCATTTTCTATTTGTGCAGTATTTTTTAAAATATTTATTTGAAAGGGAGAATTATAGAGAGGCAGAGGCAGAGAGAGAGACAGAGAAAGAGATCTCTTCCGTCCCTTGGTTCACACCCCAGTTGGTCACAATGGCAGAGCTCTGCTGATCCAAAGCCAGGAGCCAGAAGCTTCTTGCGGGTCTCCTACATGAGTGCAAGGGCCCAAGGACTTGGGTCATCTTCTATGGCTTTCCCAGGCCATAGCAGAGAGCTGGATCGGAAGTGGAGCAGCCAGGACCCAAATCAGTGCCCATATAGGATTGCTGGCACTGCAGGAAGCAGCTTTGACCAATATACGCCACAGTGCCAGCCCCTTGCGCACTACTTATAGAGTACATTGTTTCTCTTCTTCTATTGCTAATTCAATGGTTCTACTATAGAGGACCCCCAGCGGTACAGGGAAAAAGTAAGGGAATCTGGAATTGTGGAAATGACAGACTCAAGGTCACTGAGGCCTACTGCCTCATTTTACAAATGACAAACTTCAGATACTAAGATATTAAGTAACTTGCATGAAAGTCACAGTAGGAATGCTGTCTATATCACATACAAAATAGACGGAAACCTGCTATGGGTTTCAGGGCCACCATGCATTTCACATACCAGAACTAATACACTATATAAAGTGGTTTCAAAAATTGGCAGAAAAAAATGGAATTAAAAGTAAGATTATTTTAGTGCAAAAACTTTTGGAACTTTTTTTAATAATAGTACAGATTTCCCATGAACTTTATAAAACATCATTATATTTTGCTGCCAAAATAACTAAAAAAGTGGGGTGGACATTTGGTGCAGCAGTTAAGACAGTTCTTCAGGGAACCAGTGTTGCAGCACACAGGGTTAAGCCACCGTCTGCCATCTTGGCAGCTCCACTTCCAATCCAGCTTGCTGCTAATGCTTCTGGGAAAGCAGTGGAAGAAGGTCGAAGTGCTGGGGTCCCTACAACCACCAGGGAGACCTGGAAGCAGCTCCTGGCTCCTGGCCCTGCCCTGGCTGTTGCTGCCATCTGGGGAGTGAACCAGCAGATGGATGATCTTTGTGTCTCTCTCCCCCTAACTCTTTCAAATAAATAAATAAATATTAAAAAAAAAAAAAAAGATGCTTCTTCAGATGCCTGCATCCCGTAACAGAGTGTCCAGGGTCAAGTCCCCAGCTTTCTGCTAGTGTGCACCTGGGAGGCAGCAGGCAACACCTTAAGTACTTGAGTCCCTGGCACCCATGCAGGGGACCTAGACTGAGCTGCTGGCTCTCAGCTTCAGCCTGGCCCAGACCCAGCTATTGTAGACATTTGGGGAATTAACTAGAGGATCAATCTCTGTCTCATTGCCTCTGTCACTCTGCTTTTTAAATTAATCCATTCATTAACAATGAAGTATCGATGTTATGGTACTGAATTTCAGGATTATCATTTACTCTGGGGGTTCAGAAGCTTACTTATATTCGTACTTGGTAAGAGCAGAAAAAGTATCAGTTTTTAGAATTTGAAGCCCAGTTCCAACACTTAACTGTTAGAAGGGCAATTCTCACTCTTCTCCTCTCAGTCAGAGACAAGATCACGCCCGGGTTGTGAAAATGACAGGAATGCTAAAGCATTCAACACACAAGTACACACCCCTCTCCAAATCCTTAATACAGTCATTATACAAAGTTATAAATGAAGAGATTATCGAAGTGAGTTGTAAAAACTCAGTTTCTAATTTTTCACTTCATATTACAAAGGTTCAAAGTCACGAGTAAATCACTCAACCCAAGTCCATCCCTCCTTCCCACAGAGTGATGAAGCCACCAAACAGGAGTCAAAATGACCCAGGGATGTGTGGCTATGGATGACACATGGAGTTCTAAGGCCTGAGTGGACAGGCAAGTTAGATCAACCACTTCAAACATTTCAAAATTAATATGAAGTACAATTTGACATTTTAAAAACTTTAACTGGGCACACTATAATTGACCATTTTCCTCACTGAAAAGTAACACTCTTAAAAACTACTTACATCTGGTTGAATAGCTTTAAATACTGGAACATCCATTAGTGTTATCTGACCCTGGAATACAAAGGGAAACGTGAAGTGTGACTTAGAAAGCTGCCTCTAAGAGCCTACAGTTTCTCTTACCTTGCCCACCTCATCCCTCTGCTGGCTCCACCCTTGTGCTACTCTCCCCAACAATTCCTACATGCAGCTTTTTGTTCATCATCCCCTCCACTGAGCCCACAGATGCACTACCTCCACAGCGCCGATATGTGAACTGTGTGCAAAGGACAGAGAAGGGGAAGGCTCAACACTTACCGCATATTCTTCTGGTGTGACCTTAAGAACATCAAATACCACAGCATCAAAGCTTTTCTTCAGTTCGGAACCTTTGTCACTCAATGACTCAGAGCTGCTACTTTTCTGTTAAATTGAAAGAGAACACAGTCAATTTAATTCTGTGTCACAGTCAATGTCACAGAAACCGAACAGGCCACAAAAACCACAAAGCCAACAGGTCAGAAGCGCTGCAGAGAAGCCGAGTGGAGCAGGTTGCTCTCCTGGAAATGGACTGGATGAAAGGACAGGCAAAAACCTGCTCTCAAGTTTTAGGCTCTTAAATCACTGTCTTGTATGTTTCCTCATGCTGCCACCCTATCATTTCTTACAGAAATAAGACTTTGACAACTTCACTGATTCTCAAATGGAATAAAGAAGAGTCTGGGGAAAAGGATATTTATAAACTATTTTAATAATTTTTACAACCAATTTTATTAAGAAAAAGGCAAGCAACTATTTTAACAGAAAATATTCAGAATCCCATTAACTAAAGAGCTGTATAATCCAATTGCGTTTTTTTTTTTTTTTTAAGATTTATTTATTTATTTGAAAGTCAGAGATACAGAGAGAGAGGGAGTCATATAGAGAGAAAGAGATGTTCCATCCCTGGTCAACTCCCCAGATGACTGCAATGGCCAGGCCAAAGCCAGTCAGGAATAAGGAGCTTTACCCACATGGGTGCAGGGACTCAAAACAATTGGGCCACCTTCTGCTGCTTCTCCCACACCATCAGCAGGGAGCTAGACTGGAAGTGGAACAGCCAAGACACGAATCGGGGCCCACATGAGATGTCAGTGTCACAGACAACGGCTTTACCACTACACAACAACAGCCCCCTTTTGTATTTCTGAAGCAATGTCTGTGATTAGTTAACTAATATTGCTCATCCTGCTACTTTACAAACTTAAGTGCTTTCTGCTCTAAGGTTACTGTTAATTTTAAATCTGCTGTTGCTACATGTAGAACAAACGGTGATTTGAGGCTCTGAAAATCTTAGTATTGTTAAATTTCTTTTCTTTTCTTTCTTTTTTTTTTTTTTTTCCACAGGCAGAGTGGACAGTGAGAGAGACAGAGAGAAAGGTCTCCTTTTGCCATTGGTTCACCCTCCAATGGCCGCCACGGCCAGCACGCTGCGGCCGGCGCACCGCGCTGATCTGATGGCAGGAGCCAGGTGCTTCTCCTGGTCTCCCATGGGGTGCAGAGCCCAAGCACTGGGGCCATCCTCCACTGCACTCCCTGGCCATAGCAGAGAGCTGGCCTGGAAGAGGGGCAACCGGGACAGAATCCGGCGCCCCTACCAGGACTAGAACCCAGTGTGCCGGCACTGCAAGGCGGAGGATTAGCCTAGTGAGCCGCGGTGCCAGCCCACTATTGTTAAATTTCTACTTCATCTGTGCTACACATACAAATATATTCTGCATCAAAAGCTGAGTTCTTATCCTCAGTACATGAACAATTAGAACAGCTCTACCAAAACAGTGGCAGGTCATCAGGCTACAAAAAGTTAATGGCACAAAAAAGTAACCGAAGTTTCAATTTCTAGAGCAACTGAAATTAAACTGGATAACTGAAATAAAACTGGATAAATTGAAATAAAACTGGAGTTTCACGAACCTGCCAGCATGCCCCATTTTAATTTTCACCCTTTCAGCAGCAGCTAAATATCAAGCATGGACTCATTATCATTTACAAAGGGAAGGATGCCATTCATTTTGGAAAATTCTCAACATTATTTCAAACATTTCTTTGGTTCTTTTCTCTCTTCCTATATTCCCATTATGCCGCTTATCATTGTCCCACAGGTGTTGGCAATTGTTTTTTTTTTTTTTTTTTAAATCTGATCTTCCCTTTGTATTTCAGTTTGGGAAGTTCTATTACAAAGTCACTGATGCTTTCTGTGGTTTTCTACGGTCATCAGTCTTTTGATGAGTTCATCAATGGCATTCTTCATTTCTGTAAACAATGTGTTTAATTCAAGCATTTCAATATCCCTGCATACATTATCCATCTGTATTTGCATGTTGCCTACGTTTTTGTAAAAAAGAGTTCTTGGCATATTCATGATGGCAATTTAAATCCCCAATCTAATAATTATAAAATCCCTGTGGTATCTGAGTCTGGCTCTGTTGCTTAATTTACCTTTTCTTTTTTTTAAACATTATTTATTTGAAAGACATAGTTACAGAGAGAGAGGTTTTCCATCTGCTGGTTCACTCTTCAACTGCACTGATCCAAAGCCAGGAGCTTCTTCCGGGTCTCCCACATGAGTGCAGGAGCCCAAGGACTTGGGCCATCTTCTACTGCTTTCCCAGGCCACAGCAGAGAGCTGGATCGGAAGTGGAGCAGCTGGGACTAGAACCGGCGCCCATATGCGATGCCAGCGCTTCAGACAAGGGCTTTAACCCGCTGTGCCACAGTGTAGGCCCCTTAATTTACCTTTTCAAAGCATGTGTTTTTCTTGCCATGAGCATGCCTTGTAACCTTCTGTTAACAGACAGACATGATATATGGGTAACAGGAACCCATTAGTGTAAGAGTTTATGCTCACATGCCAGGTAGGAGTTATGCTGTGGTTATAGTTTGGTGTTACTAAAAATGAGTCTAAGTCTCGAATTGCTTCTAACACTCTTGTGTTTTTTCTTCCTCCTCTCCTGTCTCTGGGGTTTTCTTAGAGTCTGATCCTTGCAGTTCTTGCAGCTAAGTCATCACACAGGAGCCTGTTGGTGTGGTGGTAAGGCGGAAGTGGAGCGCCATTCTAAAACCCTGGGATTAGGCTTCAGTCTCCTGGTGAGGCTGTGTCCCTGAACGAGGACCATCACACACGTTTCTCGGTCCCCTTCACTCTGCTCAGGTCACAGCTGGTGCCTGAAGCCGGAGTAAGTTAGGGTCTGGTAAAGCGGCTTCCTTCGCATGCAAGTGGAGAGCGCGGCCCTGGACATACCTGAAAATGGATCCTTTCCCCCTCACTTCCTGGAAGCAGAGGAAGATTTTTTTTCTGATCCTGAGAATCTGGTCACCACCCTAGAGGTAACAAAACTCAGGCCCTTAGTGGTTTCTCTTTTTTTTTTTTCTTACAGAACTTTTAAATTATCAGTCCCTTTGGCTTAATTTGGGATGGAGGGACTGTCACTATATTTATTCATTTTTGTTTTTACTTAATTTAAGGTATACAAATTTCATGCATTTCATATATATATAGATTTAGGAACATAGTGATTCTTCCCACACATCCTCTCTCTACCCTTCTTTGTCCTCTCTCTCCCACCCTATGCTCAATTTTTACAAAGACCTATTCAGTTTACTTTATACACATAAGATTAACCCTACACTAAGTAAAGAGTTCAGCAAATAGTAAGAAGAAAAAAACCACTGTTCAACAGTAGAGATAAGGACTGTAAACAATAATGGAATTTCAAAATGTCAATCGTACTCCTACACATTACGTTTCAGGTACTCTAATAGTTACACAGTTCAGGGGAACATATGGTATTTGTGTTTTTGGGACTGGCTTATTTCACTAAGTATCATGGTTTCCAGTTGCATCCATTTTGCTGCAAAAGTTAGGGTTCCACTTTTCTTTCAATTACTGAGTAGTACTCCTTAGTGTACATATGCCATAATTTCTTTATCCAGTCATCAGCTGATGGACGAGGAGTTTCTAACTCTCAACCTAGTGCACAGGCAGCCAGCAATTGTCTGTGGGCTACAACTTGTTCCCAGGCTCCCCTGGCCCCCTCGGTTCTGCTCCTGTCACCTGTGATGCTTCCCATCTGCCTGTCTCTCCGGGTGCTGCGGCATCACCGTTCGCTCTGTGACATCAATTCTCTGACAGACCTAAGAAGAGGGATTCATTTTCAGTTTGTTCAAACAGCTTTTTTCCTACTGCGAGGACAGGAGTGAGAAATTCCAACCTTTTTACCAGTCCTCACAAAAACTTGAAAATGCCTGTAAATGGATCCAAGCAGAAGCCTAAAGTCCCATACATAAAATGGAGTGTTTATTTCATGTGTTCCATCTCTGTAACTACAGCTAGGTTACAGTAAGGCATTTATGTTATGCTCTAAGACTAATACGCAATATACAACAATGCAGTAACTGTACAAATAATTAAATACTTTGCCAGGTAAATACATTATCTGCAACATAAGCTGGTAATTTTCTCCAAGTTTTTAACTCAAAGTAAGTCATTAAATCTGATGGCAGTTTTGTTGCTTATCAAAGAGTAAACAATTCCTGTTATTGTTGTAAGCCATTAGTAGAGGCTTAAAAATTACTAGTAATGCACTTCAACCTGCTTCCCCAAGACCAGTAATAAACTGGCAATGATCAGAAGCTGAGCAGTACTTGGCCTAACGTCTGCCATGAGATGAGCTGCTATTCTCTACTAAAGGCAAGACTCAGTAACTGCTGACACTCCTAATTAGCTGCAACTAAGGTCACTGAAATTCTCTGACTGGGGACAGAAGACTCAAGCAGAGGTTCAACACAAAAGGTACTGAGAAAGGAAAAGTAAACCAATTCAGATCAAGTATTGTTTTTAAAGATTTATTTATTTATTTGAAAGTCAGAGTTACAGAAAGAGAGAGGGAGAAACAAAAAGAGAAAGAGAGAGAGACAACCTTCCATCCATTGGTTCACTCTGCAGATGGCTGCAATGGCCAGCCAAATCCAGGAGCTTCACCCAGGTTTCCACATGGCTGGCAGGGGCCCAAGCACTTGGGCCATCTTCCGCTGCTTCTCCCAGGCCAATGGCAGGCAGCTGGATAGGAAGTAGAGTAGCCAAGACACAAGCCCGCACCCATATGGGATGCCAGCATCACAAGCAGTGGCTTAACCCGCTGTGCCACAACACCAGTCCCACAACAAAAGTATTTCATCCATTCTGTAAGCTGATCACTTTTATAAATAATCTGCATTATGGTATGTTAATGGATCTGGATTTTAAGAAAAAGAAGAAAATATTCTTTTCAATTTTTTCTTGCCACAGTAAGAATATCTGGAAGGCAGACCTTTCCCTCTCCTTACTTCTTGTATACTAATTTACACTACTCTTATTTTTAAGATGTATTTATTTACCTGAAAGGCAGAGTGAAAGAGAGAGGGAAAAGGGGAGAGAGATTTTTCATCTGCCAACTCATTCCTCAAATATTTGCAACAGACAGAGTTTGGGCCAGGCTGAATCCAGGAGCCAGGAATTCCATCCTGGTCTCTGAGACAGGTGTCAGAGGCCCTAGCACTTGGACCATTTCCCTCTGCCTTCCCAGGTACATTAGCAAGAAGCTGTATTGCAAGTAGAATAGCCGGTGCTCAAATCAGCACTCCAATACGAAATGTCAGCACACTAGGCAGTGGCTTAACCTTTTGCACTACAAGGTTAGTCCCTAAATTATACAATTCTAAGCCTGATCTAATTCACTGACTTTAAGAAATGGTCTATCTTATTTCACAAACAACTGTGTACTGCCTCCCATAATCACTAGATCAGGGATTTTGGGATATAAAGTTACAAACACAACATATTCAAGAAATACGGTTATAATACATATACCACATAAACAAATATATAATATAAACATATATACAAATGTAATCCCTGTATCAAAGAGAAAGAAGAGCCACGTATAAATTTATGTTAAAAATTATAGAGGTGGGGAGACAGCACTGTGGTGTATGGAGCAGATTAAGCCACCGCCTGCAACACGTGGGTGCCAGTTCATGTCCTGGCTGTTCCATTTCCAATCCAGCTCCCTGCTAATGGACCTGGGAAAAGCAACAGATGATGCCCCAAATGCTTGGGCCCTTGCTACCCATGTGGGAGACCAGGATAAAGCTCCTGGCTCCTGACTTCGGCCTGGCCACAGCCACTGTGGCCATCTGGGGAGTAAACCAGTGGATGTAAGATCGCTCTCTGTGTCTCTCCCTCTCTCTCGGAAACTATGTCAAATAAATAAATAAAAATCTAAAATACACAAAGTACAGGGGTGGGCACTTGGAGCAGTAGCTAAGTCACTACTTGGGATGCCTGCATTCCGTATCAAAGTCAGCTACTCTACTTGGGTCCAGTTTCCAGTGAACGCAGACCCTGGGAGGTAGCAGTGACAGCTCAGGTACTTGGGTTTCTGCCACCCATGTGGGAGACCCATATTGAGTCCTGCGTTTCCAGCTTTGGCCTGGCTCAGCCCTAGCTGTTGTAGGCATTCAGGGAATAAAACAGGGGTTGGAAGTACTTTCTCTCTATCTGCCTTTCAAATAAAATTAAAATAATTAAGAATTCTTTTAAATTATAAGGTTTTTTTTTCAAATGCTAATTTAAAAATTAGCAACGCTCCCATCTGTTTAAAAGATTAGCAAAGGCTTTATTAACAGTATAGCTTTTGAAAGACTATCTTTGTGTATGGAGGGGGGGACATTAGGATAGAAAAGGCAGTTATACCAGAAGTAGGAAAACCTAGTGGTTTACACAAACTTTAGCTAAATATAGTATCCTTTCATTAAAATGTCAGCTGCAGGGCCACCAAGACACTGCCACCCCATATGAGTGCTGGTTCAAGTCCTGGCTGTTCCACTTCCAACTCAGCTCCCTTCTAATAGCCTGGGGAAGAAAGCAGAAGATGGCCAAAGTACTTGGGCTCCTGCACCCATGTGGAAGAATTGGAAGAAACTCCTGGACCCTGGCTGTTGTGGCCATCTGGGGAGTGAACCAGCAGATGGAAGATATGTCTGTCCTTTCTCTGTAACTCTTTCAAATAAATAAATAAATCTTTAAAATATACATACAAATGTATGTGTGTGAAAATATATATATAAATGAACGTCAGCTTCAAGCAGATGATAAGGAGGAGCAAAATCTATCAGGGAGAAAACCTGGGGCCATTCTGAGAAAAGTCTAGAATGAAAGGCTGGAGGGACATTTGAATTTAGTTACTAAGCAATGAGGAAATACAACAGTTTGGGGACAAGATAAAGCTTAAGAGCCGTAATTTAAGAATATAAATCATAAATGTTAAACAGACCAGAAACAATAAAGATGTACAAAAGCAAGCTAAAAGGCCAGTGCAATAATCTGAACAAGAACTAATGCAGGATCCAAGTAGGATGGCGGCAGCAGAGAGAAGGAGGGAAGGCTGGCAGCAGAGTGTGTGCCCAGGCCGGCTCCCAGACGGCTGCCAACAAGGTCTACCTCCCAGCCGTCTCCTCCTTGTGTAGCGGCTCTACTCAAGTGTGGGCAGGAACCCGTGACTTGTTTCTAACCAACTGATATGACAAAAGTGATGGGCTGTTACCTCCACAGTCACACTGCAGAAGCTCAAAACGTCTGTCTCGCTAGCACTCTCTCTGCAGTGGGCAAAGGGCAGTGAAGTAGCAGCCTGTCTACAGATTCACACTTAGATGGCTACAAAAAGGGTTGGACTATGTTCTTGATAGGTTGTAGAGAAAAACTGTAATGTGGAACTTGATTTTCTTGACATTGTAAGTGAAATGTGTGGTCCATCAGAAATGTTTAAAAAAACTTGGGGGGGGGGCGGCACTGTGGTGTAGCAGGTTAAGCTGCCCATGGGGGTGCCGGTTTGAGTCCCGGCTGCTCCATTTCCAATCCCCCTCTCTGCTATGGCCTGGGAAAGCAGTGGAAGAAGGCCCAAGTCCTTGGGCCCCTGGACCCACGTGGGAGACGCGGAGGAAGCTCCTGGCTTCTGGCTTTGGATTGGTGCAACTCCAGCCGTTGCAGCCAGTTGGGGAGTGAACCAGAGGATGGAAGACCCCTCTCTCCCTACCTCTCTCTCTGCCTCTCCTTCTCTGTGTAACTCTTTCAAATAAACAAATAAATTAAAAAAAAAAAAAAACTTATGAGGGAAGCCAGGGACAGATATAAAAATTTAGAAATCACCTGTACAAGAAAAGTAACTGAAATGACATATTGCCATGTTTTTCACTACATGAAGGCCTAAGTAACTGGCTGAGCCTAAAAGGAATTAAGGAACTTCAAAAGAAAAAACTTGGGCCGGCGCCGCGGCTCACTAGGCTAATCCTCCGCCTAGCGGCGCCGGCACACCGGGTTCTAGTCCCGGTCGGGGCGCCGGATTCTGTCCCGGTTGCCTCTTCCAGGCCAGCCCTCTGCTGTGGCCAGGGAGTGCAGTGGAGGATGGCCCAGGTGCTTGGGCCCTGCACCCCATGGGAGACCAAGAAAAGCACCTGGCTCCTGGCTCCTGCCATCGGATCAGCACGGTGCGCCGGCCACAACGCGCTGGCCGCGGCGGCCATTGGAGGGTGAACCAACGGCAAAGGAAGACCTTTCTCTCTGTCTCTCTCTCTCACTGTCCACTCTGCCTGTCAAAAAAAAAAAAAAAAAAAAAAAAAAAAGAAAAAACTTTATTTATTTGAAAGCCAGGAGTAAAGAGAAAGGGGGGAGAGGGAGCAATGGGGGGGGGGGAGGGAGAAGTTGGGGAGAAGAGAGAAAGAGAGAGAGAGAGAGAGAGAGAGAGACATCCTTCATCTGCTGGTTCACTCCCCAAATGACCACAACAGCCAGGACTGGGCCAGGCCAAAGCCAGGAGCCAGGGGATTCATCAGCATCTCCCACATGGGTGGCAGGGGCCCTAACACTTCAGCCATCTTCCGCCGCTTTCCCAGGCCACTAGCAGGGAGCTGTATCAGCAGTGGAGTAGCGGGGACTTGGCATGGCATCGCAAGTGCCAGCTCAACCCCACTCCATACAACGCCAACCCCAGGAGTTAAGGAACTTTGAGATTAAGGTGTCAAAGGGACATAGACCTTATTCTCTTCCAATAGTCAGAATAAAACAAAGGAGAAATACAGGAGCCAGATCCTGAAATTATTAAAGAAAGCAAGCAAGTACCCTAGATTCATAGACAAAGCATAAAAAAAAAAAAAAAAAAAAAGGTGAGACAAAAATAAAATCACAGGAGCCGATGCCATGGCGTAGCAGGTAAAGCTGCCCTCTGCAGCACCGGCAGCCCATGTGGGCACCAGTTCAAGACCTGGCTGCTCCACTTCCGATCCAGCTCTCTGCTGTGGCCTGGGAAAGCAGCAGAGGATGGCCTGAGTGTTTGGGTCCCTGACCTGTGAAGGAGACTTGAAGAAAGCTCCTGGCTCCTGGCTCCTGATAGGCCCAGCTCTGGCTATTGCAGTCATTTAAGAAGTGAGCCAGGATGGAGGATCTCTCTCTGCCTCTGCCTCTCTGTAACTCTGCCTTTCAAATAAACATATAAATAAATAAAAATAGAGAACATAACAAAATGAAATCACCATAGAGCAACAAGGGAATTAACAAGCGCCTCATTCAGACTTCATCTGCACTGTGAACTCTATGCTACTCCAGCAGAGTAAGCCCTTCGGCATTGTAGCCTCATAGTTCTCTGACTTCATCCAACAGGCTTCAAACCCAGGGACCCAGATGGCGTGCACAGTTCAGTGATTCTAAGTAAAAGAATCTTTCTTTGCCTCACTTGTACAATATTCCCCCGAAATCCATGTAATATAAAAATACCCTGGGGGCCAGCACTGTGGTGTAATAGGCTAACCCTCTGCCTGCAGTGCCGGAATCCCATACGGGCACAGCTTTGAGTTCCGGCTGCTCCACTTCCAATCCAGCTCTCTGCTCTGGCCTGGGAAAGCAGTGGAAGATGGCCCAAGTGCTTGGGCCCCTGCATCTACATGAGAGACCCATAAGAAGCTCTTGGCTTCTCCAGCCACTGTACCAAATGGGGAGTGAACCAGCTGATGGAAGATCTCTCTGTAACTCTGCCTCTCAAATAAATAAAAATCTTTAAAAAAACAAAACAAAACAAAACCCTGGGGCTGGTGCTGTGGTATAGTGGGCTAAGTCTCTGCCTGAGGTGCCAGCATCCCATATGAGTGCCAGTTAGTGTCCCAGCTGCTCCTCCTCTGATCCAGCTCTCTGCTAGTGGCCTGAAAACCAGTGGGATGCCCCAAGTGTTTGGGCCCCTGCACCTGTTTGGGAGACCTGGAAGAAGCTCCTGGCTTCAGATTAGCCTGGCTGCAGCCACTGCGGCCATTTGAAGAGTGGATGATCAGCAGATGCAGGACAAGTTTCTCTCTGTTGCTCCCTCTTTCTGTCTGTGGCTCTGCCTCTCAAATACATAAATAAATCTTTAAAAAAATATACCCTAAAGACAAGTTTTATATTTCCTTCAAACTAAAACCTAGAAAAGGTTTCAAGTCATCATCTATCATTATTTTTCATGTACTTAAGTAATAAGGATTGTTTCTAAGACACAAAGTAAACAGCAAAATTAATTAAAAAAATTTTTAAATGTGTAGGCCTAATGCTTAAAAATTCAGAAAGGCAGGCAGAAACTGTACAACTGAACTTGTTGAACGTCTTACCTCGGAAGCCGTGGCTGCAAGGCTGACGCTGCTTGCCTGCCCATTCATGAGGGCCATGCTTCCCTCGTCAGTCCCTGGCCCTGTGGCAACAGCAACACACGGTGGACTGCTTCATGTCCAAGGCCACAGATGCATCACGTCTGTAGAATACATCAAGACACAAACAGAAAAGTCAAAAGTTTAACAAATCCAAGCCTACCACCAGGCTAAGAAATAAAATACTTCAAATTCTCTATGCTCTATTTTTTAATTTTAGCTAAACCACTTAATCCAGGTTAAGGACAACCCCACATGCTTCTCTCAAATGAGAGACACCCACCAGGCAGTCCTGCTATGTTGCTAATAAGCAAAGTAAAAGTGTAACTTCTTACCTCATTAAGTGGGTATTGTGAAAAACAAACACCAAATTGCCTAGCTTTTGTCAGTTTTAAGCAAATAAAGCATTAAAAAATGGTAAAATAACACCTGCCATAATACAATAAGTTTTTAGAGATCCAAATGACATTCCAAAATCAACAACAGGCTTACCACTGCTAGCGATTTAATTTAACAAGATATCACAAATACTTAAAAATATTTTGGAACACGTGATTAAAAATACCAAAATAAAGGTATGTTTATTTGTATAGGGCTTTAAAGTATATGGAGTATCTTCAATCCATTATCATTATCTCATCAATTTTCACAACTACTAACGGCACTAATTAGGCAAGATATTATTATAATATTATTATACCCTTGGAATATAAAGAGAGCTCTAAGGATACAAATTGGTAATGAGGCACCAACAAGAAGACTCAGCCATTTAAAATTCCAGTCAAGAGGATATCATGCTAATAAGATATTAATAACAGGGGAAGCTGGGAGTGGGGCATACAGAAACTCTGTACTCCTCAATTTTTGCTTTATAAATTTAAAATATTTCAAAAGAAAAATTTCATTTAAAAATAAGTGAAATCTAGTAAAATAATGTTTCCAATATTTCTTTCCACTTTACTGGAAGTTGGATTTTTATGTGAGGTTCTAGTATCTTTCCACAAATAACCTATCATATAGCAGTGAGCAGTAACTTTGCCTCTCTAGGACAGAATTTCTTTCATAAAAATGAAAGATCCTTTTTCAACTTTAAATTTCTATAATGTTCTTCATAAAAGAAATGATGGGTGTCTCTAAATTAGCCAGTCTACACTACATTGCATTTTAAAAACTGAGTTTGAAATGTCAGTAATTCCTTCAAGGCTGTCTCCTTTCTGTGGAGAAGCAACCTAGGACAGTGGTTTATTGGGTAAAGACGGCCTCTACCTGAAGCCAGCAAATGGTAACTTCTCAGTGCTCAGGCACCTCACCCAGGAAGCACCTGTTCCACAGAGCTGAGGGAGGAGCCGAGTCACACAGAACCCAGAGAGTGCTGGCACGTGCCAAGGGTGCTATTAGGGTGGCACAGCTTCCATATCTACCTACTTAATCCAATCATGCTTCCGTGCAATGGAGCCTGCCAAATAAAGTCCAAGTCAAAACTCTAGACCCAGACCTAAAGCACATGCTGGTGAGTCTGACTAAAATCTTAACTGCAAACTCAATGAATGACAATAATTAATGGTCTGCGTTTCAAATGCTTAGAAAGTATTACTAATGATAGCAACCTTCAGTCACAATTTATATTTGTCTGCATTTCTTCAGATATAGCCTAAGCACCCTCTAAGAGCAGAATATCATAACAGAATTTAAAAATAAGAAACATTAAAATAATGAAGTTTTTATTTTTTTTTATTTTTTGACAGGCAGATTTAGACAGAGACAGACAGACAGACAGACAGAGAGAAAGGTCTTCCTTCCGTTGGTTCACCCTTCAAATGGCCGCTACGGCCGGCGCTGCGCTGATCTAAGCCAGGAGGCAGGTGCTTCTCCTAGTCTCCCATGGGGTGCAGGGCCCAAGCACTTGGGCCATCCTCCACTGCACTCCTGGGCCACAGCAGAGAGCTGGCCTGGAAGAGGAGCAACCGGGACAGCATCCGGCGCCCAGAAAGGGACTAGAACCCGGTGTGCTGGTGCCGCAGGCGGAGGATTAGCCTTGTGAGCCGCGGCGCCGGCCTAAAAATAATGAAGTTTTGAAATCGTCAAGAAGCCACTTAGAAAACCACTTTGGAAATGAATAAAGCACAGAAATATTCTAATTTCCTCCAATCTACACTATGTTATTCCATATGCTTCATTATCCACAACAACTTTGAAATATGATCAACTCATTAACAATGACACCCAAAACCAGTCTGGATTCTCTCTGAAGGTAACACTCCTTGCAACAAAATGTTTTTGAATAATTTCATTTTACTCCCTATTCTAAGCATAAAATATGACATGAATTCATAAATCAAGAGCGCCCCCTAGTGCTAAGAAAAATATTGTACATGCTAGGGGATCCATTAACTACTGTACATATCAAATACATAAATTTTATTCACAATATTTACTGAAAATCAAAAATAACATTAATACAATTATAAACTACAATCATAAAGAATAAAATTTTCTCCACATGTTTTTAATAAGACTTTCAGTTAAATATTCCTTGAAAATTAAGGTCATCTTAGAATTCTTTACGTATTAAAAAAAAAGCAAAGAATACCTTAAAGAAAACCTTCTATTTACAAAAGAACTTTATGTCAACAGTATTTAACAGTGCTAAAGCACAACAGAGGTCCCTGTGATACTGTAACCCACACTACAAGTCCTCAGACAGAAACGTGCTTTAGCTACCAAAGACAAACGTATTTTAAAATATTTACTTTTCCTAGTGCTATAAATGGCACAATCATTCATAATGACTATCAACATCACAACAGCTGTTTTCAAAACTAAATTTATTAGTTCCTACTTATTCTCCCCTCAATTTCTAAAGATGGTTACTGTAGCTGTCTTGGATTTGAACCCGAAAACAGGAAACCTGAAATGTGTAGATTAAGTTCCTCGAGTTCACAGAACAAGATTATCAAACTGTAGGCATAATTGTTCAGCGTAATTGCCCACATTCTCAATAGTATTCCCAGTAAGGAACAATTTTTAATACATCTTTAAGGATTTAAAGTTAAACCAACAATTTCTCACTGATTAATCTCATTTCACAATCACAGTTGAATATTCTTCTCCAAAATAATTCATGCTATCATCACCAGGAATAGCATACCAAACACATTTAATCATCTTACAAAGCACTCCAGAAGAGTTAGGCACTACTGGTATAAAAATTCAGTGAGGTGGGGCCGGTGCTGTAGTACAGTGGGTAAAGCCACTGCCTGCTTAGCCAGCATCCCATACGGGTGCTGGTTCCTGTTCTGGCTGCTCCATTTCTGGTCCAGCTCCCTATTATCAGCCTGGGAAAGCAGCAGACGATGGCTGCCACCACATAGGAGACCTAGATGAAGCTCCTGGATTCAGCCTGGCTAGCCCGTGGTCATCGTGGCCATCTGAGAGTGAACCAGCAGGCAGAAGACTGATCTCTATTTCTCCTTCTCTGACTTTCAAAATAAATAAATAAATCTTAAAAAAAAAAAAAAAAACCACCAATGCAAGTAATTAGAGCAATTTCTTTGAAGCAGTGGAATAAAAAATTAATATGTTCATGCATTTTCAGCCCAAAATTTTAGTCCTAGGAATTCATCTTATCAAAATTCTAGAAGAGAAAAAATTATATAATGCTATTCAACCAAGCATTATTTACAATAATTAAAAAACTCAATGTCAATGCATTTGTACACAACTGCATTTCAAAAATTCAAATTGATACACTTAAGAAACAAATCTACTCTGTTGATGAGAATGTGAACTGGTAGAACGATCATGGGAAACAGTAGGGAGAGGCCTCAGAAAACTAAAAATAGATTTTCCTTATGACCCAGCTACCCCACTCCTGGAAACCTATCCAAAGGAAATGAAAGCAGCATATGAAAGAGTTACCTGCACTCCCATGTCTATAGCAGCTCAATTCACAACAGCTAACATGCAGAACCAACCCAGATGCCATCAACTGATGACTGGATAAAGAAAATGTGGTGCGCATGTGTGTGCATGCACACACACACACAGGATGGAGTATTAGCCATTAAAGGTAAAATCCTGGTATCTGCAACAAAATGCATGCAATAGGAGATCATTATGTTAAGTGCAATAAACCTGACTCGAAAAGAAAAGTATCCTGTTTTCTCTTATTTGTAGTAGTTAATACATAGAGATAAACTACTTTAGTTTTAATGATCCATGATTATTTCAAAATTTACTGTATATGGGTGAATTCAACATCTTTTCATTTGATTAGTCTGTAGCCCTTGCCTATATTCCCACTGAACTACAGTACAGTCTTCTTACTTTGTATTTACTTAGTGTGGCAGTAAGTCTTTGACTATAATCTAAATTAAAAATAGGATCTCAAAAATCAAGAAATGGAAGAAGAGAAAAGAAAAAAGACAAGAGGAAGGAAAGGGGAAGGTGGAGGCAGAGAAAAAAGGAGGGAGTGGAAAGAGAGGGAGGAAGGTATCATGGGATTAGAACTGTATCTATGAACTACATTAAAGCTATTCTCTTTGTGTGACTATCACATTAATATGAGCATTGTGTTGTAATAATTATCATGCATTTACTGTGACCTTGAGAATCTAATATATTAACAAATTCCTTAAAAACAAAGAAACAAAAATAGCAGTGACAAGTTCAATGTCAGAAATTCAATTTCCTTATAATTTTCTTAGAAGCTTCATGAGAACAAAGGTAACAGAGCGAAACTAAAACACCATAATTGCAATTAATCATTAAAATTACACAATGCAATTTCCTTTCATATTAATTTTTACCTAAAAATTAAACATACGAAATGTGATGCCCTAGGGTGGGTGCTGTGGTATAGCAGGTTAAGCCATGGCCTGCCAATGTGCCTGGGCAGGTAGCAGATGATGGCTCAACTACCTTGGCCCCTGATACTCATATAGGAAGCCTAGAGTGGACCAGCCCTGTGGAGGATTAGCCTATTGAGCCACAGTGCCGGCCTCTTTCTCATTCTTGCTCTCTCTCTCTCTGCCCCCTACCAGTCACTCTTTTAAATAAATAAATCTTAAAAAAATATAGATATATATAGGGGTCGGTGCCGCAGCTCACTTGGTTAATCCTCCACCTGAGGCGCCGGCATCCCATATAGGAACCAGGTTCTAGTCCCGGTTGCTCCTCTTCCAGTCCAGCTCTCTGCTGTGGCCCGGGAGGGCAGCAGAATATGGCCCAGGTGTTTGGGCCCCTGCACCCACGTGGGAGACCAGGAAGAAGCACCTGGCTCCTGGCTTCGGATCAGCATAGCACCGGCCGTAGTGGCCATTTTGGGAGTGAACCAACAGAAGGAAGACCTTTCTCTCTCTCTCTCCCTCTCTTACTATCTATAACTCTGTCAAATAAATTTTAAAAAATAAATAAAATAAAGTGATGCCCATTGGAGGTCCAAACAGACGTCATAGCATTTGTGTGACAGCATGTGTGAAAGCTAAGCTTTATTGTCTTATTCCTTTTTTTTTAAATGTAAGAAAATTAGAAATTAGTCCCAAACTCCCCAACCCGCTGTTTCAATAACTGCAGCCATCAAAATGCTTTTTGACACAATCAATACCGAGCCATCCTGACGAAAGCTTAGTAACAGGTAGTTGTTGCTTAAACCCATTTCTGTAACAGCACTAAGCAAGATCATCTTCACTATTTATCACTTAGAAAAAGTTCAAGTACTAACACGGAAATTTAGCAGAACAGTTCTGCTGTCCACCTGGGGTTAGACAGGGTTACTGCTGGGTGCCTCCCGTGGAAGCCTTAGTGCACTCAGACTCTTTTTTTGTCCAAATTCCACTGCTGTATTTTCACACTTGCTGCTGTCTCTCTCCTTAATGATCTTTGATCTCCTTGCTGTTAAAGATCATATTCAGGCCGGCGCCGTGGCTCAATAGGCTAATCCTCCACCTTGCGGCGCCGGCACACCGGGTTCTAGTCCCGGTCGGAGCGCCGGATTCTGTCCCGGTTGCCCCTCTTCCAGGCCAGCTCTCTGCTATGGCCAGGGAGTGCAGTGGAGGATGGCCCAGGTGCTTGGGCCCTGCACCCCATGGGAGACCAGGAAAAGCACCTGGATCCTGGCTCCTGCCATCGGATCAGTGCGGTGCGCCGGCTGCAGCGGCGGCCATTGGAGGGTGAACCAACGGCAAAGGAAGACCTTTCTCTCTGTCTCTCTCTCTCACTGTCCACTCTGCCTGTCCAAAAAAAAAAAAATTAAAAAAAAAAATAAATTAAAAAAAAAAAAAGATCATATTCAAAAACAAAACAGGGAACAAAATACAGTGGCATAAAAGGTAGAGCTGCTGCCTGCAATGCTGGCATCCCACATGGATGCCAGTTTGGGTTTCTGGCTGCTCTGTACTTCGAATCCAGTTCCCTGCTGATAGCCTGGGAAAAGGCAGCAGAGATGGCCCCAGTGCTTGGGTCCCTGCCACAAGAGTGGGAGACCTGGAGGAGGCTCCTGGCTCCTGGTTATGGCCATCTGAGGAGTGAACCAGGAGACAGAAGGTATCTCTCTCTCCATCTCTCTCTCTCTGACTTTCAAATACATGAATGGATCTTAAAAATAAAATAAATGGGCTGGCACTGGGGCATAGCAGGTTAAGCCTCTGCCTGCGACTCTGGCATCCCACAGTGGTGCCAGTTTGAGTCCCTGCCGCTCCACTTCTGATCCAGCTTCCACCTAATGCACCTGGGGAAACAGGGGACCCGCATAGAAGACCTGGAAAAAGCTCCTGGCTTCAGACTGGTCTATCTGTGGGCTTTGTGGCAATTTGGGGAGTGAATCAAGGAATGGAAGACCTCTCTCTCTGTCCACCCCGACCCCATAACTCTGCCTCTTGAATAAATAAATAAATCTAAAAAAATAAAACAACAAGGCCGGTGCCGCGGCTCAATAGGCTAACCCTCCGCCTGCGGCGCCGGACACCGGATTCTGTCCTGGTTGCCCCTCTTCCAGGCCAGCTCTCTGCTGTGGCCTGGGAGTGCAGTGGAGGATGGCCCAAGTGCTTGGGCCCTGCACCACATGGGAGACCAGGAGAAGCACCTGGCTCCTGCCTTTGGATCAGCGCGGTGCGCCAGCTGCGGCGGCCATTGGAGGGTGAACCAACGGCAAAGGAAGACCTTTCTCTCTGTCTCTCTCACTGTCCACTCTGTCTGTCAAAAAAATAAATAAGTAAATAAAATAAAACAACAAATAATTATTTTTCATCTTTGTATTCAGGCACAAATAACAGTGCTTAATCTCAATTCCTACTTAACATGTATCCACTGAAAGAAGGAGTAAATGACTAAAGAAAGCAATCACTCATAGGACAAGATTATATAAATGCCAAATTAACAATAAAAACATAGGGAGAGCGGCAATCAAATAATCAAGAAGCACAATACTATCCAGAGTCTTCAGAATACAATGAAGGATTCTACAATGACAAAACAATCTAAAAATCTTTGTGCTGCAGAACACATGAACAACAGAGGCTTGGATTCTGAGACCAGGTTGGGAAAGAAGATAAGGCCACCAAGAGATAAGAATGCAATGCAAAGAAACACTGTCTCCTTTCCACCCTCACATGTCTCCCCAAAAAGTAAAGCCAGAGAGATCAAAGCCTAGCACCTCCAAGTAATAAGAGAATTGAGGGGGAAAAATGTGTCCAGGAAGAAGATGTCTTGTTCAGACTGGAAGAATGCATCTATGCTAAAAATTCATGGTCCCAAGGCATGCTCCCAACATAGATACAGAATTTGAATTTATACCACCAACATGGCCCAAGACAAGAAATTCACATAAAATATGTTTACATGTCAGTGAGATTCCTGAATCCAAGACAGATGGTAGGAACAGAAATTCAAGGAAGGAATATTCACTCAACCCAGGTAAACTGGGTTTCCACAAATAAAGTCCTAACTGTAATATAAAACGTTACCACCTCCATAAACAAAATACCCACTCTAAGTAAAAGACAGGAATAACTGCTAGTATTACCTCCCAAGAACTTCAGATGAAAAATGATCAGATATAGACTATAAAACAGGAAGGATTAAAATCACTGGTCTTAAAAAAAGAAGCTGAAAATGTAAGACATTATGTATTTAAAAAAATTATGGGAGAAATAAAACTTAAAGAAACATGTACACTATACACTGGAGAATAAACATCAGATTAAACACAGCTGAACAGAGAACTCATGCAGTGGGACAGAAAAAACTATGCAAAAATTCTACACAGTTAAAGGAAAACAGACAAAAAGAATCAAAAAAGAGTAGACTAACACAAAAGAATGGCAATATTTAGAAAGAAAAAGGCTGAGAAGTTTTCAGAACTCATGAAAGACAAATCTTCATGATCAGGACTTGTAAACCTTGATCAGGATAAATAAATAAAAAGAATCATATTCAGCATAAGTCACTTTCAATAGGAGAATAGTTGTTTTTGCAAATGGAGTTAAGGCATAGGAACAAAACCAAACTAAACAATTCTCAACAGTACTGAAAAACACAGTTAAAAATGAAAGATTTTCAAGGCACTAAAAGTAACTGTCAATGCAGAATTCCAGACCCAACTAAACTCTCACTTAAGAGGGGGGAAAAATGAAGGCATTTTACACACACACACAAAAAATTTTGCCACAAAATTAGTCCACATGGCAAGCAATCCTCATTCGGCCGGCACCACGGCTCAATAGGCTAATCCTCCACCTAGCGGCACCAGCACACCACGTTCTAGTCCCGGTCGGGGCGCCAGATTCTGTCCCGGTTGCCCCTCTTCCAGGTCAGCTCTCTGCTGTGGCCTGGGAGTGCAGTGGAGGATGGCCCAAGTGCTTGGGCCCTGCACCCCATGGGAGACCAGGAGAAGCACCTGGCTCCTGCCATCTGATTAGCGCGGTGCGCCGGCCGCAGCGCGCCAGCCGTGGCGGCCATTGGAGGGTGAACCAACGGCAAAAGGAAGACCTTTCTCTCTGTCTCTCTCTCTCACTATCCACTCTACCTGTCAAAAAAAATAATAATAAATAAATTAAAAAAAGAATATCATTCATGAAAAACTAATTAATCCGAAAGCAGAAAAACCTGTTCTAGTTTCTGCTCAACATTACAGCAGTTGAAACTAAAGCTAGGGGTAGAAATAATTATCTTAACTATGACTGCTAAGATGATTAATATTTTTGGATTATTGCCAAAGTTTAGAAGGTCAAAATTAACTTCAATTTATAACTATTTTTAAAACAACAATATGCTCTTATGTAAAAAAATGTAAACTACTTCTTTTATAGAAATTTGTTTTATGCAACAGAATACAAACACAGAAAAGTACAATAACAAAAGCTAGTATTTATGGAGTGCTTACTACCAGCAGGCTTTGTTCTAAGCACCTTTTCCTTAAAAATACTCTCAATCCTCACAACAATCCTATGAGATAATAACATTATATACCCATTTTTAGAGGACAGAGGACAGGTAATTTGCCCAATTTTAACAAGTAGGGACAGGAAGATGCAAGGCAGCAAGTAAGAGAAGGGATGGAAAATAAACTGTGATGGCTACAGCAGGACTTGTCTTCCCCAAATTCATAGAGCTGTTTATTTTTTATAAAGATTTATTTATTTTGAAAGAGTTTAAGAAAGAGAGATCTCCCATCTGCTGGTTCATTCCCCAGACATTTGCAACAGCCAGTACTGGGTCAGGCACAAGCCAGGAGCCAGGAGCTTCATCCAGGTCTCCTTGGATACAGGGGCCCAAGCACTTGGGCCATCCTCCACTGCCTTCCCAGATGCATTAGCAGGGAGCTGGATCGGAGTGGAGCAGCCAGGACTTGAGGTGCTGCAGGCAGCAACCCTGATGCCAGCCCCTCACGTAGCTGTTTACTTTGATGTCTCAGGGTTAAGGGTGACGAATGAAGAGTGGAAATGATCTAATTACGCATCTGACAGGCAGGTCTAGTGAGACATGTTCAGGTCACTGGGGGTGTGTCCTCAGAGGGTGGTTCTCATGAGAAGGCTGGTTATCCTGAGCTCAGGTTCCACCTAGGTTCTCTTCTTTCTAAGCACGTGATCATGCCTCTGCACCAGCCATGACCAGCCTCCACAGTTGTGAGGCGGGGAGGGGGGGCGCGCGCGGCACCTGATCCTGAACTCTAATCACCAAACTCTAAGCTAAAATAAACCTTTCCCAGAGAAGCTCCTCCAGGGTGTATTAAAGTTGGAAAAAGCACACTGAGCTGATTCCTACTCTGGTCAAGTGTGTAACATGGCCAGAGATGGAAAGAATCGGGGACTACTGCCACTTGTCACTCTGGCTCAGCTTCTGGAGTCACTGGATTTCTATGGCAGGACATGAGAGGACTATTAAGAAGGCAAACTGAGAGCAGGAAGAGCGAAGCAGAAGCAGCATCAACAGCAGCACAAATTCCAAAGTGAGGGCAGAACAGAGAGAAGGTGCAATGTGGCCCACTGGCCTGTGGGTGCAGAGAACCCAGGCAGAGGGTCTCGGCTGTGACGTGCATAGGCACTAGCCGTCACTGAAGGGTTCTGAACAGGGAGATAACTCTGGATACCAACGCCTGTACGTCAAGGCTGAACATGGCAGGGGTTTAGAGAAAGCCAACAACCAACAGTATGCTCCCTCAAAACAGAGGACTGAAGTACGCTTCCCCAATCTCTCTTCTTCAGGACCCTCTTCTCTCCTTAGTCTGCTTCTCGCTACATGAAATCTAAAATCTTCTCAGTTATTTTCTATACCTTTAACTTCACTCACTCACTCTCATCCTGCATCACCCAGTTCACAATTTAGAATCTCCAATCACACAGAAATGGCAATCTGCGACAAATTATACTTAGAAAAAATTAATGCAATTCCCATTAATTAATTAATGACACTCATCACAATCCACCCCGAAGGCAGAGGGGAAACAGCACAGTGTAAAAGCATGAGGCACATGAGTATCACTTTTAGGACTTCACTCAAGTGTACTGTGCTGGTTAACTACTTCAGTCAGGACAAAAAGGACACAAATGTCCAAACTTACAGTACTAAACCAGTGGATTCAATGCTGAGATATCTCTCAGGAGAGATACACCTTATCTCTACTAACTAATTTCTAAGTATAGGCTCTGAGAATCTCTTGTCTGAAATGCTTGGGGACAAAAGTGCTTCAGACTTTGGAGTCTACTGAATTTTGGAATATTTGCAATCTTTACCATTGAGCAATCTCAAATCTGAAAAACCTGAAACTCAAAATGCACCAGGGGCCATCGCTGTGGTACAGCAGGTTAAAGCCCTGGTCTGAAGCACCGGCATCCCATATGGGCGCCAGTTCTAGTCCTGGCTGCTCCTCTCCCGATCTAGCTCTCTGCTATGGCCTGGGAGAGCAGTAGAAGATGGCCCAAGTCCTTGGGCCCTTGCACCCACATGGGAGACCCAGAAGAAGCTCCTGGCTCCTGGCTTCGGATCGGTGCAGCTCTGGCCGCTGCAGCCATCTGAGGAGTGAACCATCGGATGGAAGACCTCTCTCTGTCTCTACCTAGCTCTGTAACTTTTTCAAATAAATAAATCTTTTTAAAAAATGCACTAAGTGCTCAAAAAGTTTCAAATTTCAGATCATTTCACATTTTGGATTGGGGTGCTCAACCTGTACATATTAAACCTGAATGTTATTAATTTATTTGAAAGTGTACAATGTGGGATTATCCCCAGTTCTATAGAGCTAAAGGACCATTTATCCTTAGTATGCAATTAAAGGATAAATTTATTCTGAGCTATACTTAATCAAAGGATAGCAAGCATTTTTTAAAAAGATTATCTATTTATTTGAAAGTCAGAGAATGACAGAGGGAGAGATTGAGATCTTTGATCCGCTCGTTCACTCCCCAGGTGACTGTTTGAAACAAGGAGCCAGAAGCTTCTTCCAGTCCTCCCTTGTGGGTGGCAGGGGCCCAAGCACCTAGGTCATCTTCCACTGCCCCTCCCAGGCCACCAGCAGGGAACTGGACTAGAAGAGGAGCAGCCAGGATATGAACCAGTGCCCACATGGGATGCCTGCGTTGCAGGCAGCAGCTTCACCCAGTATGCCAAGACGCTGGTCCCAAGCACTTCTTTTCTTGAATATTTATTTATTTGAGAGGCACAGTTAGAGAGAGAGAGAGAGAGAGAGATACATACATACATACATACGGAGAGGGAGAGATACAGAGCGAGGTCTTCCATTCTCTGGTTCACTCCCCAAATGGCCACAACCGCTAGGACTGCGCCAATCCAAAGCCAGGAGCCAGGAGCTTCTTCCAGTCTCTGACATGGGTACAGGGGCCCAAGCACTTGGGCCATCTTCCACTGCTATCCCAGGGTATAAGCAGAGTGCTGCATTGGAAGAGGAGCAGCCAGGACAAGAACTGGCACCCATATGGGATGCTGGCACCACAGGTGGAGGTTTAACCTATTATGCCACAGAGCCAGACCCTTCATTCCAGCATTTTTTAAATAGTAGTAAACGTGGATAAGAACACATCCTGAAGCTGTCCAAAAAGAAAAAAAATAAAAGACAGGTTCTGGAGAAACTTCAAGCACCAGTAAGCCAACGATAATGATAGGTACAGCAATTTTACATACCACTCAGGTTACAAAAGAAAAAAAAATTGATAACACCTGAAATAATCTACATATTTAATAAACAGTTTCATGTAAAAGAACTAAATAAATCATTTCCCAGTAATGTTTATGCATCACCTACCAAATTATTGTTTAAGTTTAAATATCTATTTATAGTCTGCAGACATATATTTAATTTCTAAATATTTTAGGCACATATTCAAAATGTGTGAGAAAGATGATTTCCCAAGTAAAGTAAGCGAACATCTTAAGTTAGAAGAAAGAAGATAAAGATAGCGCAAAACTTTCACTTTTTACAGTAGACACCTTAATATTCCCCTTGAAGTAGAGTGCACTGTATCAAAGGCAATAGGAAGAAAAAAAAAATGGTCCATATGGAATGCACTTCACTATCTTTAAAATAGGAGAAATTATTTATCAAAGTTAAAAAAAAAGCTTAAAAATAATGAAGCTACTTAATTCACTTGGATCAAACTTGCTAACATTAAGTCAATAAAAAGTAATTCTACACAGAAGTCTTTCAGATGTCGTTTCATTGTGTTTGTACTGAAGTGTAAAAGCACTGAGCTGATCCACTGTACACTGTACACTGGCCCACAGCTACACAGCCCATCTACCTACTGAACAGCCTGAAACTAAGACTTTCAAATGACTAAATATCAAAGGGTGAAAAAAAAAACCTATAAAATAATGCATTTAAAGATTATGCTAAATCCTGTATGGAATTTGCTAGGTAATTCTAATACACAAGCACTCTGAGATCCCTTATGCTACTTGACCCAAAGCATGAATATAGGTTAACTAGAAATTCATCAACAGAATGAAGTTTAAAGCAAAAATAAATAAATAAAATAAACCATGTTCCAAACATTTCTATTCTGTTTTTTTTTTTTGTTTTGTTTTTTTTTTTTTTTAATATTTATTTGGGGCTGGCACTGTGGTATAGTGACTAAAGCTGTTGTATACAGTGCTGGCATCCCATATGGGCGCCGGTTCAAGTCCCAGCTGCTCCACTTCCGATCCAGCTCTCTGCTAAGGCCTGGGAAAGCAGTAGAAGATGGGACAAGTCCTTGGGCCCCTGCACTCATGTGGGAGACCCAGAAGAAGCTCCTGGCTTCAGATCGGTGCAGCTCCGGCATTGCGGCCAATTGGGAAGTGAACCATCGGATGGAAGACCTCTCTCTCTTCTGTGTAACTCTTTCAAATAAATAAATAAATCTTTAAAAGAAAAAGATTTATTTATTTTATTTCAAAGACAGAGTTACAGAGAGGCAGAGGCAGAGAGAGAGAGGTTCACTCCCCAGATGGCCGCAATGGCCTGAGCTGTGCTGACCCAAAGCCAGGAGCCTCTTCCAGGTCTCAGGCCATCCTCCACAGCCCTCCCAGGCTACAGCAGAGAGTGGGATCGGAAGTGGAACAGCCAGGACTTGAACCGGCACCCATATGGGATGCCGGCACTACACCACAGTGCTGGCCCCCTGTTCTGTTTTGTATGCTATTGCTTTTGGTGAGTGAGTAGGCATTTTGGTCAGGTACTCTACTCAAGACTAGCCTATGAGATGCCACTTAATTCATGATACTATATATTTGTGAGAAAACAAACAACAGAAAAATGATTTATCAGCAACCAAAACATTCAAAGAATCCAACTGCATCAGAAACAGAAGTATTCAGTCAAAGTGTGTCACTGTGGACCTAGGGATGGTCAGAGAAAGTAATGTGCCCTCTTAGCGTGGAGCTGGGTCACGCATCAGCTCCCCAGTCTCCTGTTTGCTGACTGAATACTTGAGAGTACTCAGCCTCCATGACCATGTGGCCAATACTGGAATGAAATTTCTAATACAAAAGGAATTATATATTAAAATTAATGTTATAGATACTATATATAAAATTATATAATAAAATGTGCATATAAATACATATTCATACATCCTATTGGTTTTATTTCTCTGGAGAACTTTATTATAAAGTTATACAAAGTTCCTCTTACAACTTTCCTATTAGTTTGAAATTATTTGAAAATCAAAGAAGGGGGCTGTAAATTTTCCTAAATTATACAGAAGCTCCTCAATTTAAAAACTTCCCTCTTGCAAATTTCATAGAAACTAAGAAAGCTACACATCCAGTAAAGTACAATTCTTACCAATAGATGGCATTAGTGCTCACACTGGACTTAAAAGCCAAAATGGGTTCATGAACAATTTTTTGGGAACTAAGCTATATATTAGTATATTGACAAATATTTTTGATGCATGGTAATAGAACAGATGAATATTATTTAAAAGAAAAAAATTTTTAAGATTTACTTTATTTATTTGAAAGGTACAGCGATGGGGAAGGGGGTGGCGGTATAGAGAGAATTTCATCTACTGGTTCACTCCCCAAATGGCCACAAGCCAGGAGCCTGGAACTCTATCCTGGTCTCCCACGTGAATGCAGGGCCCCAAGTACTTGAGCCACCTTCCACTGCCTTCTCAGGAGCATTAGCAGGGAGCTGTATTCAAGGTGGGATGGCTGGGACGAACCGGCACTCCCATACGGGATGTCGGCTTGGGCAGTTTAACCCACTGCACCACACCACCAGTCCCCCCAACTCCCATCCTTTAAAGATTTATTTATTTGAAATGCAGAGCAGTGGCAGAGAGAGTCAAGAAGAGTCAGAGAGAGAGAGAGAGAGAGAGAGAGAGGTTCCACCTGCTAGTTCACTCCCCAGAAAGCTCCAACAACCAGGACTGGGCCAGGCTGAAGCCAGGAGCCAGCAGTCAGGAACTCCATCCTGGTCTCCCACGTGGGTGCATCTTCCACTAACTGAGAACCGAAGAGTTCAGTCAGGACTACAACTGGCAGAGTCACTAAGTGCAGGCTTAACCTGTTATGACAACACCAGCCTGAGATATGACTATTTAGAGAGCTCAACTTGGGGTACATTTTAAATTCCCAGGTCTTTCTCATTTTGATATGTGTCCCCTCATGCCAAGGCATGCCCTACCTTTGCAGACCCCATGCAGAGTCATGACTGTAGGAACCTACTGTAAAGTATCAGATCCTTCAAATGTACAGGAATGATAAACAGAGAACTGGAAGGGGTGGGGAAGGGAAAGGAAGAAAAAGCCAAGTTTGCTAACACTGCTTTTATTCCGATCTCAATTTTACATAAAACAACAGCATGCTGAAGTCACAAGATCTGGCCAAGCTCACATAACCAGTTAATGGCAGAGGCAGGTCCTAAAAGCATGCTTTCTGTTGGCTAATGCTTGGCACATTCTACAAAGCCAGAGTACCTTTCCCTACCAACCCCTGGCTGTTTAAATACCATGGAAATGTGGGAGTGGCAGGAGGCGAAGTATCTAGTTTCTTTTCCTCTTCACTTCCAGCAGTTCATTAGGTGAACAAGATGAAAGAACAGCACACACACACAGGCTAGGAAAGGTGAGATCTTCCTTAGAACTCAGGACTGCCGATAGTTTGCAGGGCAATATAGCGGGCAAAATGTAAACCAGAGACAGGAAGCATCAGGAACAGAGGCTGGAAAAAACAAGTATAAAGGGCAATGTCTGTCACAGTACAACAAAAGCCTGAACTTTACTTTGTACACAAAGAAAAGGCAAAGTCCTCATAATGCACTGAGAAGTGATATGCTCTTACAAGCCCCAGTGAGAAGGATACACACACAGAGAGAAAGAGAAACGCAGAGAAAAAGAGTTTCAGGTGGTGCAATTCATTCCTTCTGACAACAAATGACACCTATGCAACAAATTCAACCACAACACATCCTTGATGTCCCAAGATAACCTCAAAGATCCCTAAATTTGAGATTTCTACCATGGCATATAAAGCACTGAAGCATAACTTTTTCCTCCTACAGATCTCTAATGATCCTTTTTTTTAAAAAAAAAAATAAGATTTGTTTATTTATTTGAAAGAGTTACACAAATAGACACAGAGAGGGATATTCCATCCACTGGTTTACTACCCATGGTGGCCGCAATGGCCAGGGCTGGGCTAGGCAGAAGCCAGGAGCCTCTTCCAGGTCTTGCACATGAGTGGCACCTGAGTCATCTTCTGCTGTTTTTTCCCAGGTCATTAGCAGGGAGCTGGATCAGAAGTGGAGGAGCCAGGACACGACCCCCTGCCCATAAGAGATGCCGGCACTGCAGCAGGCGATGACTTTACCTGCTATGCTACAGTGCTGGCCCTGACCTTTAATGATTCTAAGACTGAAATAATTTGTACTTATTCATAACACCATATAAACTGTAAAGCAGACTCACTTGCACCATGAATTTAAGCCAGCACACAATACTACACTTTACTCTTTACCCAAAATTCCTCCTTCTAGATCTACTGCGTGTTTTTTTTCCTTCTCGTTTAGTCACCAGCATTATGAGTTGGCATCAGGGAAGGAACATAGTGCTGTCAACAAGTTACTACACCAAACAGCAGAGATTAATCATTCCCATTGAGAAGTATCCACAGGGTGGTAGACTAACAAAATCACAAATTACTACATGCCAGGCATCTTCTCAGTCATCCCTGGAATAGGGAAACCCACAGGCATTTATTGCTAAAAGCCAAGGATCTAGTCTACCAGCAACTAATAGTGAAAAATAAATAATAATATAAAAAAGCCAGAAAACAGCAAAAAAAAAAATTCACCTGCTCTAACAGTAAAGATCCCACTGGGCTTTTAAAAAGTTACAGTACGTGTTAACAACATAATACAATCAGCCCTCCCGTCCCCTCAGATTCCACATTAAGAGGATCCAACCATTTGTAAAACATTTGAGGGGCAAAAAAAAAAAACAACAAATCTCTATCTAATACTGAACATGTATGGACCTTATGGCTGTTCCCTGAACAATACAGTGCTACAACTACTTCCAGAGCACTTACATTGCATTAGGTATCATAAGTCATCTAATTAAAGTATACAAGGGGACATGCACAGGCTCCAGGCAAATACTACACCTCTTATACAAGGAGCTTGGAGCATCTGCACATTTTGGCATCTGCAGGGGAAAGGGTCCTGGAAGCAATCAGCCAGGATACTAAGGGACAACTCTATTTCCAAAGTGCCTTGTAGTTTGCACAGACATCTGAAAGCAATTCCAGCAGAAGGATTTCAAGGAATTTTCTAGTAAATTTATGGGCCAGTTTTCCATTAGAACGTTTGTATTAAGAACTCAGAACACTGAGTCTCTGAAGATACATTATGCCTGTGTTAAGTTCTGGGGCCACACAAAGACCAGAAGGGTATTTCCTACATAAATACTGAAGTGTTGCGGTGACTGGAACGCTGTTCTTCATGTATCCTAACAGTTTGCTAAGGTAAATATTACACTAAGTTTAGTAAACTAAGACTCAGATTCAGAAGAGGAATATTTAAGGAGAGCAAAGAGATTACTTTGTAGAAACCTCTCTCTTCCACCCTCCACCAAAAGAAAAGGCTTCTTAATCTGTCTCATTTGCGAGAATTCCTTCATATTTAAGTTTGCCAAGGAAGACATGTTAGCAATATCTCTGCAGAGACTCTGAGATCTCAACTGAGAGTACTAACCAGTAAAATTAGGCAGAAGAGAGGGGGAATGTATGATAAAGGCAAACTCTGGGACAGGAAATACTATTTGTAAAGCCAGAAGAATGGAATAAACAGGTCCAACAGGAAAATGCCGGTTTACTCTTGGCAGAAAAATTGTGTGATGTGATGTGATGTGATGTGATGTGATATGATGTGTGTGTGTTGATAGCATGGGAAAAAAACTTATACTGTATTCTCTAAATCTTGTGACTTCCTAAGAGATCATGAATAAAACTAGGGCCATGAACCACCCAACTCTTCAAAAATATGAAAACCATGTACATGAGCATGCATGAAAATAAACTCATTTTCCAGGATCCATGGCCATCAAGTGATTTCCAAAAGGACTTGAGAATAAAACGAAGTTATCACTGTTCTGGGTGACTAGGAGTACCTATGAAATTACTGGGAGAGAAGCATGCCATAATACTTTTTTAGAAAAGCAAAGTAGGCAACATTTGTGGAGGCCAATGGATTAAAAAGAGAACCTTAAAAATAGAGGACACAGTAAGGAGGTTATTGCTCAACCGCAGCCAAAGGGCTCTATGTACAAAAAAAAAAAAAAGCTAGTTGCAGAGACATTTCAAGGTAAATGTGTCAATCTGTCAACCATCTGCAGGAGATTTAAAGACCAAGAGGCAGGAAGCTACCTTATCATCCTGATTCTCATTTAAGTTCAAGTCATTTACTTGTCCCCTATCATCATCAGTAAAAGCCATGAAATAAAACAGAGTAGCTGCAAATGAACAGGTACCACTTTCTTCCACTTGCAACCAGTCTCCACTAGAAAACTAACACACAATACCAAAGGTCCCCAAAGAAACATTGGTGGTGAGGAACAGGGGTTGGCAAGCTAAATCCAGCTTGTTTTTGTAAATGAAAGTTTTAATGGACTACAGCTACCATCATCTGTTTATGAATGATCTATGGCTGCTTTCACACTCAAAAAGGCAAAATTGGAGAGCCAAAGCAGAGACTTCACTGCCCACAAAGCCTCGAGTATTTACTACCTGGGCTTCTACAGAAACTTTGCCAACCTCTGGTCTGGAATGAAAACAGGGACAGACTCCACTTCAGAGAGCACCGCTTTAGCATGACAGATGGAAGCAAGGAGCAAAACAGGGCTGCATGCGCTCCCTCTGCACGCGCTCAAACCCTGCCACACAGCCACCAGCCTTCGGGAGCAGCTGCACACGAGCCTGCAGTGGCACCGAGGTACTTCTAAAATCCTACTCACATTCAGTCTACAAAAGTCCAAGTATATCTGTATTTGGAAAGGTACCCCTCTCTATACAAGCAACATATCAGGGGCCAAGGTTTTCAACTCACCCAAATCACTGCCCTTCCTCTCATTGTTCCACTCAGTTCTACCTTCTCTCCCCTCATGGTTCTCTGTTCCGATGGAAATAGGTCTTCCCTCCTAAGTGTCATGACTTAGTGTCACTACTTGTCTCACATCCAAGTGTCATCATGTAAAATTGCTGAAGTATTTGATCTGAGAACTAGAGTCTTGGTCTACCTACACAACACTGACAAAAAGCTGGCTAGGCAGGCATTTTTAATGAATAATTCTTGATCTAAATTTCAGGTTCCAAATAGGCACTATTTATTTCACGAGCAAAAACTCAATTATAGCCCACTACTGAAGATCTACTGGTAGCCCTCTAGGAACCTCCACGGGCAACTATGCATATGGTGGTGGTGAAGTTTCAACTTCTTAATGATAAAAAACAAGTACTGTAACACATCCAAACAGAACTCCAGGTGCCTATATAAAAATAATTATTTCATAAATCAAAAAATCTTGGGGCTGGCATTGTGTCATAGCAGGTAAGCTATTACCTGCAACGGCAGCATCCCATGTGGGCACCAGTTCATAGACCAGCTACTCTGCTTCCAATCCAGCTCTCTGCTAATGGCCTGGGAAAATCAGCAGAAGATGGCCCAGGTGCGTGGGCCCCTGCATCCACGTGGGAGACACAGAAGAAGCTCCTGGCTTCAGCCTGGCCAAGCACCAGCTGTTGCAGTGAACTCGGGTATGAACCAGTGGATGGAGATCGCTCTCTCTCCCTCTCTGTAACGCTTTCAAATAAATAAATACATCTTTAAAAGAAAAATCTCATAAACGCATAATCCACACATTCCCAAAGGCCTAGGACACAATTTTCTCCAAAGGATTCTGTTCTTTTAGCAACTTATTTTGCTAATAACATATTTCAACATAGGAATGGATAATAACACAGGATTCAAATAAGCAGCTAAACTGACTTCAACTCTAATCATGGTTTCTCACCCTTGCCCCCACCAGCATGTGGCACCAGACAACTCTGTTAAGGGGGAATTGCTGTGCACAGTAGGTGTTCTGACAGTGTCTCTGGCCTCCACCTCCGTGTCTGAGAGGGAGGTGGGTTGCTGAAGATAATGACAAATCACCTCCAATCAAGAACCACAGCTCCATGTCAATTCTATTTTTTTTTATTTCAAAGACTTTTCAATTTTTTCTGCTTTGTATATGTAAGGTAATAATAAGCAAGGTGCAGTAACAATATAGTTTTTAATCTTTTATCATTTCATATCTAGAGTAAGATTTTTATTGCATCATTTCTTAATGTGTTGTTCTAAAACAGCCTTTTATATAGGTAACCTGTAATGCACTGCACACTTTCAAAGCATAAACACCCATGAAAAATCCTCCATGGTGAAAATGGTGTAGACACTTAGCTGCCCCTGAAGTTGTCTTGGCTTCTCTCAGCATAATTACCTGATTGTATTGTTCAGATTTATTATACCCCTAGATTTTCTGTCTGCTTGCTCTATCTTGAGAGAAGGTTGAAATCTTTAACCAAGATTGTGGATTTGATAGTTTCTCCTTGGAGTTCTATTTTTTCTATCATGCATTTTGAAGTTCAGTTATTAACTATACAGACGTTTAAATTATTATGACCTTGATTAACTGAACTCTATCATTATGTAATGAAATAATTTAACCATATTATATGATATTATAAACATACCACTTCTCCTTAACTATCGTAAGCAAGGTATATCTTTTTTCATCTTTTACTTTTAAGATATTAAATATAAGATACTTATAAACAATGTTTCACATAGGCAGAGAGAGCTGGGTCTTGTTTTTTTCAGAGGGAGTATGCTTTTTTTATTTTTAATATTCATTTATTTATTTATTTCCATCTACTTGAAAGAGCAAGAGATAGCTTCCATCTGCTGGTTCTCTCCCTAAATGCCCACAACCGCCGGAGCCAGGCCAGGCCAAAGCCAGGGGCTTGGAATTCCATCCAGGCCTCCCAAGCAGATGGCAAGGACCCAAACACTTGGGGCATCATCTGCCGCCTCCCAGAATGCATTATCAGGAAGCTGGACTGGGAGCAGAGGAGCCAGGACTACAACTGACACTGCATCATGCGACAGGAGTATCCTCAGTGGCTTAATACAATGCACCAAAATGTACCCCTTGCTTCTTGCTTTTTAAATCTAGCAATCTATCTTTTAAATGGCATGTTTAGGCCATTTATATTTAGAGTGATTATTGATATAAGATTTAAATCTATTATCTTGCTATTAGTTTTCTATTTATTCCATGTTCTATCTTTTAACTTTTTATATCTTCTTTTAAATTGAATATATGTTCTAATTCCATTTTATCTCTTTTGTTGGCTTATTAGCTATAAAATGTTGTTTTATATGATTACTTTGCAATTTATAGTATACATATTTTAACTTACCATGGCCTTTCTTCAAGTGATATTATACCATTTCAAGGCTGCTGTAAGAATGTTATCATGGTATTCATTCCTAATATATCCTGTCCACCTAATTCTCTCTCTATATCTGAGGTATTCTGCATGCTTGTTAAAATGGGAAATAAATAAGCATTAGAAAAGCATCAAAGAAATAGCAACTGAGACCTTTCCCTTGGCTTCATTTAAGAAGGCAAATGGGGAGCCAGTGCTGTGGGCACAGTGGGTTAAAGCCCTGGCCTGCAGCACCTGGTTCGAGTCCTGGCTGCTCCACTTCTGATCCAGCTCTCTGCTATGGCCTGGGAAGCAGAAGATGGCCCAAGTCCTTGGACCCCTGCACTCGCGTGGGAGACCTGGAAGAAGCTCCTGGCTCCTGGCTTTGGATCAGTTCAGCTCTGGCCCTTGAGGACATTTAGGGAGTGAACCAGTGGATTGAAGACCTCTCTCTCTGGCTCTACCTCTCTCTGTAACTCTTTCAAATAAATAAAATAAATCTTAAAAAAAAGGTAAATAGGGGCCAGCACTGTGACACAGCAAGTGAAGCTGCCTCCTGTGACACCGGCATCCTATATGGGCGCCGGTTAGGGTTCTGGCTGTTCCACTTCTGATCCAGCTCCCTGCTGATGTGCCTGAGAGGAGGCAGCAGAGGTCGGCCAGTGGGCCCCTACGCCCACATGGGAGACCCCGACGGCCATTTGGGGAGTGAACCAGCAGGTGGAAGATCTCTCTTTCTGCTCCTCCTTCTCTAATTCTGCCTTTCAATATAATGAATAAATCTTTGAAAAAGAAAGAAAAGAGGTATGCAGAAGCAAAAGACCACATGGCTGGGAATGGTATGAGAGGTAAAGAGATACTACCTGGCCCCCAATGTCATTCCAGCGCCTGTTCTTGTCCCTCAGACTCAGTTGCACATATTATAATAAATACATAGGTAAGTAAAATAGAAAAATAATTAGATAATTAAGAACCAAAACTCTAGACCACCTGGGTTCAAATACTATGTTTGCCACTTATATATTGTATAACCTTGAGTAAACTGGTTAACCTTTTTGTGCTTCTGTTTCAGCATCTTAAAATGAATATAACATATTGTTAACACTGATAAAATGCTCAAAACAACATCAAGCATCCATTAAGTGCTCAATATAGAAACAGCAAGCACTGCTATTCACACTACGTGACTACCTTGCCAAATGTGGGGTTACACTTCCTTAAGTCAATCTGCAAGTAGATTAATTCTAGCTAAGACTCCACTTGCAAAAGGAAAACTCAGATTATGTCAAATAGCACACTATTAATCAAACATTGTTACGTGCCCGGCATTGTGTAAAAGCTTCCCATGTGTCATTCTCAATCCTCCCAGCATCCCTGTGAGGAAAGGTATTGTCAAGGCGGTTACTTTACAGGTGAGATATGAGACACAAGTTAAACGACTCACCCATAGTCACAAACCTGGTACAAGATAAAATCAGAATTCTAATGCCAAAAGTCTGACACCAAAGCCTGCAATCTGTCCTGGGAAAAACTGAATGTTGTCTTCAGCAGGACAATAGCCAAAGAAGTATCACAGCCGAAGAGCCAGAAACCAGTCTCCAGTCTCCCCATTCTGTAGCCCTCTTCTCTTCCTCTAAGACCACATAGTTTCTCCTTAGAAATCTGTGCTTCTGTGGAGGATGGCCCAAGTGCTTGGGCCCTGCACCCCATGGGAGACCAGGATAAGTACCTGGCTCCTGCCATCAGATCAGCGCGGTGCACCGGCCGCGGCGGCCATTGGAGGGTGAACCAACGGCAAAAGGAAGACCTTTCTCTCTGTCTCTCTCTCACTGTCCATTCTGCCTGTCCAAAAAAAAAAAAAAAAAAAAAAAAAAAGAAAGAAAGAAAAGAAAAGAAAAGAAATCTGTGCTTCTGGGGGCTGGCAACGTGGTGCCTAGTGGGCAAAGCCACCCCCTGCAATGCTGGCATCCCATATGAGCTCCACTTCCAATCTAGCTTCCTGCTAGTGGCCTGGGAGAAACAGCAGCAGATGGCCCAAGTGCTTGGGCCCCTGCTACCCATGTGGGAGACCTAAAGAAGCTCTTGGCTCCTGGCTTCGGCCTGGCTCAGTCTCTCGCCACTGTGGCCATCTTGGGGAGTGAACCAATGGATGGAAGATCTCTTTTGCTCTGTCTCTCTGTAACTCTGACTTTCAAATAAGTAAGTAAATCTAAAAAAAAAAAAAAAAAAAGGAAGGAAGGAACGTTGTGCTTTTCTAGGCACATGTGCCCTCTTCTTTTATACTCACCAGATGGCCTCCGTACTTCCTGTATCATTTCTGTAACTCACAGCTTCTGCTGACACCTAAACTTCAGTCTATAGGACCCTACACCAATGCATCTTTCCAGAACTAGCCCCCATGGCTCAGTGGCAAATTAACCCCAAGTTTCCTATGACCACACAGTCCTAGGTCAGGTGACTTATGCATTAGGTCAAATGCCCCTTGCTGGACTAACCCATTGCAATACAACTTTGTATGCTATAAAACATAGCTGTTGAGGTCTGTTCTGCAACATACTGTGGAAAAGAAGTAAATTTCCTTCAAAGGAACTGTGGGCAGACCAGAATTATAGACAACCTGTCTAGGATACTGAGTCAGATAAATCATCACTTATCTGAGTTTCAAGTCTTACCGGCCTTTCTAATCTATTTAGTCACCCTAACTAAGCTGTTATAAATACAAATTTTCGTTGTTACTAAAGAGACCATATAATTTGCAGCATCACACAAGACATGGGTTCAGGGTTACCATACCATACTATATCAACAGTACTAAGACTAAAAGGAGGAAAATCTATTGTCATCTATCATTGCTAATTCCGCTTAGACACAGAAGTAGTATCACTGACCCTGCCTACTCCAACAGTCGTATCTCTTGGGCCACGTGGGACTGACGCAGATGAGGGGACTAGACTTGCGGACTTCATTGCTACAGCTAACTCACAGAGCCCACACTGCTTAGATGCACAAGCGCAGTACCAAAGGCTTCACCAGTTCTGCCGGCTCCCTTGAATTCAAGCCTCAAAGTGCTATCTTTAAAAACTTTTTGGCAGCCGGCGCCGCGGCTCAAAAGGCTAATCCTCCGCCTGCGGCACCGGCACACCGGGTTCTAGCCCCGGTCGGGGCGCCAGATTCTGTCCCAGTTGCTCCTCTTCCTGTCCAGCTCTCTGCTGTGGCCGGGGAGTGCAGTGGAGGATGGCCCAGGTTCTTGGGCCCTGCACCTGCATGGGAGACCAGGAGAAGCACCTGGCTCCTGGCTTTGGATCAGCACGGTGCGCCAGCCACAGCGCGCCGGCCGCGGCGGCCATTGGAGGGTGAACCAATGGCAAAAGGAAGACCTTTCTCTCTGTCTCTCTCTCACTGTCCACTCTGCCTGTCAACACACACACACACACACACACACACACCACCACCTTTTGGCAAATGAATCCTACCCTGTACTTTCTGGCTCTCTTAATGGCAGAAGGAAAGGTCAAAACTAAAACTTCTGCATAATTAGCTAAGTATTAGGAACAGAAGCAATAGACATACAACTTATAAATGCTACTTCCCACCAATTTTGTTTCAAGCCTTTCTGTTGGGAAGATTATCTAATATATGCATAACCAGAAGCCTTTTTTTAGAAGACTGGTTCCAAACAGTTTGGATTTTCCTCCAGTCTTCATTCACAAACTTTCAATCTACAGCTGTAAAAAGAAAGGAAACAAAGCAAGAAGCCAGAAGTATGTACTATCAATTCAATTTTAACTTCTGATTCTTCCAAGGGTGAAATAAATCTAGCCCTACACCTTATCAAGTATAACTGCATTGTCCACTCCATCCCACTCCATCTCATAAACTCTTCAATCCAAAGTGTGCAGAAAAAAATGTACTCCTATTTCCTTATCTTCAGTCATGCTGTTCCCTGATACTTAGTGTGTTCTTTCCACCCAAATGAGTCACGTTCCTCAAAAGCCACCCCTGTCCTCATGAGGCATCCTCTCCAGAGAACATTTGCTAAAGCTCTTCAATCTGCCACAGGACTGCATACTGTGGTTTCACATTTCAGATGCTGCCTGTCACCAGGAATGATAACAATCTCAAGTACTATACTCATACAACACACAAAACTGGCACTGGCTGAAAGAAGAGGTCAAAGGCAGAATTTCTTAACTGTAAGATATTCTCAAAATGTTTCTCCTTAGATTTACTCCTATCTCCCTAGTTTGTAAACAATATAAACCTATAAAAATATATCAGCAAATCAAAACATAAAGAAAAGTAGCACACACTACCCTAATGACAACTTATAAAATAAAAGCTATGTCAATCAAAATGAAAACACATGCTAATCACCCACCTACACATCCCTCAACTGTCTACAAAGATTTCAGCACAGGGCAGGTGTTTGGTGCAGTGGTTAGAAGCGCCTGCATGGAGTGCCCACGCCTCAGAGTGGAGTGTCTGAGTGCAAGCCCCACTTCTGTGCCCCATTCCAGCTCCCTACTAATACACCCTGGGAGGCAGCAGATGACAACTCAAGTACTAGATACCCTGCCACCCACATGGAAGACCCAGAATGGGTTCCAAGCTCCTGGCCTCAGCCTGGCCCAGTCCTGGCTGTTATTAAGTATTTGGGAAATGAACTAGCAGATGGGAGGTCACTCTACCATTCAAAACATTTTTAAAAACTAATAACAAAGATTTCAGCATATACACAAGAGTTCTGCTTAAGAACAGACACAGAAAGCACACAGATTTGTCACATAGGTTAATTCCAGAAGGCCAGAAAAGTTCTAGTCAAAATCTGGGGATCTCTATCAGAATAGGGAGAGATCCAATAAACACTTCACTCCAAGAACCCTGGGGATCTAGAGTAATCTTGAACATATGAGAACCCAGGCGTGACCACAGTTAATCTCCAAAATCTTCAAAGAGAAGCAATGAAGAACTCGCTCCACAAAAGCTCTACTTATACTTTCTCAGTTAATCCTTACAATACTCCGGTGAGAAGGTAATACTAAAGGTGCATTTTACAAAAAAAAAAAAAAAAAGTCAAAAAAATCTTTTTAAATTAGAAATTATTTCATTGATTCCAAGAATACTCAGATGCTTATTAAAAGATTAAGGCAGGGGCAGCGCTGTGGCATAGCAGGTAAAGCTGACATCCCACATGGGTGCCAATTCGTGTCCCAACTGCTCCTCTTCCTATGCAGCTCCTTGCAAGTGTGCCTGAGAAGGCAGCAGAAGGGGGCTCAAGTGCTTGGGCCCCTGCACCCACGTGGGAGACCTGGAAGAAGCTCCTGGCTCTGGCCAGGCCCAGCTCCAGCCCTGTGGCCATTTAGGAGGTGAACCAGTAAATGGAAAGTCTCTATGTCTCTCCTCCTCTCTCTGATTCTGCCTTTCAAAAAAACAAAAAAGACTGGAAATTAAAAAACAAAAGATTAAAACGCAAAGTCAGAATTTAAAAACATACACTCATTAAAAAACACAACTGATAATTTGTAGACTAGACCCGACCAAAATCCAAACCATATTAATGTTTCTCTAGCAATCACATGTGAGCCTATCACTCACTCCTTGCTCAAAAACTATTAATGTCATTTAACTTCATGCCAATTGGTTAATCATTTGAATAAGACAAAAATTAGATCTTAAAGTAATATGAATTAAAGATTAAAAACATGTAAGCCATAAAAATACCATATGTAAACACAGGAGAATTTTTGCCAAGTATCCTGACATAGGAAAGTCTTTCCAGGACTAACACTGGAAACAGAAACAAAGAGGTCCAATCTGACTAGAAATAAATAAATACAATATTACATATTTTAACAATTCTAAGGCGCTCATGTTTTAACCTTGCACAATACCTGAAATCAGGATACTTCTTAAAATTGACAAATTATTATTTTTAGATGTACATAAAATAATATCTTACAACTGAAGCCATCTTAGGATTCAAAATACAAAAGAAAAAACAGGGAAAAGTACATCAAACAAGTGACAAAGAGTGTATGTTTTAAATAACAAGTTCTTACCCATTCATGTGTACTAGCAGGGTGCTCCATTGGCTGTTTCATTTCTTGAGTTAACCGTATTATTCTTTTCAAAAAGATTTATTTACTTATTTGAAAGGCAGAAAAAAGAGAAAGAGAGGGGGAGATAGAGAGAGATATCCTCCATCTGCTGGTTCATTCCCCAAATAGCCTCAGTAGTTTAGGGCTAGGCCTGGAACTCCATCCAGGTTTCCCATGTGGGTAGCAGGGGCCCAAATATTTGGGGCACAACACTTGGGACATCTTCTGCTGCCCTCCTAGGTGTATTACCTAGCCCTGAAATTATTCTTTACGTACTTTTTTGTATATCTACTTCATTAAAAGACTGTGCAAAAAGAAAAGAGTAAAGGGTAAGAAGAAGAAACCAGGAAAAAGCTGCACAAATGTCGTATATGTTAAAAGTATCAATTTTCATTAAACATGTTTAAAAATGCAAATTATGGCTGGCGCCACAGCTCGCTAGGCTAATCCTTCACCTACGGCGCCGGCACCCCGGGTTCTAGTCCTGGTCAGGGCGCCGGATTCTGTCCCAGTTGCTCCTCTTCCAGGCCAGCTCTCTGCTGTGGCCCGGGAAGGCAGTGGAGGATGGCCCAAGTGCTTGGGTCCTGCACCCGCATGGGAGACCAGGAGGAAGCACCTGGCTCCTGGCTTTGGATCAGCAAGGTGCGCCGGCCGTGGCAGCCATTTGGGGGCATGAACCAACAGAAGCTTTCTCTCTGTCTCTCTCTAACTCTGCCTGTCAAAAAAAAAAGCAAATTAAAACAATTAGAAAGTGGTCGGGAAGTATGTAAGCCACCCTCTGCTGACATCACATATTGGAGTTCTGGTTCCAGCCCCAGCTGTTCTGTTTCGGTCCTGCTAACACACCTGGGAAGGCAGCAATGACCGCCTAGGCACCTGGGCATCTGTCACCCAACTGGGAGACCCAGATGGAGCTCCAGACTTCTGACTTCAGCTTGGACCACTCATTTTGGAGAGTGAACCAGAAGATGGAAGATCTCTTTCTGTCTCTCCCCCATCATATTCTTCTGCCTTTTAAACAATTAAAAAAAAAAAAAACTATTAGAAAATATTTGTTACACAGCATATCCGTATACAAGTTTTTAAAGCAAATGAAGTTCTTAAGGGTATAGAAAAACACACATACAGCATGGCAAGTATGAAAATGTACTTAACCTCCAAATACCTAATTCCTCTTTGTCACAGTTTGAACAGAATTTGACTACCTAATTCAATCAGGGGTCTAAACCCCAAAGCCCTATTGTTACTGGCCAATGGATTATTGCTAACCAATGTTAATGGTTGATGGATGACAGGTAGAGACTTGATACGACCATTATGTCTAGAAGGTGGGCCAGGTAGAGGTCTTTAGCTCACTGGGGGGTGTGCCCTTGGGGAGATGGTTGGTTAGTTACGCTGAGTTCAGCCTAGCTCTCTCTCTCTGCTTCCTGGCTCACCAAGTGACCCTCATTCTGCCACCCATTGTCCTCATCAGACACCAGACCCAGGGTGCCAGCTGATCCTGAACTGTGAACCTCCAAAACTGTCACCATCCTTCCTAAGTAGGTCCTCTCAGGTATTTCAGTTAGAGCAAAGCTAACACACACAGGAATTCATCAAAAAGAAACCATAAGAAAAGTATAGGAACACCTGTATAAAAAAAGCTTTCTGTTATTGTTTATAATAGAAAAGTTGGGAACAACCTAAATATCCCCAAGAGACTTCTTTGATTACAATTCACAAAACATGACACAATGCAACTATTAAAAAATGATAGTGGGGACATAATCAGTAACGCCACCTCCTGCAGTGCCGGCATCCTATACGGGCGCCGATTCGAGTCCTGGTTGCTTTACTTCCGATCCAGCTCTCTGCTAAGGCCTGGGAAAGCAGAAGATGGCTCAGGTCTTTGGGCCCCTGCATTCATGGGAGACCCCAAGGAGGCTCCTGGCTTCAGATCAGCGCAGCTCCAGCCGTTGCAGCCATCTGGGAGACCTCTCTCTCTCTCTCTCTCTCTCTCTGCATCTCCTCCTCTCTCTGTTTAACTCTTTCAAATAAATAAATAAATCTTAGGGAAAAAAAAAAAACAATAGTAGACAGAAACTGTCTGAAAAGTTTCCTCAGAAGTATACATTTTGTGAGTACAAGAAAATTTTTGCTTGTTTATTCATTTTTCCTGGTTTGATTTACTTTACTTTCTTCCTGAAATACACATATATATACAAACTAGAATGTGCCTACATCGAAGATGTAATGTTCAATGGACTTTTGCTACACAGAACATTTCCAGCACCCAACAAGGCCCCTTTTGTTCCTCTTGCCCTACTAGCTCCAGCCCCACACACCATCCTTGCTTCTATCACAGATGAGTTTGACCTAAACTCACGTAGATGGACTCATACATGATGTACCTTCTGTGTCTGGTTTCTTTTGTTCCGACATCTTGCCCATGATAATCATCCATGTTTGCTGAGTACAGCTGTAGCTCTGTTCCTCACCGCTACATAAAGTGGTCTATTGCATGGCCATACCACCAATGACTTATCCATTGTTGGTTGAGACACTTATGTTGTTCCCAGCTGGGAGTGACCTTGAAACTGAAATAGACATTCCCATACATGCCTTGCTTTTTGAAACTGCCTAACTTATTTAATATATTTCGATTCATAAAAAACAATTTTTATATTTGACTTACAGTCTTGTTAAGTGGTCAGCCCTCCATATCTGCAGGCCTACATCCACAGATTCAACCAGCAGACTGACACTACTCAAAGAAAAAAAAAAAAAAATACTGAAGTGCCAAAAAGCAAAACAGGAATTCGCCTCACACTAAGAATATGCTGAACTCACAAGTAAAGCAAGGTGTGGTCTCTCGCCATCTCCAACCCTCAGACTCTCTCCAGCACTTAGTGCGAGCACTAGTCACCTCACTTCTCATTTGTGTGCTATGCAGGTAGGCCTGTGATATCTGTGTCTGTCCAGACCTTTTTTCTTGTCACTGTGCCTACACAACACAGGGTAAAAACTATTTACATAGCACTTACATTGCATTAGGTACTAAAAGTAACCCACAGGTGATTTAAAACACAAGGGGATGTGCACATGTTATATTTAACTAGTGCTGCTTCACCAAAGGGACAGGACACCACTGGACCTTGGTATCCACAGGGCTCCTGGAACCTGTCCCCCAGGGGTACCAACATGTTGGGTTTCTAAATCAACCCCTTCTCCTTTATCTTTTCCCTTCTTTCTGCCCCTCTCTCTACCTTAGCCTAACCGGATAGCAAATGTTTACATTTGGTGTGTAACATGTTTCTACACTTATAAAGTCACTCACACAGAGGGCTTTTGGTGCTGTTCGCCTCACAAAATGGGAATATTTTTACACATTACTATGCATCTTGTTTTTTCCATATATGGTGGTACTGTTGTCACTTTACTATTCTTCCTATCTTTTTTTTTTTTTTTAAGATTTAAATTATTTACTTGAAAGCAATTACAGAGAGAGAAAAGGAAAGAGAGTGTTCATCCACTGGTTCACTCTCTAAATGGCTGCAACAGTCTGGGCTGGGCCAGGCCAAAGCCAAGAGCCAGGAGCTCCCTACGGGTCTCCTTCGTGGATGCAGGGGCCCTAGGACCTGAGCCATCTTCCACTGCTTTCCCAGGTATACCAGCAGGGAGCTGGATGGGAAGTGGAGCAACTGGGACACGAACCTGTGCCCATATGGAATGCTGGCACTGGAGGCCGAGACTTCACCTGCTGCATCACCACGCCAGCCCCTCTTCCTACTTTCAACAGCTTTACTGAGATATAATTCACATACCATACAATTTCCTCATAAACAAAAGTATATTCACAGATGTGTACAGCCATCACCCCAGTTAATTTTCAAACATTTTCATCATCTCAGAGAGAAGTTTCACACTCTTCACCACCTTCCGTCTTCCACTGCAGCCCTCAGCCACAACTAATCTGTTTGGTCCTTGTTGTGGACACTTCCAGTGACTGGAATCAGACCACTGGTGGGTTTTTGGTGACTAGCTTCTTTCACCTAGCAAAATGTCACAAAGTTCACCCACGTCATAAGCATGTGCAGTCCTTTCTCTTTTTTATTGCTGAACAGCAGCCCACTTCATGTACACAGCATAGCTGATGGTCATCTCAGCTGAGAATGACGGAGAATGACACGGCTACACTCACTCAAGTACACACGCTGCAGGGACGTGTCTTCATTTTTTTGAGTACATCCCCAGGAGAGGGAGTGCTGGGCATGTTTCAGCTCTGAACTTTATCACCTGAAGAAGTGCCAGACCATCTTCAGAGGAGCTGCATCACTTTACTTGCCTAGCAGCCTAGGAGGGTTTCAATTTGTCTACATGCACACTTACTTATGATTTACCTTTTTGATTCAGTAGTATGAAGTGATACTCATTAAGGTTTTGATTTCATTTCCCTAACAGCTAACATTTATGTCAAACGTCTCTTTGTGTGTTTATTGGCCACGTGTGTATCTTCTTCAGAGAAATTGCTATTCAGAGCCTCTGCTCATTTTTAAAATGAGTTGCCTTTCTATTACTGAGTTCTAAGGGCTTTTTGTTATGTTTTAAATACAAGTCTCTTATCAGATATCTGACTTACATGTATTTTCTCCCATTCTGAAAGTTGCTTTTTCACTTTCTCTACAGTATCCTTTGAAGCACAGCTTTGAATGTTGTTGAAGTCTAATTTCTCTGCTTTTTGTTTTGTTGCTCCTGCTTGTGGTGTCATGTCTAAAATTCCTCTGCCTATTCCAGGGTTGTAAGATCAATTCTGTTTTCTTCTAACATAAATGTCTTTTGTTGCACACACACCGAGCCTTCTCCTGGGTCTACACCCAAGGGAAATGGTGGATCCCAGTGCACACACACAGAGCTGGAGCAGATACCACCAAAGAGTTTCTCAAGCCCACTCAAAATATACACGAGCTCTGCGTTCTTATCAGACCTCTGCATCGGCACCATTCTGATGGGCATGTAATGGTATCACACTGTACTTTTACTCTGCAGTTCTTTGAAAATGATGTGTGCTTTTTCACCCTGGCCATCTGGACAATTCATTTTGTAAATGCTTGTTCCAGTCTTTAGCTCATTTGTTTTATAATTGGGTTGCCTGTATATTGGTACTGATTTTGCTTTTTTTTTTTTAATATATACCCTGGATACAAGTCTTCTTTCAGACAGTAAGTATTACAAACACCTTTTCCAATGTGTTACTTGCTTTTCTGGTCTCCTAACACTATTCCTTGATGAATAGACGTTCTTCTTATTTAATGAAGTACAATTTATCAATCTTCTCGTTCTGGTTAGTGCTTGTTTGTATCCTGTTTAAAAATATCTTTGCCTGTGACAACTCATGTAGATACTGTTCTATGTTTTCTTTTGGAAATTTTATTTTTATCTTTCAC